>NC_083767.1:63202744-63512744 GCF_963514075.1 Conger conger | reverse complement strand
ATAATCTACATCAATGTTAAGTAACTTTAACGTTAACTGATCGTATTAAACAAAGGCTTCATTTGATTATCGATAGAATTGATTATGATGATTATCTAGGACTCGCTGGTTTGGTTAGTCAGCTACGTTGTGTTTCATGCACACTAAATAAACATTCATGCTCGGTTAGTGTTCTGGCCACTGCCCGTTTGTCAATGCAAAATAGAAACCTTTGGGACATCATGATTGCGATCTCAAAACCACCAATACCAAATACTCCACCAGGCGAGCATTGTATAGTTTTTGCTAATAAATCTCATTTATTACTTACATGTATGAAATCATTTTAAAATCAATGTGCAAGTAACGTTATAGTCTTATATAATAATACAAGCATTTTAAAATCATTGAGTAGACCAGGCAAAGGCCAATCCCCCTGGAGCAATGTGGGGTTAAGGGCCTTGCTCAAGGGCCCAACAGCTACACTGATCTTACTGAGGCGACCATGGGGCTTGAACCACCAACCTTCCGGTTCTGGTTACACTCTTAGAAAAAGGGGTTCTGAAAGGGTTCTTTGGCTTGATTCCACAGGGGAACCCTTTTTGATTATCTATGGAACCCTCTGTCATGGGTGTGAAGTGTGAAAACTCCCGGACAAAGAACCATTTTCCTGACAAAGAAACATTCCGCTAGGTCACAGGGTTCCTATTGCAGTGTAGGCTACAGGCTCTATTTGGGAAACCTGCGGTCCCCCGGCAACCCCCCCTCCCCCCTCCCCCACCCACCCCCACCCAGGACAGCCATGAGCTGGGCTCCTACTGCAGCCCCAATCACTGCTCCTGCCCCTGCCCCCACCCCCGCCCCCCTTACTGCCCCCACAGCTGCCCCGACCACAGCCCCCAGTGCCATAGCAACAGGGCGGAGATAGGGCGTCATAGCACACTCCTTCTCCTCCTCCCTCTCTCTCTCACTCTCTCTCTCTCTTGCTTCCCTCTCATCCTGTACCTCCCCCCCTGGTTCTCCTCTCTCCATCTGTACCTGTGTATGTTCTTCCTCTCTCTCCTCCGCTGCATCCCTCCCTCTCTTCCTTGTCTCTGTGGAGCTGTCTGTTTGCCACTGTGGGGCTGCAGACCTGGGACCCTGCACCTTCTCACCTGGCAGCTCCACAGCTCTGTTCCAGTCACCTTCGCCCACATGGCCGTCGCTAAGGGCCTGACCCCCGTCGCTAAGGGCCTGACCCCCGTCGCTAAGGGCCTGATCCCCGTCGCTAAGGGCCTGACCCCCGTCGCTAAGGGCCTGATCCCCGTCGCTAAGGGCCTGACCCCCGTCGCTAAGGGCCTGACTCCTCATGTTAATGACCCCCCCAGACCCGCTAAGCCCCCGGTCCACCCCCCCGTTGACCTGCTGGACCGGCAGCCTTCGCCCCCCCACCCCCAGATAGGACTCTGCCCCCTCTCCCCCTCCATCCGTGTGTGGCAGTCCAGCTCGCTGGAACCAGTCTGAGGAGCTGGACCGAGTCTCAGTTTCCAGGGGGACGGTATTCCCTGCGGCACAGCTTCTGCTCCCCTCCCCCTCCTGCTCCAGCCTCGGGCTCAGGCTGACTGGTGCAGCAGCGCCCCCTGCTGGAAGACTGCTGTCTGCAGACGGGTCCAGACCGGCTGGGAACAGGACAATTCAATTCAGTTTTATTTGTATGACACTATATACAGAAGGCTGTCACAAAGACAGTTTACAGAACAGAAGAAGGGCACACGCCAGACCTGAACCCCCAGCATAGGAAGCATGTGAGGTAAAAAAAAAAAACTCCCTAGTGAGGAGAATCCCCCTGGAGCAATGTGGGGTTAAGGGCCTTGCTCAAGGGCCCAACAGCTACACTGATCTTACTGAGGCGACTATGGGGCTTGAACCACCAACCTTCCGGTTCTGGTTACACTCTTAGAAAAAGGGGTTCTGAAAGGGTTCTTTGGCTTGATTCCACAGGGGAACCCTTTTTGATTATCTATGGAACCCTCTGTCATGGGTGTGAAGTGTGAAAACTCCCGGACAAAGAACCATTTTCCTGACAAAGAAACATTCTGCTAGGTCACAGGGTTCCTATTGCAGTGTAGGCTACAGGCTCTATTTGGGAAACCTGCGGTCCCCCCACCCCCCCCACCCACCCCCACCCAGGACAGCCATGAGCTGGGCTCCTACTGCAGCCCCAATCACTGCTCCTGCCCCTGCCCCCACCCCCACCCCCCTTACTGCCCCCACAGCTGCTAAAAAAAAAAAACTCCCTAGTGAGGAGAAGTCTTAGGAGGAACCTGGCTATAGAGGCTGGCGGGCAGTGTGGATATAGCAGAACTCTGAACTTGTGTCTGCTTGTGTGCTCCACCCTCACAGAGGCCAACTCGCCTGCAGGCTTGGCATTGAACACTGTTACATACTAATTAATATAAAATCACGCTTATCACACTTTCATTCACTGTTCCAGCCTTCTACACAATTGAAAGAAATGCCTTCTGGAGTGGGTAGAGTAGGTGTGTCCATCTCATGTGTATGAAGTTAAGAGCCCTATGAGTCACAGTGAAACCTGGTCCTATGACTCCGTTTACTTACAGTGCATCCGGAAAGTATTCACAGCGCTTCACTTTTCCCACATTTTGTTATGTTACAGCCTTATTCCAAAATGGAATAAATTCATTTTTTTCCTCAAAATTGTACACACAACACCCCATAATGACAACATGAAAGAAGTTTTTTTTTGAGATTTTTGCAAATTTATTAAAAATAAAAAACTAAGAAATCACATGTACATAAGTATTCACAGCCTTTGCTCAATACTTTGTTGATGCACCTTTGGCAGCAATTACAGCCTCAAGTCTTTTTGAATATGATGCCACAAGCTTGGCACACCTATCTTTGGGCAGTTTCGCCCATTCCTCTTTGCAGCACCTCTCAAGCTCCATCAGGTTGGATGGGGAGCGTCGGTGCACAGCCATTTTCAGATCTCTCCAGAGATGTTCAATCGGATTCAAGTCTGGGCTCTGGCTGGGCCACTCAAGGACATTCTTGAGTTGTCCTGAAGCCACTTCTTTGATATCTTGGCTGTGTGCTTAGGGTTGTTGTCCTGCTGAAAGATGAACCGTCGCCCCAGTCTGAGATCAAGAGCGCTCTGGAGCAGGTTTTCATCCAGGATGTCTCTGTACATTGCTGCATTCATCTTTCCCTCAATCCTGACTAGTCTCCCAGTTCCTGCCGCTGAAAAACATCCCCACAGCATGATGCTGCCACCACCATGCTTCACTGTAGGGATGGTATTGGCCAGGTGATGAGCGGTGCCTGGTTTCCTCCAAACATGACGCCTGGCATTCACGCCAAAGAGTTCAATCTTCAGTTCATCAGACCAGAGAATTTTGTTTCTCATGGTCTGAGAGTGGGTGGCATGGATGGTGCAGTGGGTAGCACTGCCGCCTCACAGCAAGGAGGTCCTGGGTTCGAATCCCCGTCGGCCTGGGCCTCTCTGTGTGGAGTTTGCATGTTCTCCCTGTGTCTGTGTGGGTTTCCTCCGGGTACTCCGGTTTCCTCCCTCAGTCCAAAGACATGCAGGTTAGGCTGATTGGAGAGTCTAAATTGCCCGTAGGTATGAGTGTGTGAGTGAATGGTGTGTGTGCCCTGTGATGGACTGGCGACCTGTCCAGGGTGTATTCCTGCCTTTCGCCCAATGTATGCTGGGATAGGCTCCAGCCTCCCTGCGACCCTGTTCAGGATAAGCGGGTTAGGATAATGGATGGATGGATGGATGGTCTGAGAGACCTTCAGGTGGGCTGCCATGTGCCTTTTACTAAGGAGTGGCTTCCGTCTGGCCACCAGGCCTGATTGGTGGATTGCTGCAGAGATGGTTGTCCTTCTGGAAGGTTCTCCTGGTCCTGGTGGTTCCGAACTTCTTCCATTTACGGATAATTGCATTTAATCAATTTTGGAATAAGGCTGTAACATAACAAAATGTGGAAAAAGTGAAGCGCTGTGAATAGTTTCCGGATGCAATGTATATGACTGTTGTCATTTTCACGGGTGCTCTTTGGACGTTATACTGGTGAGACTCACTGCGTTTGGACGTGCTGCTCTCTCCGCTCTCGATGACAGGCTGTACTCCCTCTCTTTCTCGCTCGACAGTCTCTGTCCATCTCAGGTCCTCTTCCCCCTTTCTCCTCTCCTCCCTCAGCAACTCTTCCCTTCTCCTAGACTCATCAAACTTTACTTTCAACTCCTCTTCCTTTTTATTCCACTCCACCTCAAAGTTGGTCTTTAACTCCTTTTCCCTTTCCCTCTGCTGCTCCTCAAAGAGCAGTTTTAAATCCAGTTCCCTTTCCCTCTGCTGCTCCTCAAAGAGCAGTTTTAAATCCAGTTCCCTTTCCCTCTGCTGCTCCTCAAAGATCAGTTTTAAATCCAGTTCCCTTTCCCTCTGCTGCTCCTCAAAGATCAGTTTTAACTCCTGTTCCCTTTCCCTCTGCTTCTCCTGAAAGTTCCTCTTTAACTCCTGTTCCCTTTCCCTCTGCTGCTCCTCAAAGATCAGTTTTAAATCCAGTTCCCTTTCCCTCTGTTGCCCCTCAAAGATCAGTTTTGAATCCAGTTCCCTTTCCCTCTGCTGCTCCTCAAAGATCAGTTTGAACTCCAGTTCCCTTTCCCTCTGCTGACTCTCAAAGATCAGTTTTAACTCCAGTTCCCTTTCCCTCTGCTGCTCCTGAAAGTTCCTCTTTAGCTCCTGTTCCCTTTCTCTAAACTCATCCTCTTGCTCCTGTGTCTTCTGCTTGTATCTCCTCCTCACCACCTCCACCTCTCTCTCCTTCTCCTCTGACTGGAGTGTCGGGGCGTCCTCCCCCTCCACCTGCCCATTGGCTGGCGGGAGCATTGGTGGTTTGTAGTGCCAGCCATCGTTGGCCACCACCATGCTCTCGATCTTCTCCAGAAGCTCGGTCACCTGCCTCGGCCTGCTGGCCGTGTCCCGGCTGGAGAGGATGTGGCCCCGGCCCCCGCAGGCCTTCGCCAGCCTCTGGAGGTCCGGCCCCCTGCACTCCATCTGCTGCTGCACAGACGAGGCGAGGCCCTGGCTCCGGCCCAGCCTGTCGGCCTTGGTGAAGAGCAGGATGGTGTGCCTCCACACACCCTCCCCCAGAAGGGCCAGGTGGTCCTCCGCCTGGCATCGCTGGGTCCTGGGGAAGAGGCCCCAGCCTGCAGGAACGGCCAGCAGGAAGGCGTGGGGCCCCGAGGGGCACAGGGAGAGGCTCCGGCGGATCTCCTGCCTCACGGCGTCCCCCACGGGCCCACCCTCGCCCCACCCCGGGGTGTCCACGACACTCACCTCCCGCCCCGCCACCTGCCCCTTCCCCCGCAGGCTGCGACCCGTCCTGCCCCCGCCCACCCCGAACACCTCCCTGCCCAGGACCGTGTTCCCCACAGAGCTCTTCCCCACCCCACTCTCCCCCAGCAGGACGATTCTCAGCTGGGACAGCTGGTAGGCCTCACACTCACCCCCCGTCTGCTTCCTCCCTGGAGGGGAAACAGCGCCCCCCACAGTTACAGCCTGGAACTGTTCCACAGAACATGACAGATTGTGCTCTTTATTATTTAACTAGCCCAGTAATTTGAGCTGAAATCTAAATCTGTAAAAAATATTTTACTGTGGTCTGATACAATGCGAAATCTAATTGTTAATCCAACAAAAAAATAAATCTGTACTGTGATTAGACATTAGATAACACACACATGCATGTGTCATCCATAACCATGGGAATATGCAAAAAAGGGGGGTTGACGTTCATAAATAAAGACAAATACATAATCTACATACGTATAGATTCCACCTTCCACAATATGAAGAAGTTTAAAACCACAGGAACAGTGGGAAACCTTGCCCCTTCACCTCAGGAGTCTCCAAAAATCAGAGCCTCTAGTCCAGGGATAGTGAGTGATAGTGAGTGATAGTGATAGTGAGTGATAGTGAGTGATAGTGAGTGATAGTGAGTGATAGTGAGTGATAGTGAGTGATAGTGATAGTGAGTGATAGTGATAGTGAGTGATAGTGAGTGATAGGGATAGTGAGTGATAGTGATAGTGAGTGATAGTGAGTGATAGTGAGTGATAGTGATAGTGATAGTGAGTGATAGTGAGTGATAGTGAGTGATAGGGATAGTGAGTGATAGTGATAGTGACTTCTCCTGCAGCCATTATTCACTAAATACTTTCCTCAGAGCAACTGTAATATTAGAAAATATATGTATTGATCAAATAACCTTTAATCCTGCCTAAATCTCGCGTCTTTACCAAAGTTGTGAATAAGTGTCCCAAAATAGTGCTTTCAAAATTTAACATGTATGTGTGTTTGTTTAGTGAGAAGCACAGTGAGATGATGGAGCTAACATGGACAGCTCCACTGGTTTCTCCAGAATTTACATTACATAACAGTTATCTAGCTGACACTTTTATCCAAAGCTACTTACAGTTGATTAGACTAAGCAGGGGACAATCCCCCCGGTGCAAAAACCTTAGCCACTAGGCTACAGGCTGCAGTCTGCCCCAGTCATGTACCTTAGCCACTAGGCTACAGACTGCCCCAGTCATGTACCTTAGCCACTAGGCTACAGACTGCCCCAGTCATGTACCTTAGCCACTAGGCTACAGGCTGCCCCAGTCATGTAACTTAGCCACTAGGCTACAGGCTGCCCCAGTCATGGGCCTTAGCCACTAGGCTACAGGCTGCCCCAGTCATGGGCCTTAGCCACTAGGCTACAGGCTGCCCCAGTCATGTACCTTAGCCACTAGGCTACAGGCTGCCCCAGTCATGGGCCTTAGCCACTAGGCTACAGGCTGCCCCAGTCATGGGCCTTAGCCACTAGGCTACAGGCTGCCCCAGTCATGTACCTTAGCCACTAGGCTACAGGCTGTCCCAGTCATGTACCTTAGCCACTAGGCTACAGGCTGCCCCAGTCATGGGCCTTAGCCACTAGGCTACAGGCTGCCCCAGTCATGTACCTTAGCCACTAGGCTACAGGCTGCCCCAGTCATGTACCTTAGCCACTAGGCTACAGGCTGCCCCAGTCATGCACCTTAGCCACTAGGCTACAGGCTGCCCCAGTCATGTACCTTAGCCACTAGGCTACAGGCTGCCCCAGTCATGCACCTTAGCCACTAGGCTACAGGCTGCCCCAGTCATGGGCCTTAGCCACTAGGCTACAGGCTGCCCCAGTCATGGGCCTCAGCCACTAGGCTACAGGCTGCCCCAGTCATGTACCTTAGCCACTAGGCTACAGGCTGCCCCAGTCATGTACCTTAGCCACTAGGCTACAGGCTGCCCCAGTCATGGGCCTTAGCCACTAGGCTACAGGCTGCCCCAGTCATGTACCTTAGCCACTAGGCTACAGGCTGCCCCAGTCATGGGCCTTAGCCACTAGGCTACAGGCTGCAGGCTGCCCCAGTCATGGGCCTTAGCCACTAGGCTACAGGCTGCAGGCTGCCCCTAGGCCGAAGCCCCTGGAGAGCCACGTTGCGGAAGTCAGAAGGCAGAAGAAGACGTGTGGTGTCGGAGGGACAGAATAGCGTGTGCGGCTGAACTCACGGATTAGGAAGGGCGAGATTCTGCCTGGCTCCTTCTCCACTAGTCTCCTCTTTCGCCCGAACATGGTGCTCCAAGGCTCTCGCTCCAGTCCTCCCCCCCCCCGCCCCCCGCTTCACTTCCTGCCTTTGTCCGCAGGACAGGAAGTGGACTCCATCAGGGTCGCATCAGAGGGACTCTGTTATTAACAAGTTTATATGACGTTAATATTTAACGGTTTGTGCTCCTTCTGGCGTCAACACTCACATACACACACACATACACACACTCACACACACACTCACACACACACACACTCACTCACTCACTCACACACACACTCACACACACACTCACTCACACTCACACACACACACTCACTCACACTCACACTCTCTCACACTCTCTCACACACACACTCACACAGACACACACACACACACACACACACTCACACACACACACACACTCACACACACTCACACGCACACACTCACACACACTCACACACACACTCACACACACTCACACTCACACACACACACACTCACACACACACACACACACACGCACACTCACACACACACACACTCACACACACACACACACTCACACACTCACACACACACTCACACACTCACACACACACACTCATACACACCCGACGGGACCGTCAGTTTAGTATAAAGGTCTCATGGGTTTGAGTCCCACATAGGACACTGCCATCATCCCCTTGTGGAAGGAGCCTAACCTGACCTGTTTCTGCTCACTCCCAACTGCATACACATTCTGCTCACTCCCAACTGCATACACATTCTGCTCACTCCCAACTGCATACACATTCTGCTCACTCCCAACTGCATACACATTCTGCTCACTCCCAACTGCATACACATTCTGCTCACTCTCAACTGCATACACAGATGTAACTGCTATGCACGCTGCTCCGGATACGAGGTACATAAAATGTATGAAAGCTTGGAGCACAGAACACAGGTATGACTCAAAGGTCGGGCAGTGCTTACGTACGCTCATGCAAGGTGCTTTAGCTGATCTGCTTCAGTGAGTTTGAAGGTCCATAAATTAATTGTATCTAAAAAAAAAAAGGAGATATATTGCCTAAATGTATACAGATACTGTGGAATCTTTAAAGAGGAAAGCAGGCTATTGATTTATACAATTTATACAAGCTAGCCATTTTACCGGCTCTTTTCGAGGGAGTATCAGGTATCCACGGTTGCTCACTACCACTCAGCCTCACAAGTTCCATGCATTAAAAACTATATCAGTGTGACACTTACCTGACCCATTAGGCACAGGTGCAATGTCCACCCCACCTTTCCTGCTCTGTGAGAAGGGTAAATCAGTGCCCAGGGGTCAAAGGTCAGGAATGTGCATTTCACAATACACACAGTATTAAGTCTTGTACCAGACTAAGTTCTGTTTTAAATGGAGATTCTACACACACAATGCAGTTTAGTCCAGGGCTAAACGTAATCTGTGTCTGTGAAATGGGCACATGGAATTTATGTAGAAACAGTTTAATTGCACAGGTAGCAGATTCGCATTATAAAGGTAAAACACACACTCACCTGGGTTGTGCTCCACACAGTGAGCATAAGCACGCAAGCTGTCAGCTGGCAGTTTGGCAAATGTAGGAATGTTTGCCAATAACTAGCAATATGTGAGGCGCAGCACTACGTTTTTAACTCCCATTAAGATCTCTCAGTGTCCATAACGAATAATAAGCTGTAGCATATAGGGTATGTAACGCTGCTGTTGTGGGAGTCCTACTCTCCCGCAGGTGTGACAGGTGTGCAGCCTGTCGCCTGTGTCACCTCCGGGACACCTACCTGTACTCCACCTGTCCTCAGTTCAGCGTGGACAAACAGGACGTCCCTCCCACCTGCCTCTGGCTCCTGTGACCCTGCGCATCACTTCCTGCCTCTCCTGTGACCCCGCGCATCACTTCCTGCCTCTCCTGTGACCCCGTGCATCACTTCCTGCCCCTCACATGACGCTGTGCAGTCCAAGGGGCCCTCACTTCTCTTTTATACCTGCAGCGTTCAGAGTGAAGGTCAACAGCCGTGAAGCCCATGTATACACCACCCAGCCATGAAGCCCATATTTACACAGAATACCTGCGCTTACTCACACGCACACTCACACACACTCACACACAAATACACACACAAATATGCATGATTTACATTGCATGCATTGCCTTACTCCTGCTAAGGTTATAAAATGCTTCCAGCAGGGAATTACGGATAATTGTAGAATATTGAAATCCTATTATACAACGATCCATGTCTGAAGATGAAAAGAGCAAATCAGTGAGCTTTCAAATGAAAGGTTTTTCTTTTTAATGTAGGAGGAGTTTGGAATAATTAATGAGTGTGTGTTGTGTGGAGTTTGTGTGTTCTCCCCGTGTCTGTGTGGAGTTTGCGTGTTCTCCCCGTGTCTGTGTGGAGTTTGCGTGTTCTCTCCGTGTCTGTGTGGAGTCTGCGTGTTCTCCCTGTGTCTGTGTGGAGTGTGCATGTTCTCCCCGTGTCTGTGTGGAGTTTGTATGTTCTCCCTGTGTCTGTGTGGAGTTTGCGTGTTCTCCCCGTGTCTGTGTGGAGTTTGCGTGTTCTCCCCGTATCTGCGTGGGTTTCCTCTGGGTACTCCGGTTTCCTCCCACAGTCCAAAGACATGCAGGTTAGGCTGATTGGAGAGTCTAAATTGCCCGTAGGTATGAGTGTGTGAGTGAATGGTGTGTGTGCCCTGCGATGGACTGGTGACCTGTCCAGGGTGTATTCCTGCCTTTTGCCCAATGTATGCTGGGATAGGCTCCAGCCCCCCTGTGACCCTGTTCAGGATAAGCAGGTTCAGATAATGGATGGATGGATGGATGGTATTGTATGGAGTTACAATTTGATAACGATTCACTGACAAACTGCGCAATGTAATTTTAAAGCGCCAAATGCTGCTGTTCGACGTCGGATTTCTTATTTCGTATTTTTATTTTTAATAGTTTTTCATTTTTTAATCCAACGATGGTTAAAGTGGGGCCATTTTTTCTGAAGGTGGTCCGCCATAAACCACTGCGGGAAATACTGAATATGTTAGATCCATCCATCCATTATCTTAACCCGCTTATCCTGACCAGGGTCGCAGGGGGGCTGGAGCCTATCCCAGCATAGGCGAAAGGCAAGAATACATCCTGGACAGTACATACACCATTCACTCAAACACTCATACCCACAGGCAATTTAGACTCTCCAATCAGCCTAACCTGCATGTCCTTGGACTGTGGGAGGAAACCCACGCGAACACGAGGAGAACATGCAAACTCTCGGCATTCCCGAAAGGGATTCGAACCCGTGGCCTCTTCTATCCCCCTTACAAAACTTATCCCCTCCGGGGTCACGTTTCCGGTTACGTTCCCCTCATGCGTAAATCAACGTCATGAGTTAGCGTCGACAGCGTGCCTACGCTTAGTCATTACTCTGTCAATAAGCATTGTATGTAAGTTAGCGAAACATACATTTCCCTACAGTTTAAGATAGCGATAGAGATAGATAGTGCTCATCTCTCAGTGGACTAATATCAGTACCGCTAGCTAGTTAGTGAAACGGACAGCAAACCATTCGGCAATAAATATATGTAGAGAAGTAGATAAGCACGACATAGGTAGATATATTTAAGTTAGCTTCCTAGCTAGCAAAATAAGAAATATCTAGCTAGCGGACAGTCAGGCGGATAGATCGCTCGCTAACTAGGAAGATAAGCCATAACTGTTTTTTTATTCCTAGCTAGCTAGGATCTGTATATCTAGCTAGCTAGATGTAGCATATATCGTGGTTCAATATATATAAATAACCGAGATATTACATATGAAGCACTACATATTCACAAAAGCATCGCTGGCTTGCCGATGCAGAGGGGGATACGTTTTGTAAGGGGGATAGAATTTGTTGTGATTATGCAAGATGCGGTCACAATTTTGCCAAGATCATCACAATAATAGCTCATTAGGACAGAATTCTAACCATGTTCAATCTTATAGACTCATCAGAATTTAATCTGTCACACACCGCGCAGAAACAACTTCACGGAGTTTCTTGCACCAAGTGTGAAGTGGTTACTCGTCCCCACCCTTTTCTTCAACCAAAGCCATTCATTTTTCGGGATTAAATTCCTCCTGTATATAGCTATAATTTTAGCTAGTAGCAAAGGTACGCATTATCTTGACTTGGCCGGGGAGTGATTATTTTGTTTTCCCTTTTATTTTATTATTTATTTATTGAGCGAGAATATTTTTTGGTGAAAAAACCACGCGTCCTTCCACTACATTGCTCAACCGGAAGTCCCCGTACCTGAACTACATTTTCAGAATAGGCTACATCTCCCAACGCTTAATGTGCGAATCGAAGCAGTAGACATACCGGACAAGCTTGAGTGACGATCTGCAAGAGCATGATTTCTAAAATTCCATATAATTTGCATATAAAAACCGCTAGCTGCCGAATATGTCACCATCGATGATAAAATAGCCAGCGGGCTAACGGCACAACAAACGTCGCAGAACATAGCGAAACATGAACAACTTCAGCGCAGGCTACGTCTTCGTAATAAGTCTTCAGACTGGATACACTCCTCGAGAGACACCGGTTGTGAGCGGGTGGCTTTATATGCTGGGGTCTGTACTTGTGGGGGTAGCAGTCTGCACGAAAGCGAGGGGGCGCAACCGGCGTCCAATGGATCATGTGATTTATCGTAAAGTCTAACAGTTGTAACATCTTACCCATTAGTGGGGAAACTGCCAGACTGCCCCCACATCAGTGGATACTATACCCAGCCACCTTCATTCCTCACCATGTAACCACGGTAGCTGCGCTAGTGATGAAAACTTCTTTATTTGTGATATTCGCAGGTTTTCAAATACATCTTACACATTACGCATTCCGATTCGAGCAGACATTGTAACAGACACTCACGATATCACTCACTGATCGAGTCTTTGGTGAATTATTTTGATCACTGGTGGGTTTATCTTGATGTGACACATTGGGACTTGTAATCGCCATTTCATCGCTTACATTCTGCCATCTGTCACCGCGTAGTGAGCCCATTTTGACAGCCAGCAGTCGAAAGTTAGTTAACTCATACTGTATAGACAAACTTAATGTATGTTTTCATGTTGAGCAAGTGTGAACGGCCACATTAACAAATGAATGCCTACATCGATGACATGAAGACAGGCGTCGTAAAGACTTATTTGGTTTCAATGTCTTTTGGAAAATGTCAAACACTAACTTCGCAAATATGTATGCAAGGTTAGTTGGACTCTTGATGGTGCTGGACAAGGTGCAAATGTGTACCCACGTTCAGTCATTTATAGAGCTGTCAGCCAATTAAAAACAAGGCAATTGGTCGGAACAATACGCAGTATACGCACCTGAGCGGCCATTTTGCACCAGGACACTCACCACACACCAGTGGAGGTGGAGGGAGAGAACATTTTTTATTTTTTTTGCCAATTGAATCAGGGGATGATCAGGTGGCAGGTTGAGAGAGCCAGGGTTGGGAATTTAGCCAGGACACCGGGGAACCCCCTACTCTTTGCGAAGAGTGTCATGGAACGTTTAAATACATTAATCCAAAGCATGGATCTTGTTTCATGAAAGGAGATAAACTATTTTTTCTGATTGTTCTGAGCTGCAAGAAGCTCCATTTGACAACATAGTTTATGTGCATGTATTATATATTATATCAGAGGTCAGAATCAAAGATGACACCCACATTTCTGGCATGTGAAGATACATAAATTAACATAAATCTGGATTTAGGATTATTAGAGTTCATCCAGATCATTTTTCAGACATGAGGAATCCAAATGAATCTTCAGAATCCACTTGTGGGAAAACCTGACTCCAGTTGCACACTGTGTGAGACCATATACATATGAGGCTTTGTGTGAACATATTTCCAGTGAACATGGTCGTCTTCGTTTTACCATGTTCAGATGAATCAGTCTCTGAAGTTCTTCATGTGTTGCATTATGGGTACGTTTCTGCTTTGAGGAAATATTTGTTTTGAGCAAATATGACTGACTCATGACGCTCCTGCCCCAGTGTGTGTTGAGTCCTGGACTGGCACACTGCCTCTGACTCCACCATGTGCACAGACTCCAGTCCGCTGAGTCCTGATGTAAATCCTGCTTTACTAGAAGATTCAAGCTTTCAGTTTTAAACCCCTTTCATTAACAAAAGTATGAAAAACTTTTCCGGTGCAGGTAATGAAATTGGACACATGCGTAATTTTTAACTAAAACTTTTAGCTAACTGGGACATAAGGTCAAGCCAATAAAGTATACGATGGCAATTTAATTCTTTGCCATCTAGTGGTGGGATGAAGATACTGTCTTTGGGAAACTCAGTTCAAGGCAGTGAACCAAAAATAAAGGACTGTCCATTAAGTTCAAATCAAATTAAGCATTTATTATTGATGTGATAGTGCCATTTATACAATTAAGACATTTTTGAAATACATGTCTTTTGAAACACATCAGTTGTACAAAGTGCAGAGAGGCTAATTTTGAAACCTATTTCAAAAAAGGTGAATGTAGTTTATGTGCAGAATTGTATTGAGTAAACCCACACTTATTCTATTCCACTGAACTTGGCTGGGGCTTTATATGTGCTTAACCATTATGAGTTGTCTGTGAGGGAGAAGAATAGGGCATAAACATTCACAAACTACAGCAGAAGCCAGAATTACTAAAAGTAATGAATTACTAAAATGAAAAGTATCTGATCCATGGTGCAGAATTTTCCTAATAATAAACTTAATCATTAAGGTGATGCCTTAAACTGTTCTATTCTTATTTGGCACACCACAAACTAACTGGGACACGGCAAAAAGATGACATGATTTAAACATCATATACAATTTGTATTTAAGAACTGTAAATCTGTTGAATTAGGACTATGTCCAAATCAGGAGTCAAGACATGTGGATATATTATATACTCGCTGCTCTTCAAAAATGTTCAGGTTGCCTTGGCACCTTCAAGCGTATTGATCTTCTTCCTCATCTTCCTTGGATGCGATTTCAACTGCCTCCTGAATTTCCCTTTTCTTCTCTTCTGATTCTGGAGGTAGCACAGCCATCAGCCCACTCTCGATTTTCTCCAGCCTTTGCATGGTCTTCCTTTCAAAGTTATCTTTATTTTTCATCACAAGATTTCTTATTCCTTTTTCAGCTACCTCACAGGAATCTGCAAATTGTAATCGCTCACTGTTGAACTCTGTGTTTCCGACCTCCAAACACATGAGTTTGCTCAATCTGCTCACTGGATCCATCAGATACTTGTCAGACACCTCAGTGTATGTCCCTGCGATCATATTAACCAGGCTGGCAATGTTGGACGCATAGAAAGCCTGGTTGTAGATCATGTCTTTCAAAAACATTTTTGAAGAGTATTTCAATGTTGTGTTGGATGCCTTCTCACCTGTTTTAGCGAAATCTTCCAGGGACTTGGTCAGGCTGGTTTTCATGAGGTTGGAAACCATCTGGAAGAAGCGCACCAGCTTCTGCCACTGCTCCTTCACCTTTCCCATCGCTCGAAGACCCTCAGACAGAATTCTTATGGTTGTGGTGAAGTCTATCTCTTTGACTTCACAGTTTCTCATGGTGACAAGAATTTCAGTCATCTCTTTCCTGTTTTTCTCCATGTTCTCAGCATTCTTCTCATATATGTCCCTCACTTTGTCAAGCTGGGCTCTGCTCTGCTCTATTCGAAAGCGGGCATTATCTGAGGCCATCTGGCCTGCAGACTTGGAGCCTGAACTATTCTCTCGAGTTTGAGATATTTGTGGTAGTGTTACAGGGAATGCTGAGGTATTCGTCGCAGATTTGCTCTTGGTATCAAAAACCATCGCATCTTTCCTCAGAGTTTTCATCAGCCCTATAATCTCTGCTGTTTGGGCATCATTGCGCTCTGCTTTAGGTGCTTGTTTTTCCAGTTTACAGCAGATAGTGATGGCCGAGGTGCACAATGCCAAAGCCTTTTTTTTTGCGCCGCATTGCCTTTCCTCTTTTATTGATTTTTTGATTTCCAGAAATTGGTCCTTTACCCAATTGGTATTTGGTACCTTAGTTTTGTCATCAACTATTTCAGACCAATTGATTTTGCCTTCATCAAAACAACCATCAAGCCTGTCCACTAAGGACATGATATAATTTGATTTGGAAGAAATATTGTTTTCTGAGATTTGATCATTTTCTGTTTGCGAAGATATTGTCTTCCCAATATCATTATATATCTTTTTAGGAACTGCCACTGGCGCAGTAATTATGGATGCAATCCCGGAAAAAACTGATGTGACACTGTCAGCCATTGCTTCTACAAAATTCATTCCCATAATTTCCCAGCCACTGGGCATTGAGGCCATTGATGTTTTGAAGCTCTCCTGTGCCTCCTCCAGCTGCTTGCTCATGTTATTGAAGGCCAGCTCAGCACGTTTGTTGGCCTCCTCTGAAGCTGCTTGCCTTAGTTTTGATTCGTCAATCTTCTTTCTGACTTCCTCCAATTCAGCCCCATACACCTGTTTTGCACTGGTGCAACTTTCAAGGAGCTCATGGATGAGTTCAATGACGTCAGTGAACCTTTTCTCTGTTGACTCAGCCAGTTGCAGGCAGTCATCAGCTATGTTCTTAATGTTATCCAGCTGGTCTGGGAGCATGGCCTGCACAAGGTTGTCATCATCCTGGAGAAGTATCTTCACTGCCGTCTTGATGTAGTTTGGTACACTGTTGGTGTAGAGACGAATCTGGTCCATATTCTTGTGTGCCTCATTGAATGCACGCCACCCAGAATTGCACACTTGCATGAGGCAAGCACGGAATGAGTCAGGGTATTTGGCATATTTGAAACCACCTTCTGGGCCCCCTTTACGAATAGAAAAATCTGTATTTGAGGAGATGAAGACCAGCTCTCCCAAAATGGCTATGGACATTGGTGCTGGTGTCAGGTACTCCTCCCAGTTGGCATACGGCTGCATCAGGAGTTTGGTGTCCTCTCGGCAGTCTGCTGCTCTAGTGAGACCTTTTGTCACTTTAACAATTGAGGTTTCCATAGTTTTTTCCTTCCTAGAGAAACATAAAACAGTTTGTTACCGACCTGTTAATACAATGCTTGTGCATGTGTGGCCACCACATTGTGACTTAACCAGAGGTTGTATGTATAAAGCTTGTTTGTGAAAAAAATTTAGTTTATGAAATGGGGTTGCTGGGTGCATGGCCAACTATACAGCTTTATAGCTGTATCTGTCATGGTTTTCACTGTCTACTGCTGGAAATGTCAGTATTTACCGCTCTAGATGTCTAGAGGGCTTGGCAGCTCAGTTCAGCAGGAGAGATTACCTCCCGCATGTGGGATGCGGGTGTAATCATGGCCGATTGCAGTCAGCTGCTTGGAGAGCTATTTAAGTCTCTTCCTGGCACTGCTCTGAGCTTTGGTGTTTCAGTTTGACACGTACACAGAGCTGGTATAGAGGTATTAAGGTAGACAAAGAGACAGAGAGACAGAGAGACAGAGAGACAGAGAGAGAAGCATCTTGAGAAGCATTCATTTAGAAATGAGAAATTAGAAATAGAGAAGTTTAGGGACCTAGTTTGTTTTCCTTTGGGTTGGTGAGTTCCTGAGAACCTTCCCTATTTTTGTTTCTGGGTTCTGCTTCTGTTTTGAATAGCGAGTGGCAGAGTTCGGCGCATAAAGTTTAGCCCGTTTGAGACTGGCAGTAAAATATCTTGTTTTGTTTTTCCTGGACCAGTATAGCTCAGGTCAGTTTTTCTGTTGGCGGATCGCCGGGGAGTTTGGTTCCCTTTTTCTGTTCTTTTCTCGCCTATTTTGGTGGTTATCCAACATATTGTTGGTAACTTTGTGATCCCTTCCCGGTCGCTCTTGGTCTCCCACCCCTGCTCCCTTCCAGTGTTTAGTAAAGTAGCAACCGAGTCTATTATTACAGTAGAATTAGACTAGATGTTTGTCTTGTCATTAAATTGAGCCTATAGTTCCCACTGTAATCACAAGAGATGATGGCAAATCACCAGGTGGCAAATGTGAGCACTCTACTGCACAGCTGTTGTGAGCCCACCCTTGCCATCGTGATGGACTTAATTTGCCTAGGCCTACAATTATTTGAAATATCTTGTTTTCAGTTAAATTATTATGAATGTATGCATGGTAGCATGGTAGCTAACCTACATTGTGACTAGAGTGTTAACCATGTGTTTTACACACAGATTTGCTAAATCGTAAAAATTACACAAGGGGCGCAGCCTTTCACAATTGTAGGTCGGAATTTTTTAGTTAAAAGAACTTCCGACCTCCAAGCATTCCAGGTTCACGTGCAGCAGGTTAGCTCTGTGCTCACATGTAAGAATATAGTTCTATCCAAATCAGTAGCTAATCGGCAAAAGTGTGGTCAGCTGTATTTCCAAATGCTTTCACATTTTCTTTTGGTATTTTTTACATTCCCAAATAACTTATGTGCAGCGAAGATATCTTTCTGAGATAATTTACCCTAACCAGCTAGCCAACAACATTGCTTACATGTTTTGCCATCCATTTACATGCAGAACAGATTTTACTTTATGATAGGTCCCTGTATCATTTCCAGTGTAACTTAATTTATGTTACACTGGAAAAACAAACAAACAAACAAACAAACAAACACATTTTTTTCATTTTTCCTGTTGCAGTGGATAATGGGGTAACCAGAAAACAATGATAATGTTCGTTTTGGCTGTGGGTTTACGGTCTTGGGAACTTGTGAAAATCTATCACATGATTGGCCTGCTTTCAACTGGGCTTGATCTATCGTGTTCAGTTTTGTGGTTGCCTTACTTTCAGCAGAAGATAGCTTTGCACAAAATAACTATTTCACCTGAAAGAGTACAGTCGGCTATATCTACCTTTTGCCGTCGCCAGGTGCAATGATTGCGACGATTATTTATTTTTAAATCCATCCAGGTAGCGTTGCTACCTTTTACTCTCGGTCTTTTTATCCTTTCGTTTCTGCGACCCACTTTTGTGCTTTAAGGGCATTTTTACACCACGCAGCTGAATGGAAAGAAATAGACCAGACCAGTGAATCCGGGTACTTCTACGTACACGCCCTTCTTGGGGGCAAGTATAACACAGCGGGAATAGGGTATTTCACCGAAATTACCTATATCTATTGACAACAATATAAGATATATTGTAAATTATATTTCCGACAAGCTGAAAGTCTTTTGAGCATTTCCGTTCTAAGTTGACATTTTTACGATCAGTAGTTTTTGAGAACAAGAGCTTTGTTTGACACCAGCCATTATATAGGCTACAAGACACTGAGCTAGCTAGCCGGCTAACGTTAGTTGACACTGGTGCTGATCCAATCTGTCGATATATCTATCTATACAAATTATAGGCTATACAACACACGGAGATAGCTAGCTGTCAATCGATCAAAAACTACTCATCGTCCACTTAGAATGGAATACTCAAAAGTCTTTCAGCTTGTCAGAAACATAATTTTGAAACTCTTATGGTTCCCTTTGCCCGCTGTTATACTTGCCCCCGAGAAGGGGCGTGTACGTCAAAGTACCCGCATTCGCTGGTCTTGTCAATTTCCTTCTTTATTGAATAGTCACATATGGATGTAGAACACAGATCTCTGCATTCGGTGAACCTTGAAAATATGAAAATAATGTAGGCTACATGAGCGAGCATATTTCGCGTTATGGTTCATAATAAACTCACTGACATCACAGACTGCAATGTTGGCCTTCCAATATAAACTTTAAAATAACAAATAAAAATGTATCAATATATTTCTTACAATATTGGAGATTGGGGTTGTGTAATTGTTTGCTCATAAGAAGATACTAGATGATTAAGTTTCTTCTATAAGAATAGAGGCTGTTTCTAGTCCTAAAACACGCCGCCCATTTTCATATCCCCTGTCATTCAGTTTGCAGCTGAACAGTGGATCAGACACATTCGCACTTGAGCTAATGGTGGGGGTGTTTCTCATCTCGCGCAAACACTAGACTTGTTAATTAGGCTAGCATAAGACTCGGCTCCCGTAGCGTAGTTGATGTCTACTCACTTCCGAATGATCTAAATCAGAAAAATGAAGAAAATTATGTGATTGCAAACCAAGATGGTTTCCAAGGAAAACGGAAACTTGCACATGCATAGCCTGTAGGGCCACATTGTCTCACAGTTAAATGTCGAGGAACAACATGTCTTCCTCAGAAGTTGATCAGACTACTCGATGATCAGTGGAAACCAAGGAACAACATAACCCTTTTTGTTTTTTGCTGAACCTAAAAATATATACACATATAACAGAAAATATTCTCACGATGCATGTCTTTGATATGACTATAGACCATCGGTAGGCGACAGTTCTAGGACATTCCTGACAAAAGTAGTGAGAGCGATTAATTCGTACAATTTCAAACCAAACTGTCTGGGAATGCCATGACTGAGAGAGGAGGCATAGATGTACAACATATTGTAGTCCCGTACTAAAGACAGACTCCGTATAGCCGCAGGTTGTGTAAATCCCAATGGGGAAATTCATTCAGGAAATTTTCTTCCGGCACAGAACTCAGCAGAAGTGATGTCACTCTTCAGCTCTCTTTGTTGTGTTCTTATTCAAAGTCGCTTCCTCCTGCATTTTGACTAGTTTCATAAACATAGGCTACATACGTGATATTCCGTGAAAATATCTCAAAACATATTTACTGCACACACATGGTTGAAGAATTTAGATTCAAGAAGAAACTTGTACCATTCAGACACTTGAGACAGAACAAATTTATGTCAGAGTATGTACATACAGCGTACACAAAAGTTACACTAAAATACAAATAAAAGGTGTTTTTATAGTTTAGCAATTCATATCTCAAAGTGTGGTGCATGATAACAGCGTAAAAAGCGGTTTTCTTTCCCCAAAACGTCGCCTTTAACGCCGTGTTCATGCATCACACAACGCCCAATAATTCCCCAAAAAACACTCTGCGAGATCCTGGTGGGACTGTTTAGCCTTTGATATTGAGAAAGAGCTCACCTGTGTCCAAAATGTAGCAGCGAAGACTATTTCTTCGTAAGTCTTCACCCTGGAAGCATGTCAGTGGACCTTGAGCGGGTGGCTTTATACTGGGGTCTGTACTCGTGGTGGGAGGGGCTGTCTGCATGAGAAGGGGAGGGGGCGCAACGGGTGTTCTATAGATCACGTGATTTCTCGGAAAGTCTTACATAATATGTTGGTTGGTTGATGGTTATGATCAAAATTTTTAATTTTAATTTTTACATTTTTATTGCCATTTGGCAGACGCTCTTATCAAGCCACCATGTCTGGCACCAACAATCATTTCACGGTCAAAGTCACTTAGATTACATTTCCCTCCATTCTGATGGTTGATGTTATTATTAACTGAAGCCCCTGACCGGTATCTACATGATTGTATGCATTGCACTGCTACGTGTAAATAGGTGATTAGATACAAGTGTTCCTAATAAAGTGCTCAGTGAGTGGATATATATATATATATATATATATATATATATATATATATATATATATATATATATATATATATATATCCCACAAAGGATCAAATATGGAATTATATTTGCATGCATCCTGCACTTTACACAGAGAAAGATGGAGCACTTGTGCCTGCCACAGCTGACATAGCAACAAGGCTAAGTTTTTCCGAGAAATCACATGGTCTGTAGGAAGCTGGGGCATTACACTACAGCACATCATTGGTATGTGGCAGACGCTCTTATTCGGAGCCATGCGCAGCAAAGTTCAAAGTGCACACCCAAAGTGGGCTGAAAGACCCTACAGGGAAGTACAATTTCAAGGGCTAACAATACATTCCCCTGCAGACAGCCGCAGCCTCTCACACCACGAGTACAGATCCCAGGATACAGAGCCACCCACAGGTCCACTGCTCCAGTGGTGCGCTTCCAGGGAGAAGACGAACGAACAAATTATCCCACACTTCGATATTACGGACCCAGGTGAGCTCTTTCTCATTATTAAACAGTAATATCTTCAGTCAAAGGTGTAGTGATCAAGTGCCACCTACAGTGCACTGCGTAAGTTTTTCTAACTTACTTATTTCACATTTACCCTTCCGGTGTATATTGTGGTGAACAGACTTCATTTGGCCATTATACTAATGAAATGGTATAATATTGCCTTTATTGTGGTGGATACATTGCCACAGAAATAAATATTTTCAGTCAAGTACATTTAATGGCTTTTTGAAAGTGAACTTGTTTTTCGCTCACATGAAACTGGGAGGTAACTAACGCAGATCAATTTAATTTAAGTTCCTATATTTTTTAAAGTTACGAGCGTGACCGTTAAGGAAGCTTCATGAAATAAGAAGACATAAAAGAACGTCTGTCTATTGCAAAGGCGCGTCCCATTGTTTTGAGTCCTTTTGGGTAAAATACGGCGACACTTTAGACCATTTAATTTCAGCATTTTGAGTTTAATGCTTGCTAAAGTACCTACCGTCAATGCAGCTAGTGTACTGTCCTGTCCTGCAATCGAGAAGGCGACATTTGGACTGAAATAATGTGTTCTTAGTATTTCTATTCGGGAAACTGCGCAGTTTTCCCTTTACACTGTACAAATCGCGTGAAAATCTAACATCCAATATCGTTCAAGAGTAATTTAAAAAACAAAACAAAAACAAAAAAAAAAGCCATGCACGTTAGCCTGCAAAGGAGCATGTGTGCTCAGTAATAATTCATATACACGGCTTTACGCGAATATAATTGTCTGATTACAAATCTATTATTGTGCAGCACAGGAAAAAAAAAGGAGCTCACTGCATTTATAAAAGGTGCTGTAATCTCTCATTTGAATATGCTTTTCATCCACAGAGACAATGCAGGATGCACAACAGCAGGAACAGAATTTCATCAGGGCTGTTATCCCACAGCTCAAAAATGGAATTGAGCATTTCAAAACCGTTGCAACCATTCTGCTGGCCTATGATGAGTCAAAGACACTAGCGCTGCAGCACGCTATTGTTCAGGCCAAATGGAGCCTAGAATGGGCTGAATCTGCTGCGTCCAGTCAGCTGTCGCAGGTGGATGCACTCACAGAGAGTCTGACCGCCAGGAAAGGAGAACTGGACCGTGAGCAGATAAATAAAGTGAAAGAACTGGAAAACTTGGAAACAGAAAGCCAATGCATAGCTGACTGCATGGAGACATTCAGAAAGTCTCTAGATGATGCTCGGAGAGCCCGAGATTCTGCTCGGGGAATTCTTGAAGACCTTGAAAGAAAGCAGAGGGTGACTGAGGCCGTGCGGGATGTTGCAATCGGAATAATGTTCATCCCCATCATCGGAACCATCCCTGGTGAGATACTGTCGGAAAATGATGTGCATTTTTACAATGCCAGTTTCAGTTACTGTGGAATTTCCCTTTTTTTAAATACATTTATTTAAGATTTTCCCCTTTTCTACAAATTTGGTTGCCCTATCTGATCCAATGAGTGTTAGCTGGGGGATACACCGGCCACACCCCGTCCCTATGGCGATCCGAGAAGAACACGGGTCTCTTCAAGCCGTCTCGTCTCGTCACGTGCTCGTGACTCCGAGGCGGCCGGGGTGCTGTTGTGCACAGCCATCCGCTAACCCTGCCGAGACGCTCCCTCTGGAGCAGTGAGCCGGCCAAACTTTGGCATCTTAGTCTGTTGCACCACCGCGGCTCCAGAATTTCCCTCTTTAAATGGTAAATGGCAGGCATTTATATAGCGCCTTTATCCAAACCCCAGTACAAGTGATGCTTCTCCATTCATCCATTCATACACACACTAACACACTGACGGCGATTGGCTGCCATGCAAGGCCCCGACCAGCTCGTCAGGAGCATTTGGGGGTTAACACCACAAACACGACCAATTTCTATCTCGTTAAGCATGTGCACCATTGTTGCATGAGGTTCAGAGAGATTTCTGTTTCGAAATTTCAGACACTACTACTGTGAGGTTGGGGTGACGGAGAGCCAGTAGCGACTAAAGGGAAAACCCTTATAAGCGAGCACGCAAGCGTGTTCGCCACTAAATCCTAAACGAAACAGAGGTTTTAAACAAATCCCTTCTCCCGGAACAGAGGGAGCAACGAAAACCAACCCGAAGGCGAATCTAAAGAGTAACAGAATTAAAGCCGAAACAGCGGCTGAGCGAAAATAAAGCAACCCTTACAAAACAGGGCGAAACTCAAAACCAAACTTGGTGTTTTGCCAGACCTCAGCAAAGGTAGGGAACTGAGGAACCCGAAAAGAAAATACAACCTAGCGTAAAATGCTAGGCACAATAAAATAAAAACCTCGAGAAGCAGCTCGGGAAGAAAAGCAAACCAAAATACAAATACCGGGGACAACGTCCCTCTACCCCCGACTCACACGAGTCTGAAATAAAAAAAAAACACAAAACCTTTTTTTGTTTGGGAAGGCGCCAGTGTACAATACAGAAATACTGCATGTTGTCAAATACACACACCAGCACAATACCTGACTCACTACTAACCGAGTCTACCATGTGCTTTTACCGGCTTGGCTCAAGAGCGAACAGTTGACACACAAGCACCGAAGTGTAGTTGGTACCTAGCTTAAATACTCTTCCCGGGAGGTAATTACCCTGGAGTTAACGAGGATCAGGTGGAAGCAATGATCCTCAGCCCTCAGGCGGTGACAAGGGGTATTACCTCCCACCATGACAGGACCCCTCTGCTAAGGAGCGGCCCAAGACGCTCCTTCTGCCCCTCGCCTGTGAAACTCATGGATAAGCTCAGGGTCCAGAATGTCCCTCGAGGGGACTCAACATCCTTCCTCAGGGCCAAACCCCTCCCAGTCTATGAGATACTGTTTGCCCCTACCCACGCGACGCTCCGCCAGGATGCGTCGCACGCTGTAGACCGCCTCCCCGTCAATTAGGCATGGAGGTGGGAACAGAACGCCCGCCAGAACCGGGATGCGAACTGGGGACCCCGATCCGATACCACATCCTGAGGTAACCCGTGCAACCGGAACACGTGGTCGACCACCAACCGTGCGGTCTCCACTGCCGAAGGTAATTTTGGCAGTGCCACGAAGTGGGCCGCCTTGGAAAACCGGTCCACCACCACTAAAATGACCATTCTCCCCTCGGATGGTGGGAACCCCGTGAGTGATAAAATCCAGCGCGATGTGACTCCAGGGCCGCCTCGGAACCGGTAACGGATGTAGCTGCCCCGCAATAGGACTGTGGGAGCCCTTGCTGCGTGCGCAAACTGGGCATGCGACCACAAATTCGCGGACATCCCTCTCCGCTAACCGTGAGGCATGTCCCCACTGCAGCACTTGGGACCGGACCCCCGCGGGCACAAAAAGGCAGTGCGGCGGACCCCCCCCTTGATCCGGGTCTCGACGTAATGCTCTACGCACGGCTGACTCAACCCCCCAAATAACTGGTGCCATGATCCTAACCCCAGAAAGGATAGGTTCCGGATTGTGTTCCCGGTCGGTTTTGTCGCCAACCCGTGAGAGAGCGTCTGGCTTAATGTTCTTAGAGCCGGGGCGGTACGTTACCGTGAAAGAAAAACGCGCGAAAAATAGTGCCCAGCGGGCCTGACGAGAGTTGCGCGTTTTAGCAGTCTGGATGTACTCCAGGTTCTTATGGTCCGTCCACACTGTGAACGGATGTTCTGCACCTTCAAGCCAGTGCCGCCACTCCTCCAAGGCCAATTTGACTGCTAGCAGCTCTCGATCCCCCAAGTCGTAGTTTCTCTCAGCCTGAGACAGTGACCGAGAGAAGAACGCGCAGGGGTGCACTTTTTGATCTTGGGGAGACCGTTGTGAAAGAATTGCCCCCACCCCCCACTCAGAGACATCAACCTCCACAATAAACGTAAGGGACGGGTTTGGGGTTATCAGAATGGGTTCCGAACAGAACCTCTTCTTTAACTCCACGAACGCTGCCTCCGCCCGAGGGGTCCAGACGAAATGCGCCGGGGCATTCTTTTTAGTGAGCGCAGTGATGGGCGCGACTACCGTGATAAAGTTCCGGATGAACCGCCGATAAAAATTGCCGAACCCTAGGAATCTCTGCACCTGTTTCACAGGTCCATCTCGGTTTTGCGGGCGGAAACGATGAAACCGAGGAACGACACCGAACTCGCGTGAAACATGCACTTCTCTGCCTTCACAAAAAGGCGAGCTTCTAATAAGCGTGCCAGTACCGTTTTTACATGTTGAATGTGCTCTGAGAGGGTGGCGGAGAATATCGTCTAGATAGACGAAGACGAATCTCTCCAGCATGTCTCGAAGCACATCATTGACGAGCGCCTGAAACACTGCGGGGGCGTTGGTGAGGCCAAATGGCATAACCCGATATTCATAATGACCAGAGTGTGTGTTGAAGGCTGTTTTCCATTCATCGCCTTCCCGTATGCGTACCAGGTTGTACGCATTACGGAGGTCCAATTTCGTGAATACTGAGGCTGTTTGCAGGCGCTCGAATGCCGAGTTCATCAATGGCAGGGGGTACCTATTCTTTACGGTGATGGCGTTCAGTCCTCTGTAATCGATACAGGGCCTCAGGCTCCCGTCCTTTTTTTTAACAAAAAAGAACCCCGCCCCAGCCGGTGATGAGGACGGTCGGATGAACCCGAGGGCTAGGGCTTCCTGAATGTATTCTTTCATAGTCCGGCTCTCCGGCACTGACAATGAATAGAGTGCACCCCGGGGCGGAACTGTACCTGGATGCAAATCTATGGCACAGTCGTACGAACGGTGGGAGGGTAACGTGGTTGCCCGTTGTTTACTAAAACCCTCAGCTAAATCCCGATACACCCGCGGGACATTTGATGGCAGCGGGAATGCAATAGCCCCCACCATCCGGTCCTCACTCCCACTCATAGGGGTTTGTTCTAGGCTCTCGGTTTCCCTGTCTGTAGCGTCACTATATTCTCCCTCATCTATAGGGAGGCTCCAGTCGCAGACTGGGTCCCACACCAGGCTCCCTTCCGGCTCCTCCTCCTCCGGTATCCTAACCTCAGAGCCTAGGAGCTCCCTAGACTCCTCCTCGTCCAGTTCGGAACCTATGTCAGTCAGTGGGAGGGGTCGGGGAAGCATTCCCACGGTCCGTGTGAGCGGCGCACTGCGGACCCCACTGAGACACCGGGTTATTGCGGCTACCCCAGTTTATGTGAGGCTGATGTTTAACGAGCCAGACGTGTCCTAAAACTATTGGATACGCCGGGGATTCCACCACATAAAAGTATATGCGCTCCCAGTGCCCCCGAAGTGGGATACGCATAATCAGCCGCTCTGTCCGCAGGAGGACCACTCCGGTCCCCAATGGACGCCCATCTAGTGCTATAATCGACTGAGGCTGCGGCATAGAGCGAAACGGCAGCCCCTTCCCTTTCGCCCACTGGCGATCAATAAAATTATCCACCGCCCCGGAGTCTATAAAGGCTTCTGCCCCCACAGTGACCCCTTTCCAAGTGAACTCAACTGGTATGATGGTGCGAAAGCTAATACCCTCGAGCGGTCCCACTCGTGACTTTCCCTCCACTAGTGGGACTGCTCTTTTACTTTTAGATCAGGACAGTTTGGCAAAAGTGCCCTGGTCGATGGCAAAGAAAACATAGCCCTTCTCTCCCGGGTCGCTTTCGTGAACATGCCAGAGTGGTAACCCCCAGTTGCATCGGTTCCTCCCCTTTGTGTGTCTCCTGGTTCCCCTCAGCCCGTATAGTCCTACCTAGGGGCGGCGGGCTAGGCCAATTATTTCTGCCCGTCTCGTTCCCGCATCCGGTTATCAATTCGAATGGCGGTGGAAATCAGCGCCCCGAAAGTCTCCGGGGATTCCAGGGTAGCGAGGGCATCCCTAACAGGGTCTGATAATGCCCCCATAAACAGTCTCATCAGAGGGTCATCCGCCCACCCTGTCTCCCCGGCCAGAGCCTGAAATGCCACAGAGAATTTGGCTACACTCTGAGTCCCCTGCCTCATTCGCGTTAGGCGGGCAGCGGCCTCTTTGCCAGTGATGTTATGGTCGAATACTCTGGTAATTTCTTGGATGAGGGACTGAGAGGCACTCATTATGGGTGACTGGCCACGGATCAGTGGTTCTGCCCAGGCCAGGGCGGTACTGGTCAGTAAAGAGAGAATAAATGCTACCCGGGCGTCCTCAGTAGAGAA
Source organism: Conger conger (assembly GCF_963514075.1). Lineage (NCBI taxonomy): Eukaryota > Metazoa > Chordata > Actinopteri > Anguilliformes > Congridae > Conger > Conger conger. Next base: position 63,484,935 of record NC_083767.1, on the reverse strand, counting down.
CCGGGAAGGCTGTGCTTTAAAGAAAATCAGACACTGCTAGAGGAACCCCCTACACTCGCCCGCCTCTCCCCCGTACCGCAACGGTAACTGTAGCTTGGGCTCCCTGACCATAGGCATAGTAAGCGAGTAAGGGGGAGCCGCAAGTTGGGGAGGAGTGGGTGGTGACGGATTGTCTGGGGATGCCTCGCGCACCTGCGCTAAATGAAATTCACTCGCTAGTTGGCGAAAACTTGGCACGTCCTGCTGCCCACCTAACATCATCCTGACGCTGAAACACTAGGGTCTGCTGCTCCAAGGTGGCAGCCTGCTGAGCCTGCAGCGCCTGCTCCTGCCTACTTAGCGTAGCCTGCTGCGCAGCTACCACCGCTTCTAGTGAGGAATCTCCCCCCTCCATTCCAAAACTAGTCGCTGGTCGCTCCAAGATGGCTTGTGTGTTCTGTGAGGTTGGGGTGACGGAGAGCCAGTAGCGACTTAAGGGAAAACCCTTATAAGCGAGCACGCAAGCGTGTTCGCCACTAAATCCTAAACGAAACAGAGGTTTTCAACAAATCCCTTCTCCCAGAACAGAGGGAGCAACGAAAACCAACCCGGAGGCGAATCTAAAGAGTAACAGAATTAAAGCCGAAACAGCGGCTGAGCAAAAATAAAGCAACCCTTACAAAACAGGGCAAAACTCAAAACCAAAGTTGGTGTTTTGTCAGACCTCAGCAAAGGTAGGGAACTGAGGAACCCGAAAAGAAAATACAACCTAGCGTAAAATGCTAGGCACAATAAAATAAAAACCTTGAGACGCAGCTCGGGAAGAAAAGCAAACCAAAATACAAATACCGGGGGAAAAAAACACAAAACCTTTTTTTGTTTGGTAAGGCGCCAGTGTACAATACAGAAATACTGCACGCCTTCCTTACCTGTAATGTTGTCAAATACACACACCAGCACAATACCCGACTCACTACTAACCGAGTCTACCATGTGCTTTTACTGGCTTGGCTCAAGAGTGAACAGTTGACACACAAGCACCAAAGTGTAGTTGGTACTGAGCTTAAATACTCTTCCCGGGAGGTAATTACCCTGAAGTTAACGAGGATCAGGTGGAAGCAATGATCCTCACCCCTCAGGCGGTGACAAGGGGTATTACCTCCCACCGTGACAACTACAGAACGGTGGAAGTATTTATTATAAAATGGAATGTATTTCTGATAACACACTTGAATAACATGCATACATTTTGCTGGGAGCCATCTTCAGGGCAGTATTACAGCGATTTGTCACGGCAGGGGGCGGCAGAGGAACCAGAAGCTGACTCGGGGGTGGTTTAATGAGCAGGTGGATAAGGGGCAGACAGAGTGTAGTCCAAACAGGCAAGAGTTCAAAACCAGGTAGGCAGTCCAGAAGCAGGGCAGAGGTACAGAGTCCACAAAACAAGAGAAGAGCCTGGGGAAGCAGGCAAGGGTCATACACAGGAATCCAGAAGCAAAAATCAACAGACAGAATGCCACAACGGCAAAGGCTTTGGGAACAAGGGGGCTAGAACAAGGGGGCTAGAACAAAGGGGCTAGAACAAAGGGGCTAGAATAGGGGGGCTAGAACAAGGGGGCTAGAACTGGGGTTAAGGGATAAAGGGCTCGGGACTCAGGAAACAATGAACGAGCACCATGCAACTGAAAAGGACAGGTATAAATACAGACAGTCACTCGGTGGTCTAACAAATAAACATCAGGTGAGACGCATGAAAGGGTAATATTACAATAACGATGGGGAAACGAAAACGCGGACTGGATTCACAAAGACACACATATCATACAAATGGCTCTGGACTAGGGAGTAGACAATTGCACAGAATCGGGAGATGTAGAGATACGGAGAGACAGGTGCGAATACTTTGCTGAAACTAAGCAAGTAATCAGTGATAGCATAGAAAGATGGAGTTATGGAACAGAGTGGAAAACTAGGAGATAATGTTAGTCAGTTAGTTACGTGATTAAATCTAAACTACCGAAATTAAGTGACCATTAGTTTGTTAGTTAGACAGACAGTAAGTGTATTAGTACTGTACAATATCTAAATTAGTAGTTGTTAGTAAGAATAGTGCTTTACAACATTAACTAGCGAAAGAAGCCGGAAGTAAGGAATGCAAGATTGGAAGGAAGGTTGAACCCCAGAACTACCGTAAACACCCGAATAGTGAAGCACGCAGTCAGGGGAGTGACTGGGCTAGTAAACATTCAGACACAGACATCACAGGGGAGTGACTGGGGCGAGTAAACATTCAGACTCAGACATCACAGGGGAGTGACTGGGCTCGTAAAAATTCAGACACAGACATCACAGGGGAGTGACTGGGCTGGTAAACATTCAGACTCAGACATCACAGGGGAGTGACTGGGCTAGTAAACATTCAGACACAGACATCACAGGGGAGTCACTGGGCTCGTAAACATTCAGACACAGACATCACAGGGGAGTGACTGGGCTGGTAAACATTCAGACTCAGACATCACAGGGGAGTCACTGGGCTAGTAAACATTCAGACTCAGACATCACAGGGGAGTGACTGGGCTGGTAAACATTCAGACTCAGACATCACAGGGGAGTCACTGGGCTAGTAAACATTCAGACTCAGACATCACAGGGGAGTGACTGGGCTAGTAAACATTCAGACTCAGACATCACAGGGGAGTGACTGGGCTCGTAAACATTCAGACTCAGACATCACAGGGGAGTGACTGGGCTCGTAAACATTCAGACTCAGACATCACAGGGGAGTCACTGGGCTAGTAAACATTCAGGGGAAGACGAGTGCAAAGACTAATTAATGTAAACAGAAAACCAGACATGAATAAGAAAAATAATACATTTACAAAAATACCAAATAAACTAACAGACAGAAATCAGAATCATGACAGTATTTCAGTGATTACTGCCCTGAAGAAGCCGAAACGCACTGCTATTTTAAACCGTTTTATACTAAAATTATTTTTTAACCCTTTATGGATGGTACACATTATGAAATAGCACTTCAAAAAATCTATTTGTGTTGTTTTTTGTTTTGTTCTATTTGACCTTAACATCAATTCTACAATAATTTTTTTCCAATTTAACCTTTGACCTTCCTTTTAGGTGATTGTCATTTATAAATGACTTTCTCTTATAAAGGGTAACTTTCCCCAAAAAGCCCCAATACATAAGGAAAGTAAATGCATTTAATCACCTATTAACCAGTCTGAATGTAATCAGAATGTTTCTTTTTTATGTTATTGAATTAATTTTCAACTCCAAAAACAATTAACAATGAATTTTTCTCACACACATGAATGTTATCAAGCCCAGTAGAACAATGAGCGGTCATGAAAATGACTTGTCCCTTGCTTGCAGAGCCCCTCTGCCACTGAGATCTTATACCTACACCTACAATTTCTGTCATGAAAGTTTATCATCAACCTATCCAATGTTGAGGATGGTGGCACATGTCTAATACTCAATTTTAGAGTGTCCATTTATGCCCAAACTAACACAATTTCAGTTAAGTTGCAAATGCTTGAAAGGACAAGGGAAGAAAGTAAAGTTATGCGTAATGTTGGAATAGGACTAGCCTTCTTCCACATCACTGGTGTAGCATCACCCATCGCTGGTGAGTTACTGTCGACAAATAAACTGCCAGTTTCAGTTGCTGTAGAATTTCCTTTTCTCACAATTTGGTAGCCAATTGTGCCCCATCTATTCCAATTGAGACGGGTGCTTGGGGGTTGCACCCAAAATGCATGACTCAGACAGAGATGTAATAAAGTCCCATCAGGGCTTTATTCAGGGAATGTCCAGTGAGCGTAGTCAAAAAACAAGAAATCCGCTCTGCGGGGCAAAAGCAGTGGCAAGTGCCGTCTGCCATAGCAACCTACGGAGAACAACCGTCCTAAGAACATTTTACTGTTGTGCTCCCATCCAATATAATGATCTACCATCTACCATGATTCATGTGTGAATGCAGCATTAGTCCTAGGTTTTTTATATTGATGGTATGTAACAAAGAGGATAATCGGAATGGAACTGCCTGGGTAGAATTGTAAAACCCTGTACACCTCTGGTGGTTAAAAACAACCTTGTCTTTGCAGGTGCCATCATTGCTCTGGTCTCTCAGGTAGAGTTGGACAATGCCAAATCAGCAATACGTACAGCAGAGGAAGAAGTGGAAAACTCTGAAAGAGAAGTTAATAATTATTATTATAAGTTGGAACAAAAAAAAAGGCAATGTACAAAAAAGAAGGATGAGATTGCACAGTGCAGCAGGACCATAGAGCAGATTAAGCAGAGCCTAGCGCAGGTTTATACACAGCGCACCAACATCGCCCGAGCGCAGGAGAAACTCAGGAACGCCCTCTACATGTTAAGCACCCTGGCTGGTAGAGCGAGCGTCGCTACGACCCTCACTCAGCGCACCAACATCAACCCAATGCAGGAGATACTCTGGAGCGGCGCCAACATGTTAAACACTCTGGCTGCAAGAGTGAGCGTGGCTACAACCCACACTCAGCGCACCAACATCAACCCAATGCAGGAGATATTCTGGAGCGGCGCCAACATGTTAAGCACGCTGGCTGCAAGAGCGAGCGTGGCTACAACCCACACGCCGCAAGTCATCTGCCTGCCCCCTGTGGTGAACATACTGGGAGAGATCATTGAACTCATGCTTCAAATGCAGGGAGATAGAAGATATGAGCTCCTCAGTGATCCACAAGTCAAAGCTGCCATCCTTAGCCTGCAGGAACTCCACCAGAAAGTTTCAGCCATCGATGACGAGCAGACATTAAATGAAATTCAGTTTTATTGATTGAGATGTACACCCATGACACATTCCCACAGGGTACACATAGTGAGCTCCAGATTTATCACATGCAGTGGGGTCTAAAAGTCTGAACATTTTCCTTACAACTTATATTACCAGCATAACAATTGGAGTGAAAAGTTAAATCTTTGAAAAATGTACATGAATTTCAGAATTTCTTAGTATTTGGTATGCCCCCCTTTTGCTTTAATGGCAATGTGCTCTGGAGCTGGCACAGACTCCACAGGATCCATGTTATTCCAGCCTGACAATGTTCCAAAGAGCACCTTGTGTTGTTACTGAATGCTTGGCTTTTGTCAGTCTTGAAGTGCCCCCATAAATATTCACTGGGGTTGAGGTCAGGTGATTGTGGATTGTGCTGAACTCCTTTCTCTTCTCTTCTTTCGTATATCGTCAGATGGCCAACTCAGTGTCATGCAGCCACGCCCTCGTCTCCGGTCCTAAGTCGAAAAGGCCAGCTTCTGAGGGTGGGCTGTATAGGGGGCAGCCGGTGATTATGTGCTCGGCAGTCTGTTCAGGCTCGCCGCACTCACATGCCGCACTGTCCGATAGGCCCCACTTCTTCAGAGATGACTTGAAGCGTCCGACGCCAGAGCGCAGACGGTTCAGTGAGGTCCATAGATGGCGTGGCATGTCTTCTCCTTTTACACCGCCTCCTGGGTCCCGGATGTATCGTTGCATGCGGGAGGGCCCAGCCGTCTCCCACGTCTGTTTCCAGGATGCTGCCAGCCAGGCGTCTCTGGACAAGTCCTCAGGGATAGACTGTAGCATCTCCTGCGCTGCCTTGTTGTAGGGATGGCGAGACTTAAGCCTGCATGGTGGTGCCGGTGTTGTTGTGGCTTTGTGTAGGATGTGCCAGTCGTGCTTCTGGGCTTTTCTTGCCAGGGCGAGGGTAGCCGCATCCCGTCAGAGACTGGCTGGGGCGATTCCAGCTAGGACTGGCAGGTAGGACACAGGGGTGGGTTTCAGACAACCAGTAACTATACGGAGGGCGCTGTTGATGACTGTATCTACCTTGTTCACATGTGGACTTCTGCTCCAGGCTGGGGCACAGTATTCTGCTATGGGTAATACCAGGGCTTGCGTGGATATGCGTAGGGTCTGGGGGGAAGCTCCCCAAGTCGAACCCGCCAGGCGGCGGATGAGCGAGACCCTTGCTGTTGTCTTGGCCTTCACTTCATCCAGGTGTTGCTTGTAGGACAGTGTCCGGTCCAAGCATACGCCGAGGTACTTGGGGGCTTGCTGGAACTCCAGGCGGTTGTTGCCAACATGCACGTCCAGTTCCCTTCTTGCTTCCCGATTGTTAAGGTGGTAAGCTGCAGACACTGTCTTGCCCATGCTGAGCTGAAGGTGCCACTTCTGGAGGTAGTCTGCCAGGATGCCCATGTCTCGGTTGAGGCCATCTTCCATCGCCTTCCATGTTGGGCGGCGAAGCATGATGGCCAAGTCGTCCGCATAGCCATACTTGGTAGATGTTGTATCTGGCAGGTCGTGAATGTATATGTTGAACAACATTGGTGAGAGGACGGAGCCTTGCGGGACACCGTTCTTCAACTTTCTGAGCCTGCTGGTCTGGCCATCGCTGGTCTGTAGGATGAAGCTACGGTTCGATAGCATCTCCATAATGAACCTCACCATGTGCCGGTCTGGGATTGTCCTCAACAGTTTCAGATGTAGTCCACGGTGCCACACGGTGTCATAGGCGGCTGTCAGGTCCAGGAATACTACTCCAGCTTTTTCGTTATCCTGAAAGCTGTCCTCGATGTCCTGAGTGAGTAGCGTTACCTGATCCACTGTTGACCTGCCTCGGCGGAAGCCGGCTTGTTCCGGTGGGAGTTGTGGGTCCACCACTGGCTCGATGCGGCTGTGAATCAGCCTCTCCAGGATCTTATATGGGACACAGAGCAGAGAGATGGGCCTGTAGGACTTCGGGTCTTCGGCGGGTTTGTTCGGCTTTGGCAAGGCTATGACGGAAGCACGGCGCCAGGTCTTTGGGAGCTTGGACCTCCGGAAGCATGATGAGAAGAACGAGCATAGCCAGTAAGATGTTCTTTCACTTTGGTGTATGACAAACTCTGGGTGGATATTGTCTCGACCTGATGACTTGCCCGGCTTCAGTTTGTTGATTGCTGCACTTAGTTCGGCTACTGTGAAGTCTCCTGAGAGGTTAGCATCGACGCTGGCTGCCTTGGAGAGAGACGATACCTCACACGAGGTCAATCGTGTGACGTTTCTGTCAGCATCAGGGAAGCGACCATTTTTCAGGAGCTGGGAAGCAATGGCATCTGCTGTCACTGGACACCTGCGGGGGGTTGTTTTTCTCCCTGAGAGCAGGTTGATGGTCTGCCACACCTTCCGGCTAGAGTGGGTGAAGTCGATAGCTTCCACTACTTCAGTCCACCTGGCCCTTTGGGTGTCGTCCAGCTTCTGCAATAGGGTTGTTGCTGTTGCGTCCATTTCTTCCCTGGAGCTTGCCTGCTGGTGTTGGCGCAGCAGGCAGCTGCACTCCTCATCCCAGCCCGGGATGTAGTTCTTATTGTAGCCACGTGGGATGTTGTGCTTTGCTGCCCTGAGGAGGACTTCACAGTAGGCGGCGTATGCAGCATCCACATCAGCTGCTTCTGGGTCCAGGAGACCAGCAGTTCTTCTTTCCGTTTCCGCCATAAACTGCCGCCAGTTCGCCTTCCTGAAGTTCCATCTCCTGACCGGTTTGCCAGATACCGGCTGTACCAGTGATGGTACTTTGATGAGGGATGGCCGGTGGTGTGAACGAGGGAACCTGTCCAAGACACGTCTCTCCGGTTTCAGGTCGTTACTGCGGCATACGGCAAAGGCCTGGGTTGGTGTGAGAGTTCCAGCGTGCAGAAAAGAAGCTTGGGGGCTCCTTTGGGTCGAAGAGCAGCAATGCCTCAGCGTTAGAAGCCCACTCACTCAGCGCTTCACCATCCTGTGATGTGTGGTTGTAACCCCAATCTGTATGTTGGCAATTGAAGTCACCTGCATAGATGGCGGGAGGAGTCACAGATGGTAGTGATGATACAGTCAGCACAGTTGGTGGGGGCTTGTATACATTCACAACAGATGTTTCTTGGATTTTGGTGACCAGCCATTCAATGTTGCAGCCGGGTGGAGATTGACTGGTGGCTGACCAGCTCAATCCTTCCCGGACAAAGGTTGCCATTCCATGCTTCCTGCTGTGGATGGATCCGGTGAGGAAGAACCCAGGCAGTTTGAGGTTGTCGTCAGAAACCCAGTGTGTCTCTTCTCTGAAGTAACATTGGTATTAAAATCCTAAAACTTTCTTTTCATTTTCGTTGTTGCAAGATCAGACACATTTTGACAGGCTTCACAGATATCAGATACATTAGATATTACAGCTCTTATGTGATGTTTAAATGAAAAAATAAAAGAATAAAAGAAGAATCTGAAAATAAAAGTTTTTTTTTATTTTGGATACCGGTGGACTTGCGGTTCTTCTGAATCATTTTGTGAATTGTTCCCAGTTTAATCCCAAGATCTTGTGATATTAAGAGCGGCCAGCAGGGGGGCTGGACTCAAGCTTAACAAGCAACCGTAATAAGCAAGGGGAGACCATCAATGCCAAAAAAGTTTAATTCAACCAAAGTTAGGTAACAGAAGTACAATACCCATGGAGTGTGAACAAATTAAACATCAGTTGTGTAATGCCATGCCATTGTCTCCTGCTTAGTCTAATCAACTGTAAGTCACTCTGGATAAGAGCCTCTGCCAAATGCCATTAATGTAATGTAATGTAGTGGCAGCTCAGTTGAGGGGCAGTGAGCAAAATACAGGACTGTGCATGAAGTTCAAATGAAATTAAACATTTATTTTTCAGGTGATAATATCATTTATACAAGTAATAAATGGGAAATGTGTCCGTTTGTTCATTTGTCAGTTCTATTTCCTTGTGTAAAGTTGTATCTGTTCAGTTCTAGCCTCTGGTTTCCTGACCCATTTCTATTCTGTTTCTTTTCTGCCGTTTTTGGATTCCCAGATGTTTTAACTCTGCCTGGCTTTTGGATTATGTGTTTGTGCTTTGTACACTTGTGTCGATGGCCTGCCCGCTACTGAACTCTGCCGGCTTTATTAGGATGCTGCTTATTGGACTCTGTCTTGTACCGCTGCCCTGCTATTGGACTGACTACTGATTTTTGGACTTTGCCTATTCTTGGATTACGTTCTTGATCTGCCTGTTCTGAATAAACCTGCCATATTCACCTTATGCCTGAGTCTGCATTGGGTTGCTCTGTCCCACATCCTGACAAAAAACGTCACACAGTTACAGCACACACTACCAAACATCACACAGTTACAGTACACACTACCAAACATCACACAGTTACAGCACACACTACCAAACATCACAGTTACAGCACACACTCCCAAACATCACAGTTACAGCACAATCTACCAAACCATCGCACAGTTACAGCACACACTACCAAACATCACAGTTACAGCACACACTACCAAACATCACACAGTTACAGCACAAACTACCAAACACCACACAGTTACAGTTACAGCACACCCTACCAAACATCACACAGTTACAGCACACACTACCAAACATCACACAGTTACAGCACAAACTACCAAACACCACACAGTTACAGCACACACTACCAAACACCACACAGTTACAGCACAAACTACCAAACACCACACAGTTACAGTTACAGCACACACTACCAAACATCACACAGTTACAGCACACACTACCAAACATCACACAGTTACAGCACAAACTACCAAACATCACACAGTTACAGCACACACTACCAAACATCACAGTTACAGCACACACTACCAAACATCACACAGTTACAGCACACACTACCAAACATCACACAGTTACAGCACACACTACCAAACATCACACAGTTACAGCACACACTACCAAACATCACACAGTTACAGCACAAACTACCAAACATCACACAGTTACAGCACACACTACCAAACATCACACAGTTACAGCACACACTACCAAACATCACACAGTTACAGCACACACTACCAAACATCACAGTTACAGCACAAACTACCAAAACATCACACAGTAACAGCACACACTACCAAACACCACACAGTTACAGCACAAACTACCAAACACCACACAGTTACAGTTACAGCACCAACTACCAAACACCACACAGTTACAGCACAAACTACCAAACACCACACAGTTACAGCACCAACTACCAAACATCACACAGTTATAGCACACACTACCAAACATCACAGTTACAGCACACACTACCAAACATCACACAGTTACTACACAAACTATTAAAACAACACACAATTACAGCACAAAGTACCAAACATCACAGTTGCAACACTAAGAACCAAAGCATCTTGTACTAAATGTCAAGGTGTTAGGGGCAGGGGATGGACTTTGTATTTTTCTGAAGATTAAATCTAAATCAATGAGGTAGAAAAGTGATTTATGCATCACTCATTGGACTAAAATACGATATTTGTCAGGATACTTTAATTATCTTGTGAATAAATCATGGCCATTTTAGTATGACTCATTGGAGTTGACCAATTCTGCTGATGGATAATTCCAAGTCAGCTTATCCCACTTATCACAGATATATAATGAGACTTGTAATGCTGATTTGGCTAAACTAATGAGTGTGACTTCATGACTTTGACCTGCCCTATTTCCATAGAGAAATCATAGATAGATAAATGGTTCTTATATCACCGTAGGCTCTCACCAACTCTGTCTACTATGTATATATTATGTTCATCAACATAATAAAAAATATATATATATTTTTTAATATTGGCTTTTTTTGTATTTCTTTCAGATTTCAAGATTATAATCATTGAAATCAAATTCAGTTTGTGAATTTGTACAAACTTTGTTACCCCATATCTCCCAGATTCATAATCCAAGTGTGATTTCCAGGGGTTTCTAATCAGGCCAAATCAGCATGTAAATCTCATTAAAATCTGTGACGATGCAGTCCAAAAGTGTGTTATGCTGACATAGAATTAGTCTTATCAGCAGCCATACCATCATGCATGTGGAAGGGAGGAGTGTAGGTCTGGTTAGTACTTGGATGAGAGACCTCCTGGAAAAACGAACTTGCTGCTGGTAATTGTGTTGCTAGCACAACATCAGTCTGTGTGGGCTATACAATTAACACATTTCTTATTCCTTTGACACAAAATGCATACAGCTAACACATTTTAAAAATACTTGAACTTCTATTACACACAAGCTCAACCAAGACCAGAACAACAGATTTTTACTGCTAAATTTACAAATGCTTTCACACTGTATGTCAGAACAGATAACCTCATGTTCTAAATCTGATAGGCTAAAGTTGAACAGCAGTTTACATTGTAGATTGAAACACAAATATATGTCCTCCATCCATCCATTATCTTAACCTGCTTATCCTGAACAGGTTCGTAGGGGGGCTGGAGCCTATCCCAGCATACATTGGGCGAAAGGCAGGAATACACCCTGGACAGGTTGCCAGTCCATCGCAGGGCACACACACCATTCACTCACACACCATTCATACAGCCCACACAGACTGATGTTGTGCTAACTGTGTTTTGAAAATGTGACTACAGAACTGAAAAAAGGTTTTGTTAAAAAACAGTTTCGACCAGAAGGAAGATCGCCCCCTACTGGTTTAGCAACACCACTACCAGGAGAGCACGCCCCTGCAGAGGGCAGGACGGTTGGGCTGGAATAAGGGCACCATCTTCCCACAGAGGTGAGTCCCCTGTGGATGTGTCCCGTGCCGTTTTGTTTCTTCCTTTCTCCATTAGGCCCACAGCACACCATCTCTTTGTAAAGTAAGTCTTATTAGGAGCATTACGGCTCAGTCAGCACCTGATGCGCTTAGTTTGAGGTATAGTTCCCAGCAGCCAGAGGGGTTTGTAATATCTATACATAATGAGAAACCACCTGGTACTGACAACTTAGATGGAAAGCTACTGAGAATGGTGGCAGACCAGATTGCCACTCGCATTTGCCATATCTTCAATTTGAGCCTTGTGAGTAATGTTTGTCCCCAAAACTGGAGAGGAGCTAAAGTCATCCCACTGGAGAGAAGCTAAAGTCATCCCACTGGAGAGAAGCTAAAGTCATCCCACTGGAGAGGAGCTAAAGTCATCCCACTGGAGAGGAGCTAAAGTCATCCCACTGGAGAGGAGCTAACGTCATCCCACTGGAGAGGAGCTAAAGTCATCCCACTGGAGAGGAGCTAAAGTCATCCCACTGGAGAGGAGCTAAAGTCATCCCACTGGAGAGGGGCTAAAGTCATCCCACTGGAGAGGAGCTAACGTCATCCCACTGGAGAGGAGCTAAAGTCATCCCACTGGAGAGGAGCTAAAGTCATCCCACTGGAGAGGAGCTAAAGTCATCCCACTGGAGAGGAGCTAAAGTCATCCCACTACCCAAGCATGCTAGGGCTGCTTTTACTGGCTCTAACAGCGGACCAATCAGCCTGTCACCTGTTCTCAGCAAACAGTAACACCAAAGCGTCGACCGATAGTCTGCGAGTGCTTTATATACAGCCTCAGGAGGTAAGGTACCATTGGCACTAATGAGGGCCAGGTGAAAATAATAAAGACCCCCCCCCCCCTTGTGGCCACGACCGGTACTACCTCCCAACCCTGACATAATGAGAAACCACCTGGTATTGACAACTTAGATGGAAAGCTACTGAGAATTGTGGCAGACCAGATTGCCACTCCAATTTTCCATATCCTCAATTTGAGCCTTGCGAGTAATGTTTGTCCCCAAAACTGGAGAGGAGCTAAAGTCATCCCACTGGAGAGAAGCTAAAGTCATCCCACTGGAGAGGAGCTAAAGTCATCCCACTGGAGAGAAGCTAAAGTCATCCCGCTGGAGAGGAGCTAAAGTCATCCCACTGGAGAGAAGCTAAAGTCATCCCACTGGAGAGGAGCTAAAGTCATCCCACTGGAGAGAAGCTAAAGTCATCCCACTGGAGAGGAGCTAAAGTCATCCCACTGGAGAGGAGCTAAAGTCATCCCACTGGATAGGAGCTAAAGTCATCCCACTGGAGAGGAGCTAAAGTCATCCCACTGGAGAGGAGCTAAAGTCATCCCACTGGAGAGGAGCTAAAGTCATCCCACTGTATAGAAGCTAAACTCATCCCACTGGAGAGGGGCTAAAGTCATCCCACTGGAGAGAAGCTAAAGTCATCCCACTGGAGAGGAGCTAACGTCATCCCACTGGAGAGGAGCTAAAGTCATCCCACTGGAGAGGAGCTAAAGTCATCCCACTGGAGAGGAGCTAACGTCATCCCACTGGAGAGGAGCTAAAGTCATCCCACTGGAGAGGAGCTAAAGTCATCCCACTGGAGAGAAGCTAAAGTCATCCCACTGGAGAGGAGCTAACGTCATCCCACTGGAGAGGAGCTAAAGTCATCCCACTGGAGAGGAGCTAAAGTCATCCCACTGGAGAGAAGCTGAAGTCATCCCACTGGAGAGGAGCTAAAGTCATCCCACTGTATAGAAGCTAAAGTCATCCCACTGGAGAGGGGCTAAAGTCATCCCACTGGAGAGAAGCTAAAGTCATCCCACTGGAGAGGAGCTAACGTCATCCCACTGGAGAGGAGCTAAAGTCATCCCACTGGAGAGGAGCTAAAGTCATCCCACTGGAGAGGAGCTAAAGTCATCCCACTGGAGAGGAGCTAACGTCATCCCACTGGAGAGGAGCTAAAGTCATCCCACTGGAGAGGAGCTAAAGTCATCCCACTGGAGAGAAGCTAAAGTCATCCCACTGGAGAGGAGCTAACGTCATCCCACTGGAGAGGAGCTAAAGTCATCCCACTGGAGAGGAGCTAAAGTCATCCCACTGGAGAGAAGCTAAAGTCATCAAGCATGCTAGGGCTGCTTTTACTGGCTCTAACTGCTGACCAATCAGTCTGTCACCTGTTCTCAGCAAAAAAGTAACACCAAAGCGTCTCAGCAAACTCTCGGAAAACATTGTATTAGACCAGATACAATGCTATTTCTCTGTTTACAATTTGACAAGTGACTACCAGCATGCTTATAGGGAAGGTCACTCAACATGCACAGCGCTTACACAAATGACAGATGCTAGATTTCAATGCTGCCTTTGATGTGATTGATCATAAGTGATTATTTTTTTAAAAACGCATTGCGTTATGGTTTTGCTCCATCTGTCTTATCAAGGATTGAAGGTTATCTATCTAATAGAACACAAGGTGTTTTCTTTAATGGAAGCTTTTCAGAGGCAAGACATGAGTGTGGAATTCCACAATGAGGTTTGCTTGGCCCTTTGCTGTTTTCTGTTGTTACTAATGATCTTCCACTTGCTTTGGAAAAAGCCTGTGTGTCCACGTATGCAGATGATACAACAATATACAGGCCCTGGTTCAGTCGAGCTGAACAATTTACAACTCATAACGCTTAAGTTTTATTGCAACCTTCAGCGAGTCTTCTTTGATTCTGGTTTAAAAAATCATATACATTCTATAAAGTGCTTTTGCCTCCATCATGACCGATGACCATTTATCAATAAACACTGTCTCTGAATTAGCATGGCTGATCTTTGTACATTATTCCATTGCTGTGGTGCATAATCTGGCATGGTAAATTTACATTTTAACAGTTTGTTTTATGCTGAGAACTTCACCATATGGGCTGTTTGAAAGAGAATACTTTTTACAATATACAAACATGATGACTAACTTATCCATTTAGAAAGCTGAATTCAAACTTTGTTTTGCATCTCAGCACTTAGTCAAGCTGATGTATTTCACCAGAAATGGTCACACTAAAAATAAATGTTTAATTTGAACAGTCCTTTGTTTTGTTCACTGCCTTGAACTGAGCCCAAAGATAATGGCAGTGTCTTCATTCCACCACTAGATGGCAGTGAATCCTGTTAACATCATACCAGTTACTGCTGGCCTCACCTTCTGTCCCAGTTTGCTATAAATGCACAATTTACACATGAGTCAAATTACACTGGGAAAATTATTCATTCTTTATCAATGAAAGCTTGAATCTTTTAGTCTAACACTCACCCCTGATTTACATCATGATTTAAGGGCATTTTTACACCACGCATCTGAATGGAAAGAAATAGACCAGGCCACTGAATCCGGGTACTTCTACGTACACGCCCTTCTTGGGGGCAATAACACAGCGGGAATAGGGTATTTCACTTAAATTAGTTATATCTTTTGATAACAACATAATATATATTGTAAATTATATTTCCGACAAGCTGAAAGTCTTTTGAGCATTTCCGTTCTAGGTTGACATTTTTACGATCCGTAGTTTTTGAGAACAAGAGCTTTGTTTGACACCAGCCATTATATAGGCTACAAGACACGGAGCTAGCTAGCTGGCTAACGTTACGTGACACTGGTGCTGAGGCAATCTGTCGATATATCTACCTATCTATACAAATTATGGGCTATACGACACACGGAGATAGCTAGCTATCAATCGATCAAAGATCATCGTAAAAATGTCAACTTAGAATGGAAATACTCAAAAGACTTTCAGCTTGTGAGTAATATAATTTAAAATATAATGGATATTGTTGTCAAAAGATATAGCTAATTTAGGTAAAATACCCTATACCCGCTGTGTTATAATTGCCCCCGAGAAGGGGCGTGTACGTCAAAGTACCCGCATTCGCTGGTCTGGTCTATTTCCTAATTTTTTGAATAGTCACATATGAATGTAGAACACAGATCTTCGGTGAACCTTGAAAATCTGAAAATAATGTAGGCTACATCAGCGAGCATGTTTAGCTGATGTTTGATCACGTTATGAGCTGTTATGAGCTGTTGTAATCGTGTGCATGTCATTTGTAGAAACGGGTGCCACTGAGACGGGTGGTCTCCTTTACTGAGTTTATTTCATGTTTTGATCAGAGAGCAGGGGAGCTCTCTGTTCATTATGTGGGCCCATAAGCCCCACCTGGGCAGGGATGGCCTCTCTTGGTTTTGTAGTTTCACCACCCTGTATGACTGAATGATTTTTTTCCCAAGGGACAGGCTGGTTTCCCTGCTCCCGTCAGTAGCTCTGTGTGTGTTTGGAACCACGCTGCTGGGTGTACAAGTGTGAGTTATGATACAGGTGTGTGGAACCTGCTGAGTGTTTTGGAACAGCATTTGATTTCCCCCCTCTGTTGGAGGAGATGTGTGATGCATTCTGGGTAAGTTTCTGCTTTGATAACATTTTTTAAATGGCTGACTCATCACTCTCCTGCCCCGGTGAGTCCTGGACTGGCACACTGTCTCTGACTCCACCATGTGCACAGACTCCAGTCCACTGAGTCCTGATGTAAATCCTGGATGAGTGTTAGACTAAAAGAGTCAAGCTTTCAGTGTTATGCCCCTTTAATTGATAAGTATGAATAACTTTCAAAGTGTAATTACATTTGGCTCATGTGTCAATTGTGCATTTAGAGCAAACTGGGACAGAAGGTGAGGCCAGCAGTGACTGGTATGATGTTAACAGGATTCACTGCCATCTAGTGGTGGAATGAAGACACTGTCTTTGGGCTCAGTTCAAGGCAGTGAACAAAATAAAGGACTGTTCATTCCTGATTCAAATCAAATTAAACATTTATTATTAATGTGAACAGGTCTGGTGAAATACATCAGCTTTACTAAGTGCAGAGATGCAAAACAAAATTTAAATTCAGCTTTCTAAATGGAAAAATGACAGTCATCATGTTTAGTTATTAAATGGTAAATGGCAGGCATTTATATAGTACCTTTATCCAAAACGCTGTACAATTGATGCTTTTCCATTCACCCATTTATACACACACTTGATTGGCTGCCATGCAAGGCCCCGACCAGCTCGCCAGGGGCATTAGGTGTCTTGCTCAGGGACACTTCAACACAGCCCGGGCGGGGGATCGAACAGGCAACCCTCCGACTGGCAGACGACTGCTCTTACTGCCTGAGCCATGTCACCCCCGACTAACATAAAACCGATCAAGGCAGCAAATAATTTATTTCTTCAGACACCCAAGCAAGCACTGATGAAGGTTATGTGCTTTATTGATACTGATGGGAAAGATTGATTTAACATCCCTGAGTATGCATGTCACAGACTGAGTGGTGATGCTTACGCAGTGCATAGCGAACAGGCAGCCATTTACCGGCATATTTAGACAGCAAATGTTTGACCTTTATATTCCATTCAAAACGTTCATTCAAAACTCATTGTTATTTCCATATCTCATCTTTATTAACTTTATCTACTTTCAGGAAATGCAACTGTACTGGCTGTTAAAACATTCTCATTTATTGGTTAAAACTTTACAATTACATCACCGTATTCAGTTTACTCACCACCGTACCACCTCGCACTTTACTTCCTGTTTGGGAAACCGAGGGACTGTACCACTAGCGGTAAAAGTAGACGGGTTTCCCGGGGTGATGTTGGGTCTGACTATTTTGACTGGGGTGTTTTGATATTCTTTGGTGAAATGGGGTTTGTATCTGTTTAGAAGCTATTTTGGTGAAAGAAAATGGTTTTGTGCTTTTATTTATTTTGTGTTTGTTTCTTTTAATTATTTTTTTGTAGTAACAATATGATTATGGAGTTAATTGATTCATGCTAGACAGTGGGGTTGTCCAGTAGGTGGGGCTACAGCTATCTCTAGGCTGTATTAGGCCCCATGGCCTGGGTTTTGGGAGAGAGGTGGACAAGGTAACGTGTCTGTATGAAAATTGGCTGTTGTTGCACAGGGTCTAGAGAGATATAGCCTGGTGAACTTATATGCCTGTTTATTTTGATCAGTTTTTGATTTTGCATTTTTGAGTGTTATTACTCTGTAAATATTTGCACATATTTCGGAAAAGACAAATAAAAAGGAAAATAAAAGAAATAACACTTTTGGAAATCATTTGGCCTCATCTGTCCACTCCGCCACCGTTCATCCTGCCACACATAAAACAAACTGTTAAAATGTCAATTTACCATCCCAGATTATGCACCACAGCAATGGAATAATGTACAAAGCTCAGCCATGCTAATTCAGAGACAGTGTGTACAGATGAATGGTCACCGGTCATGATGGAGGCAAAAGCACTTTATAGAATGCATATGATTTTTTTATGACTGGCTGATTGTATCTGTCATAGAACCAGAATCAGAAAAGACAGAAATGCAGGAGTGCCCATGTCAGTGAGGATTTAATTAAACATTTTAAAATGTTTTATTTGTAGTGCAGGAAACCGGCAGTCTTTCATGCCGATGGCCATGAGCTCTGTATGAGCTTAAGCATTATGAGTTGCACCTCTGAGGAGACTATACCTGTGAGTACTTAAGCATTATGAGTTACACCTGTGAGGAGACTATACCTGTGAGTACTTAAGCATTATGAGTTGCACCTGTGAGGAGACTATACCTGTGAGTACTAAAGCATTATGAGTTACACCTGTGAGGAGACTATACCTGTGAGTACTTAAGCATTATGAGTTACACCTGTGAGGAGACTATACCTGTGAGTACTTAAGCATTATGAGTTACACCTGTGAGGAGACTATACGTGTGAGTACTTAAGCATTATGAGTTGCACCTGTGAGGAGACTATACCTGTGAGTACTTAAGTATTATGAGTTGCACCTGTGAGGAGACTATTTACAGTTTTTTTACAATCATTTTCACACTTGTCTCAATACCATGTCCACTTTTTTAAAACTCTTCACACAGTGTGCTTTTGAAACACACACCTGAGCACATCAGTTAACCTTTGGTGCAAAATGCACTTCAACCACCAAAACACTTAATATTTCACCCAAAAGTGACTCATGCTGCCATAACTATAGCATATGCTTTCTCCCATAAGACTATTTTGTCACAATGAACACAAAAAACAGTTCAATGAACTACAAAACACAAACAACTTGGAGCATTGCTAAAAACATATATTATGTGTTAACCTTTCCTCTATTTTTTACAAATATTTCAAGCCAAGCAGCTAAAGAAACTTTTGATCTGTTGGTTTGCTCACAATAGATGTCATGACTGAGTGTGGTGAATTTACATTAAACTGTAAATTAATGAATGTTTTACTATATTGGAAACCCAGAATAACAATTTTTACTGTGTAATGTAAAACAATATATGATAAAGAAACAAATCACAAAGCAACAGTATTCTTCAGAGGGTTTACAATATTTTGACGTTTGTTCTCACAGTGCAATATACTGTAATTCAGAAAAGAAAAATACAATACAATCAATTACTCAAAATACTTTGCAATCAATAACAAATACATACCAAAAAGCAATATTTTCACTATATACAGTAATTCGCACATATATTGTCTGCCTATCAGTATCAGAAGTCTACTGTTGGCCTGGCCCATCCATCCTGTCGTCTGCATTTGGCCATAGATTTTCATCAACATCGCTCCAAATGTTGTCTCTTGCTATACACCGAGGAAAACATCTCTTTGCGTGCCTTTTCCAGCCCTGGATGTGTTCCACTGCTATGTCCATACACCCAGCAGCCATTGCATCTAGAAGTGACATCTGTTCATGTGGGTGGTGGTCCTAAACCTTCACATATACCTTCATAAACTTCATATTGGTACCTGAGTTCCTTGAACCCCCTCAGAGTTCCTGTCAAAGGGGACAGTGTACAACTGTTTCATCCTGATCTGATGTTTCTGTAGCACTCTTGAAATGGTTGTAGTGCTTACACTGTCAATGTTTGGAAATATGTTCTTGTCTGCGATTATGTTGTTGCGTATTTCTCTTAGCCTGATGCTGTTGTTGACAATGACCATCCCAACTATTTTATCCTCCTGTTGAGGCGTAAACATTCTTCCCCTTCCCCCTGTGTTACTGTGTGAGGTAACCGCTGGGTCCTGTAGTGAGTCAAAGACAAATGTGCTCTGATACATCTGCTTTTTCTGGAGACTTCTCAAATCACAGTACTGCTGTAATATACACATCAATTGAACTCCTTCAGTCAGAATGCTGTAAATACTGTATAGTACCTGTTGGTTTGCCTCACTATTGAAGCCACTGTGGATCTTCCCTCAGGGACAGACCATAATTTACCACATGATCAAAAAGGTGGCCCCTTTTGTGTATGTGGTAACGGGGCACAAACAACAAACACCTGGGTAGGTTGTTCACTGAAATGACAGCCAGGTGTTTCAACAGTAGATATACAGCAGCAATAGTGGAAAAATCTCTTCAGTGACAACTACATCTATATTTACCCTATATACATGCACATTTCAATGCAAGTATGATGTATAGATGGTTACAAGGCTGCAAACAAAAAAATAATAATAAACTGAATAAACTTTCTGCTCAAATCAGAATGATCTGTCTTACGTATTTCAAGCTTATAGTTACATTTTTCTGCCAAAATGCAGCATATTTCCTTCCACAATGATCAGAACTTTATTGGGTTTTGAACTGAAAGTTAACTGTTTTGAACAGAGTATCTAAATGTCTGCAAAATTTGCTGTATTTGTACAAACTTTTGCTGGTAGTGAACACTGACTGTGAGAGGTATTCATGAATTTTGGAAGAAGTGGTGATTGAATGCCTTTAGTATGAAAGCAATGCAAAAATATCCACAGTTTAGTTCACATAGTCTAATGATATGGTGAATGTGTTAAGTGTTTTGAAAAAGTGGACATGGTATTGAGAAACTGATGTGTGAAAACGATTGTAAAAAACTGTAATTCCACTCAGAAGATCATAATCAGCCATACTAAAACAGGGGCTGAATGATCCATTTCTTTTAATCTCCTGTTTTCATCTTGAACAATTTCTCCAGGCTTTCCATGACTTGGTTAATGGTTAATGGGGCAACATGGCTCAGGCAGTAGGAGCAGTCGTCTGGCAGTCGGAGGGTTGCTGGTTCGATCCCATGCCCGGGCTGTGTCGAAGTGTCCCTAAGCAAGGCATCTAACCCCCAAATGCTCCTGACGAGCTGGTCGGTGCCTTGCATGGCAGCCAATCGCTGTTGGTGTGTAAGTGTGTGTATGAATGTACAGCGCATCAATTGTACAGCGCTTTGGATAAAGGCGCTATATAAATGCCGACCATTTACAGAACTGAACTTTTGTTCAGCGGCCAGCAGAACAGTCTGGGCCGCGGGCCAGGAGCCACCGACCGAAGGACAGGGGGAGGCAGCGCGCCTGGGAGGGGAAGTGTTTTGTTATTTTGTTGGGCTTATTTTCTTTCTTTTTTTTTCCTTTCTTTTTTTGTGTAGTGAAGCCCAGTCAGGAGGTGTGGGCTCACTACCTTTTTTATTGCCTTATTTGTGTGTTTGTGTGTTTGTTTGTTGTGTGTGTGTGTGTGTGTGTGCGGGAGTGTGTTTGTGTGTGTGTGTGTGTGTGTGTGCGCGGGAGTGTGTGTGTGAGTGTGTGTGTGTGAGTGTGTGTGTGTGTGAGTGTGAGTGTGTGTGTGTGTGAGTGTGTGTGTGAGTGTGAGTGTGAGTGTGTGTGAGGGCTCTGTGCTTAAGACTGTTTGTGTGTCTGTGTGTTTGAGTGTGTGTGTGTGTGTGTGTGTGTATGTGTGTGTGTGTGCGGGAGTGTGTTTGTGTGTGTGTGTGTGCGCGGGAGTGTGTTTGTGTGTGTGTGTGTGTGTGCGCGGGAGTGTGTGTGTGAGTGTGTGTGTGTGTGTGAGTGTGTGTGTGTGTGAGTGTGAGTGTGTGTGAGTGTGTGTGTGAGTGTGAGTGTGTGTGAGGGCTCTGTGCTTAAGACTGTTTGTGTGTCTGTGTGTTTGAGTGTGTGTGTGTGTGTGTGTGTATGTGTGTGTGTGTGCGGGAGTGTGTTTGTGTGTGTGTGTGTGCGTGGGAGTGTGTTTGTGTGAGTGTGTGAGTGTGTGTGTGCGGGAGTGTGTTTGTGTGTGTGTGTGAGTGTGTGTGTGCGGGAGTGTGTTTGTGTGAGTGTGTGTGTGTGCAGGAGTGTGAGGTGGGAGTGCGTGTGAGACCCCGCCTGAGTTTGGAGATTCCAGTGAGAGGGTAGAGTCCCCCAGTGAGAGGGTAGAGGTCCCCCATTGAGAGGGTAGAGGTCCCCCAGTGAGAGGGTAGAGTCCCCCAGTTAGAGGGTAGAGTCCCCCAGTGAGAGGGTAGAGTCCCCCAGTTAGAGGGTAGAGGTCCCCCAGTTAGAGGGTAGAGTCCCCCAGTGAGAGGGTAGAGGTCCCCCAGTGAGAGGGTAGAGTCCCCCAGTTAGAGGGTAGAGGTCCCCCAGTGAGAGGGTAGAGGTCCCCCAGTGAGAGGGTAGAGTCCCCCAGTTAGAGGGTAGAGTCCCCCAGTGAGAGGGTAGAGGTCCCCCAGTGAGAGGGTAGAGTCCCCCAGTTAGAGGGTAGAGTCCCCCAGTTAGAGGGTAGAGTCCCCCAGTTAGAGGGTAGAGGTCCCCCAGTTAGAGGGTAGAGGTCCCCCAGTTAGAGGGTAGAGGTCCCCCAGTTAGAGGGTAGAGTCCCCCAGTTAGAGGGTAGAGTCCCCCAGTTAGAGGGTAGAGGTCCCCCAGTGAGAGGGTAGAGTCCCCCAGTGAGAGGGTAGAGTCCCCCAGTGAGAGGGTAGAGGTCCCCCAGTGAGAGGGTAGAGGTCCCCCAGTGAGAGGGTAGAGTCCCCCAGTGAGAGGGTAGAGTCCCCCAGTTAGAGGGTAGAGTCCCCCAGTGAGAGGGTACAGGTCCCCCAGTTAGAGGGTAGAGTCCCCCAGTTAGAGGGTAGAGTCCCCCAGTGAGAGGGTAGAGTCCCCCAGTGAGAGGGTAGAGGTCCCCCAGTTAGAGGGTAGAGGTCCCCCAGTGAGAGGGTAGAGTCCCCCAGTGAGAGGGTAGAGTCCCCCAGTGAGAGGGTAGAGTCCCCCAGTGAGAGGGTACAGGTCCCCCAGTGAGAGGGTAGAGTCCCCCAGTTAGAGGGTAGAGGTCCCCCAGTGAGAGGGTAGAGGTCCCCCAGTGAGAGGGTAGAGTCCCCCAGTGAGAGGGTAGAGGTCCCCCAGTGAGAGGGTAGAGTCCCCCAGTGAGAGGGTAGAGTCCCCCAGTGAGAGGGTAGAGGTCCCCCAGTGAGAGGGTAGAGGTCCCCCAGTGAGAGGGTAGAGGTCCCCCAGTGAGAGGGTAGAGTCCCCCAGTGAGAGGATAGAGGTCCCCCAGTGAGAGGGTAGAGTCCCCCAGTTAGAGGGTAGAGTCCCCCAGTGAGAGGGTAGAGTCCCCCAGTGAGAGGGTAGAGTCCCCCAGTTAGAGGGTAGAGGTCCCCCAGTTAGAGGGTAGAGTCCCCCAGTTAGAGGGTAGAGGTCCCCCAGTGAGAGGGTAGAGTCCCCCAGTGAGAGGGTAGAGTCCCCCAGTTAGAGGGTAGAGGTCCCCCAGTTAGAGGGTAGAGGTCCCCCAGTGAGAGGGTAGAGTCCCCCAGTGAGAGGGTAGAGTCCCCCAGTTAGAGGGTAGAGTCCCCCAGTGAGAGGGTAGAGGTCCCCCAGTGAGAGGGTAGAGGTCCCCCAGTGAGAGGGTAGAGTCCCCCAGTGAGAGGGTAGAGTCCCCCAGTTAGAGGGTAGAGTCCCCCAGTTAGAGGGTAGAGGTCCCCCAGTGAGAGGGTAGAGTCCCCCAGTTAGAGGGTAGAAGTCCCCCAGTGAGAGGGTAGAGTCCCCCAGTTAGAGGGTAGAGGTCCCCCAGTTAGAGGGTACAGGTCCCCCAGTTAGAGGGTACAGGTCCCCCAGTGAGAGGGTAGAGGTACCCCAGTTAGAGGGTAGAGGTCCCCCAGTTAGAGGGTAGAGTCCCCCAGTGAGAGGGTAGAGTCCCCCAGTTAGAGGGTAGAGTCCCCCAGTTAGAGGGTAGAGTCCCCCAGTGAGAGGGTAGAGTCCCCCAGTGAGAGGGTAGAGTCCCCCAGTTAGAGGGTAGAGTCCCCCAGTGAGAGGGTAGAGGTCCCCCAGTGAGAGGGTAGAGGTCCCCCAGTGAGAGGGTAGAGGTCCCCCAGTTAGAGGGTAGAGTCCCCCAGTGAGAGGGTAGAGGTCCCCCAGTTAGAGGGTAGAGGTCCCCCAGTGAGAGGGTAGAGTCCCCCAGTGAGAGGGTAGAGGTCCCCCAGTGAGAGGGTAGAGTCCCCCAGTTAGAGGGTAGAGTCCCCCAGTGAGAGGGTAGAGTCCCCCAGTTAGAGGGTAGAGGTCCCCCAGTTAGAGGGTAGAGTCCCCCAGTTAGAGGGTAGAGGTCCCCCCCTTCTGGGTGGGGCTGTGGCGCAGGGGTGGCTTGAGTGGGACACTTGTGGTTTAAACTTTTGGGCGTGTGCACGTGTGAGGGGTAACCCTCAGTGGCTTTGTGTGTTGTGCTGAGTGTGTGTGCTCCTGCCTGCGTGGGGCTCTGTGGGGGAGGGGGGGTGCTTAGTAGGGGGGACTTGGGGGGAGTAGGTAGGGCGGGGGTCGTGCGAGGTTGTGGCGTGCTCTGTTTTTTTACAAATCAATGAAATAAAAATGTTGCCTTTTGCTTGCTTTGTCCTGAGCTCCTTGTGGTGGGATTTTGTACAGAGAATAATAGGACCGTGGAATCAGCTGGTGCTTTTCCCGCTCCTGACAGTTCCTCGTCCGTTCCTTGTGATTTTATTATTTTGGCCCATTCCCTGTCTCATTAGTTCAGAGATCACAGTGCTGATATTTGTATCTTTTCAAACGACTGATAGTGGACACCAATAATTCACAGAGCTGCAGTACTGGGCTGGTTCGGTATCGACACCTCGGCCCCTCGCCACAGGAGTTCCCCAGGGCTCAGTCCTTGGCCCGCTTCTTTTTTCTCTCTACACTCGCTCCCTTGGCCCTGTGATCACTGCACATGGGCTATCCTACCACTGCTATGCGGACGATACCCAACTCTTCGTCTCGTTCCCGCCGTCTGATACGCAGGTTTCAGCCCGTATCTCTGCTTGCCTGAGGGACATCCAGAGCTGGATGGACAACCACCATCTAAAGCTCAACCCAGGTAAAACTGAAATGATATTCATCCCTGCTAATACCTCTCCCCATCTGAATCTCTCCATTTCCCTCGGGGATACCACACTCACGCCGTCACCCAGTGCAAGGAACCTCGGCGTGGTGATGGACAGCAGACTGTCCCTTTCCGAGAACATTGCGGCGGTGACCCGGTCTTGCAGGTTCTTCCTATACAACATACGGAGAATCCGCCCCTTTCTCACCCCCTACTCGACCCAGCTCCTGGTCCAAGCGATGGTTCTGTCCCGCCTGGACTACTGCAATTCCCTCTTGGCTGGCCTCCCAGCGTCTGCCATCAGACCCCTCCAACTCATCCAGAATGCAGCAGCTCGTCTGGTCTTCAACCTTCCCAAATACTCACACGTCACCCCCCTGCTTACTTCCCTCCACTGGCTGCCTGTCATGGCTCGCATCAAATTCAAAACATTGGTGCTAGCCTTCCAAGCAGTTAAAGGGTCTTCCCCAGCTTATCTGCAAAAAATCATCAGACCCTACACCCCTGCCAGACCTCTTCGTTCAGCCTCCACAGGCCGCTTGGCACCTCCCCCTCTCAGAACCTCCACCTCACGCTCACGACTACTGTCTGTTCTGGCTCCACGGTGGTGGAACGAACTCCCCGTTGAGGTCAGAACTATAGAATCCCTCCCCACCTTCAAGCGCAAGCTGAAGACACACCTCTTCAAACAGCACCTCTCCCCATCCCTCCCTACCTCCCTGTGAACCTTAATTGTTGTCTCTGTGACTTGTGTATCAGTATTTTAGTTGGCTAGGTAAGCAGTGTTTGGATAGTTAACTTTGGTGACTTTTGCTCTGTTTGTTTGTTTGTTCAAAAACATTTTTTTTTTTTTATGAAAAAAAAATGGCCCTTGTCCTTATCTTTGTTGTACAGGTAGCAGTTGAAATTGTACTTACCTCTAGGGTCTTTCAGCGAACTTATCCCTGGTTATGGGTATGCACTTTGTTGTACGTCGCTCTGGATAAGAGCGTCTGCCAAATGCCAATAATGTAATGTAATGTACTTAATTTATAACCATCCTGTTATGTTCAAATATCAGTTGCATCAGTTATGTCAGTTTGGATCTGCTTTGGTTTATCGACCACCTAGTCAGTCGTCTACAACTATAGTTTTGTGCGTTGTTTGGATCACATTAATAATACTACTTGTTGAACTAATAAAGTACATTCTGCAGTATCTAACTGATTAGTTTGATTATCTGTTTTAGCATGCATGCACATTTTAATTTTTTCATGAAAGAAAGCTTCATTATTAGTCAATGGCACAATATGAAAAAATGAAATGAACATGAACAGTTTTATTCTTACTGCATACACTTTTTTATTATTGAGCCGCGTGACTGTATGGATGGATGGATGGGGGGACTTGTGGGTTTGCAGAAAGTGATCGATTCACACTGCACATGAAAGACTGTGAGAGTCGGTGTGTGTAACTTGCAGACATAGCAGGTTATTCTGGTTATGCACGCTTTCTCAGAAGGGCAGGTGTGGCACCTGTTCTGTTTACTTCCTGGTGCTGCAGCTTCAGGTGGGATTCTGGGTGGAGCAGGACCACATTCCTGCATTGGTGTGATTCAGAGTGAATGCAGAGGGTGGGGCTCTTGGAAAGTCTTGTTCTCTGTGTGTGTGTGTGTGTGTGTGTGTAAGTGGAAAGTGTGTTTTCCTCCATACACCGAGGAAAACATCTCTTTGCGTGCCTTATCCAGCCCTGGATGTGTTCCACTGTTATGTCCATACACCCATCAGCCATTGCATCTAGAAGTGACATCTGGTCATGTGGGTGGTGGTTATAAACCTTCACATATACCTTCATAAACTTCATATTGGTACTTGAGTTCCTTGAACCCTCAGAGCTCCTGTCAAAGGTGTAGGGCATTTTACACGAGTGTGCCTCTCTGCAGACCCCCAAAAGGAAACAGACTGTGTGGACCATGTTGACACAGGGTCAGCAAGGTCTGATGAAAAGACAGTGCTCGTACGCATTTTTTGCGTATAGCCATTCATATTACAACTTGTAATTCTTGTAACACATTGTCATTCTATTTCTGCAATGCACATTGTTTAGTAACTTGTATTGATTTGAACCTGCATCCTCTTGGCTCACACCACTGCACACTTAGCAGTTTAGAGTCCTAACAGACAGACAACCTAGGATACCTGCACCCCATAGTCACTCGCCTATACACCAGTGCCGTCACAAGATACATACATACAAGTGTATCATTGTAGGCTATACAGGCCACAGGCACGTCCGTGTCTATACAAATAGATAGCGATCATATAGAGCCAAACCATTGGCGGACATTTGCAGTTCCTTTTGTTGAACTGTTAGAACAGTGGAGCAGTTGAACTTATCTTTTCGAGTCAGATAAACGAGAACAAAATAAAATGAACCCTGTTCCAGTAGCATTGGTCAGACTACACGCGTTTCCTTCGCCTCTCAGATACTTTTTTTGGGTGTATTTGGGGGGTCTCTTACAAAGGGGACAGTATACAACTGTTTCATCCTGGTCTGATGTATTTCATGTGGTTGTAGTGCTTACACTGTCAATGTTTGGAAATATGTTGTTGTCTGCGATTATATTGTTGCGTATTTCTCTTAGCCTGATGCTTTTGTTGGCAATGACCATCCCAACTATTGTATCCTCCTGTTGAGGCGTAAATATTCTTCCCCTTCCCCCTGTGTGACTGTGTGAGGTAACCACTGGGTCCTGTAGTGAGCCAAAGACAAATGTAGACTGATACATCTGCTTTTTCTGGAGACTTCTCAAATCACAATACTACTGTAATATATACATCAATTTCTGTCACTCACTCACGCTTCCCTAATTGTTTCAATTTCCCTTGTCTTCTTACTAATCTACTAACGCTAGATCAGGATTGGGTAATACTAACATTCTAACCATGTGTTCATGTTTATCTTACGTTTCTTGTGCATGTCATTTACTAATTTACTAACACTAGGGCAGGATAGGTTTATTACTAACGATTACAAATTATCTCGTTATCTCCTCCACACCTGATTTCTATTCGCATGCTGCTCTCAAGCTAATTGTCTGCACCTGTCTACACCTGCATATAAGCTCAGTTTCATGTCATGTCTTTGTGAAATTGTTGTCTCTTGTTTGTCAGTGCACAGTTAAGTGGATTTGTCAAGCTATTGCCTACCCGTTAAGAGCCAAGCCTGTTTATTGGCCATTGTTATTGACTTCTGTTTTGTTGACCATTGCCTGCCTGTACCACGACTTTGCCTGCTGTCTTTGTGCTTCTGCCCCGCGGAGCAGACTTTGGTCTTGACTCTTGCGCCGTCATCGACCCTGAGCCTGCCTACCGTCCGCCTGTACTTCTGCCCCGCTGACAGCTTTCCTGGTTCCTGGACTTTTTTCATGGTGTACCAATTAAAAGACTGCCTTCTCCCTCGGTACTGTACTTTGGTTTTGGCTGGATTTCACATGTATGGACTTTGCTTGTGTTTTGATTACGGTCACTGGACATTCCCTGAATAAAGCCCTGAGGGGACTTCATTACATCCCTTTTGTCTGAGTCGTGCATTTTGGGTCCAACCCCCCACGCACCCGTCTCATAAAGTCCACACTAAATGTTACATTGGAACTAGTTGCTTGTTACAACTCATACTCATAGCTATCTTAGCTAAGTAAGGGGTCACTTATTGTGCTCCTAGTTTATACGGCACTGAATTTCTCCTCCAAACAAGTTTATCCGTCTTTCAAATCGATGCGCTATGTCAACGGCTATTTCAGGAAGGACTTTACACCAAGTAGGAAGCAGGTGGACACTTTAAGTCATACCACTATATAAATGTAGCATACCACTATATGGACTCAGTTGTTTGCTTGCCTGCTGGCCGCTCTTAATATCACAAGATCTTTGGATAAAACTGGGAACAATTCACAAAATGATGAAGAAGTGCAAGCCCACCGGTGTCCAAAATACAGAAAAACTTTTATTTTTCTTCCTTTTTTTTTTTTTTTACATTTAAACATCACATAAGAGCAGTAATACATCCTGGGAAACACATAAAATGAAGACGCAATTTCGGCACCTGTGGTTGTCAGAAAATAAGTGATCACTAAATCAAAAACATTGAAACATGAGTGGAAATGTACTGACATTAAAGTAAATCATTTTCCCATATGTTTGAACATAAAATATTGACCATTATACATGTTGTGTAGCCTCTGGGAATGTGTCTGATGTATGTGAAGCCTGTGGAAATGCGTCTGATCTTGCAATAACGAAAATGAAAAGAAAGTTTTAGGATTTTGAAAATTTTTAAACAAATGAAAGTTACTTCAAAGAAGTTCAGCACAATCCACAATCACCTGACCTCAACCCCAGTGAATATTTATGGGGGCACTTCAAGACTGACAAAAGCCAAGCCTTCAGTAACAACACAAGGTGCTCTTTGGAACATTGTCAGGCTGGAATAACATGCATCCTGTGGAGTCTGTGCCAGCTCCAGAGCACACTGCCATTAAAGCAAAAGGGGGGCATACCAAATACTAAGAAATTCAGAAATTCATGTACATGTAAGATTTAACTTTTCACTCCAATTGTTATGCTGGTAATATAAGAAAATGTTTGTATTAAATTAGAAAATAATGCAAAAAATAGAAGCATTTTCACTGGTGGTCTCAGACTTTTAGACCCCACTGCATGTGATAAATCTGGAGCTCACTATGTGTACCCTGTGGGAATGTGTCATGGGTGTACATCTCAATCAATAAAACTGAATTTCATTTAATGTCTGCTCGTCATCGATGGCTGAAGCTTTCTGGTGGAGTTCCTGCAGGCTAAGGATGGCAGCTTTGACTTGTGGATCACTGAGGAGCTCATATCTTCTATCTCCCTGCATTTGAAGCATGAGTTCAATGATCTCTCCCAGTATGTTCACCACAGGGGGCAGGCAGATGACTTGCGGCGTGTAGGTTGTAGCCACGCTCGCTCTACCAGCCCGGGTCCTTAACATGTTGATGCCGCTCCAGAGTATCTCCTGCATTGGGTTGATGTTGGTGCGCTGAGTGTGGGTTGTAGCCACGCTCGCTCTTGCAGCCAGCGCGCTTAACATGTTGGCGCCGCTCCAGAATATCTCCTGCATTGGGTTGATGTTGGTGCGCTGAGTGTGGGTCTTAGCCACGCTCGCTCTTGCAGCCAGCGTGCTTAACATGTTGATGCCGCTCCAGAGTATCTCCTGCATTGGGTTGATGTTGGTGCGCTGAGTGTGGGTTATAGCCACGCTCGCTCTTCCAGCCCAGGTCCTTAACATGTTGATGCCGCTCCAGAGTATCTCCTGCATTGGGTTGATGTTGGTGCGCAGAGTGAGGGTTGTAGCCACGCTCGCTCTTGCAGCCAGGGTCCTTAACATGTTGGCGCCGCTCCAGAATATCTCCTGCATTGGGGTGATGTTGGTGCGCTGAGTGTGGGTTGTAGCCACGCTCACTCTTGCAGCCAGCGTGCTTAACATGTTGTTGCCGCTCCAGAGTATCTCCTGCATTGGGTTGATGTTGGTGCGCTGAGTGTGGGTTGTAGCCACGCTCACTCTTGCAGCCAGAGTGTTTAACATGTTGATGCCGCTCCAGAATATCTCCTTCACTTGGGTGATGTTGGTGCGCTGAGTGTGGGTTGTAGCCACGCTTGCTCTCCTGGCCAGAGTCTTTAACATGTTGGCGCCGCTCCAGAATATCTCCTGCATTGGGTTGATGTTGGTGCGCTGAGTGTGGGTTGTAGCCACGCTCACTCTTGCAGCCAGAGTGTTTAACATGTTGGCGCCGCTCCAGAGTATCTCCTGCATTGGGTTGATGTTGGTGCGCAGAGTGAGGGTCTTAGCCACGCTCGCTCTACCAGCCAGGGTGCTTAACATGTAGAGGGCGTTCCTGAGTTTCTCCTGCGCTCGGGCGATGTTGGTGCGCTGTGTATAAACCTGCGCTAGGCTCTGCTTAATCTGCTCTATGGTCCTGCTGCACTGTGCAATCTCATCCTTCTTTTTTGTACATTGGCTTTTTTTTTGTTCCAACTTATAATAATAATTATTAACTTCTCTTTCAGAGTTTTCCACTTCTTCCTCTGCTGTACGTATTGCTGATTTGGCATTCTCCAACTGTACCTGAGAGACCACAGCAATGATGGCACCTGCAAAGACAAGGTTGTTTTTAACCACCAGAGGTGTACAGGGTTTTACAATTCTACCCAGGCAGTTCCATTCCGATTATCCTCTTTGTTACATACCATCAATATAAAAAACCTAGGACTAATGCTGCATTCACACATGAATCATGGTAGATGGTAGATCATTATATTGGATGGGAGCACAACAGTAAAATGTTCTTAGGACGGCTGTTCTCCGTAGGTTGCTATGGCACTTGCCACTGAAGTTTTTTACCATTATATTCCACCCCATTCCAAGTCGGATGTGACACAACAAAAACGCAAAAAAAAACAAAAAACTAATAGTCACTTAATTTGGGTAGTTTAGATTTAATCATGTAACTAACTGACTAACATTATCTCCTAGTTTTCCACGCTGTTCTATAACTCTGTCTTTCTATGCTATCACTGATTACTTGCTTAGTTTCAGCAAAGTATTCGCACCTGTCTCTCCGTATCTCTACATCTCCTGATTCTGTGCAATTGTCTACTCCCTAGTCCGGTGCCGTTTGTATGATATGTGTGTCTTTGTGAATCCAGTCCTCGTTATTGTAATATTACCCTTTCATGTGTCTCACCTGATGTTTATTTGTTAGACCACCCTCACTCCCTAGTCTGTCTGTATTTATACCTGTCCTTTTCAGTTGCATGGTGCTAGTTCATTGTTTCCTGTTTTCTGAGTCCTGAGCCCTTTATCCCTTTACCCCTATTCCAGCCCCCTTTTTCTAGCCCCCTTGTTCTACCCCCCCTGTTCTAGCCCCCTTGTTCCCAAGCTCTTGCCGTTGTGGCATTCTGTCTTCTTGTTTTGTTGATTTGTTGAGTGTATGACCCCTGCCTGCTTCCCTAGACTCTTCTCTTGTTTTGTGGACTCTGTACCTCTGCCCTGCTTCTGGACTGCCTACCTGGTTTTGAACTCTTGCCTGTTTGGACTATGCTCTGTCTGCCCCTTATCCACCTGCTCATTAAACCACCCCTGAGTCAGCTTCTGGTTCCTCTGTCTCCCCTGCCGTGACAAATACTGCCTCTTCAGGGCAGTAATCACTGTAATACTGCCCTGAAGATGGCTCCCAGCCAAATGTATGCATGTTATGCAGGTGTGTTATCAGAAATACATTCCATTTTATAATAAATACTTCCACCGTTCTGTAGTAGTGTCTGAAATTTCTAATCAGAAATCTCCCTCACACAACAATGGTGCACATGCTTAACGAGACAGAAATATAATTGGTCGAGTTTGTGGTGTTGAAGAGGGAAATTCCGGAGCCGCGGTGGTGCAACAGACTAAGATGCCAAAAATCCAAGTTTGGCCGGCTCACTGCTCCAGAGGGAGCGTCTCGGCAGGGTTAGCGGATCACTGTGCACAACAGCACCCCGGCCGCCTCGGAATCACGGTCACGAGCACGAGACGAGACGGCTTGAAGAGACCCGTGTTCTTCTCGGATCGCCATAGGGTGTGGGCAGTGTATCCCCCAGCTAACACTCATTGGATCAGATAGGGCAACCAAATTTGTAGAAAAATGGAAAAATCTTAAATAAATGTATTTAAAAAAAGGGAAATTCCACAGTAACTGAAACTGGCATTGTAAAAATGCACATCATTTTCCTACAGTATCTCACCAGGGATGATTCCGATGAAGGGGATGGACATTATTCTGATTCCAACATCCCGCACGCCCTCAGTCTGCCTCTGCTTTCTTTCAAGGTCTTCAAGAATTCCCTGAGCAGAATCCCGGGCTCTCCGAGCATCATCTAGAGACTTTCTGAACGTCTTCATGCAGTCAGCTATGCATTGGCTTTCTGTTTCCAAGTTTTCCAGTTCTTTCACTTTATTTATCTGCTCACGGTCCAGCTCTCCTTTCCTGGCGGTCAGACTCTCTGTGAGTGCATCCACCTGCGACAGCTGACTGGACGCAGCAGATTCTGCCCATTCTAGGCTCTGTTTGGCCTGAACAATAGCTTGCTGCAGCACTAGTGTCTTTGACTCATCATAGGCCAGCAGAATGGTTGCAACGGTTTTGAAATGCTCAATTCCATTTTTGAGCTGTGGGATAACAGCCCTGATGAAATTCTGCTCTTGCTGTTGTGCATCCTGCATTGTCTCTGTGGATGAAAAGCACATTCAAATGAGAAATTACAGCACCTTTTATAAATGCAGTGAGCTCCATATTTTTTTCCTGTGCTACACAATTATAGATTTGTAATCAGACAATTATATTCGCGTAAAGCCGTGTATATGAATTATTATTGAGCACACATGCTCCTTTGCAGGCTAACGTGCATGGCTTTGTATTTTTTTCAAAAGTTACCCTTGAAATAAACTCAGTATGTGGATGAAACAAACTATCTGGGTGCACAACGATATTGAGTGCGGGATGTTAGATTTTCAGGTGATTTGTTGAGTGTAAAAGGGAAACTGCTTAGTTTCCCGAATAGAAATACGAAGAACACATTATTTCAGTCCAAATGTCGCCTTCTCGATTGCAGGACAGGACAGTACACTTGCTGCATTGACGGTAGGTAGTTTAGCAAGCATTAAACTCGGTCAAAATGCTGAAATTAAATGGTCTAATGTGTCGCCGTATTTTACCCAAACTTTTTTTTAAATTACTCAAACGCCTTTTCAATAGACAGACGTTCTTTTATGTCGTCTTATTTCATGAAGCTTCCTTAGCGGTCACTTCCCGTAACTTAAAAAAATATAGGAACTTAAATTCAATTGATCTGCGATAGTTACCTCCCAGTTTCATGTGAGCGAAAAACAAGTTCACTGATTTCTTTCAAAAAGCCATTAAATGTACTTGTCTGAAATTATTTACTTCTGTGGCAATGTATCCACCACAATAAAGGCAACATTATACCATTTCATTAGTATAATGGCCAAATTAAGTCTGTTCACCACAATATACACCAGAAGGGTAAATGTGAAATAAGTAAGTTAGGAAAACTTACGCAGTGCACTGTAGGTGGCACTTGATCACTACACCTTTGACTGAAGATATTACTGTTTAATAATGAGAGAGCTCACCTAGGTCCGTAATATCGAAGTGTGGGATAATTTGTTCGTTCGTCTTCTCCCTGGAAGCGCACCACTGGAGCAGTGGACCTGTGGGTGGCTCTGTATGCTGGGATCTGTTCTCGGGGTGTGAGAGGCTGCGGCTGTCTGCAGGGGAATGTATTGTTAGCCCTTGAAATTGTACTTCCCTGTAGGGTCTTTCAGCCCACTTTTGGTGTGCACTTTGAGCGTGATGATCATAACCATCAACCAACCAACATATCATGTAAATCAACAAGACGTTCCGAGAAATCACGTCTCATCTACAGGACACCCGTTGCGCCCCCTCCCCTTCTCATGCAGGCAGCCACTCCCACCACGAGTACAGACCCCAGTATAAATCCACCTGAAGGTCCTCAAGGTCCACTGCTCCACTGATATGCTTTCAGGGTGAAGACTTACGAAGAAATAGTCTGCGCTTCTACATTTTGGACACAGGTGAGTTCTTTCTCAATATCAAAGGCTAAACAGTCCCACCAGGATCTCGCAGTGTTTTTTGGGGAATTATTGGGCGTAAAAGGCGGCGTTTTTGGGAAAGAAAAGACGCTGGTATTTACGCCGTTATCATATTTTGTGATATTATTTGCTAAACTACTTATTTGTATTTTAGTGTAACTTTTCTGTACGCTGTATGTACATGCTCTGACATCAATTTGGTCTGTCTCAAGTGTCTGAATGGTACAAGTTTCTTCTTTAATCTAAGTCTTCAACCAAGTGCAGTAAATAGGTTTTGAGATATTTACACGGAATATCACGTATGTAGCCTATGTTTATGAAACTAGTCAAAATTCAGGAGGAAGCGACTTTGAATAAGAACCCAACAAAGAGAGCTGAAGAGTGACATCACTTCTGCTGAGTTCAGTGCCGAAAGAACATTTCCTGAATGAATTTCCCCATTGGGATTTACACAACCTGCGGCTATACGGAGTCTGTCTTTAGTACGGGACTACAATATGTTGTACATCTATGCCTCCTCTCTGTCATGGCATTCCCAGACAGTTTGGTTTGAAATTGTACGAATTAATCACTCTCACTACTTTTGTCAGGAATGTCCTAGAACTGTCGCCTACCGATGGTCTATAGTCATATCAAAGACAAGCATCGTTAGAATATTTTCTGTTATATGTGTATATATTTTTAAGTTCAGCAAAAAACAAAAAGGGTTATGTTGTTCCCTGGTTTCCACTGATCATCGAGAAAAGTAGCCTAATCAACTTCTGCGGAAGACAGGTTGTTCCTCGACATTTAACGATGAGACAATGTGGCCCTACAGGCTACGCATGTGCATTGTAAAAAATAATAAAAGTTTCCATTTTCCATGGAAACCATCTTGGTTTGCAATCACAGAATTTTTTTCATTTTTCTGATTTAGATCATTCGCAAGTGAGTAGACATCAACTACGCTACGGGAGCCGAGTCTTATGCTAGCCTAATTAACAAGTCTAGTGTTTGCGCGAGATGAGAAACACCCCCACCATTAGCTCAAGTGCGAATGTGTCTGATCCACTATTCAGCTGCAAACTGAATGACAGGGGATATCAAAATGCGCGGCGTGTTTTAGGACACGAAACAGCCTCTATTCTCATAGAGGAAACTTCATCATCGCGTATCGTCTTATGAGCAAACAATTACACAACCCCAATCTCCAATATTGTAAGAAATATATTGATACATTTTTATTTGTTATTTTAAAGTTTGTATTGGAAGGCCAACATTGCAGTCTGTGATGTCAGTGAGGTTATTAATATGAACCATAACGCGAAATATTTTTAAGGTTCACCGAATGCAAAGATCTGTGTTCTACATTCATATGTGACTAAAAGAAATCGACCAGACCGGCGAATCTGGGTACTTCGACGTACACACCCCTTCTCGGGTATAGGGTATAGGGTATTTTACCTAAATTAAATATATCTTTTGACAACAATATCCATTATATTTTAAATTATATTTCTTACAAGCTGAAAGTCTTTTGAGTATTTCCATTCTAAGTTGACGATTAGTAGTTTTTGATCGATTGATAGCTAGCTATCTCCGTGTGTTGTATAGCCCATAATTTGTATAGATAGATATATCGACAGATTGCCTCAGCACCAGTGTCAAGTAACGTTAGCCAGCTAGCTAGCTCCGTGTCTTGTAGCCTATATAATAAAGCTTTTGTTCTCAAATACTACTGATCGTAAAAAGGTAAACTTAGAACGGAAATGCTCAAAAGACCTTCAGCTTGTCGGAAATATAATTTACAATATATCGGACATCGTTGTCAAAATATATAACTAATTTAAGTGAAATACCCTATTCCCACTGTGTTATACTTGCCCCCAAGAACGGCGTGTACGTAGAAGTACCCGGATTCACTGGTCTGGTCTATTTCTTTCCATTCGCCTGCGTGGTGTAAAAATGCCCTTAAAGCACAAAAGTGGGTCGCAGAAAAGAAAGGATAAAAAGACCGGGAGGAAAAGGTAGCAACGCTACCTGGATGGATTTAAAAATAAATAATCGTCGCAATCATTGCACCTGGCGACGGCAAAACTTTGCAGATAAGATAGCAAGGTAGACATAGCCGACTGTACTCTTTCAGGTGAAATAGTTATTTTGTGCAAAGCTATCTTCTGCTGAAAGTAAGGCAACCACAAAACTGAACACGATAGGTCAAGCCCAGTTCAAAGCAGGACAATCATGTGATAGATTTTCCCAAGACAGTAAACCCAAAGCCAAAACGAACATTATCATTGTTTTCTGGTTACCAGATTATCCATTGCAACAGGAGAAATGTAAAAAAAATGTTTTTTTGTTTGTTTTGTTTTTCAGTGTAACATAAATTAAGTTATAAATGATACAGGGACCTATTATAAAGTAAAATCTGTTATGCATGTAAATGGATGGCAAAAAAATGTTGGTAAGCAATGTTGTTGGCTAGCTGGTTAGGGTAAATTATCTCAGAAAGATATCTTCGCTGCACATAAGTTATTTGGGAATGTAAAAAATACCAAAAGAAAATGTGAAAGCATTTGGAAATACAGCTGACCACACTTTTGCTGATTAGCTACTGATTTGGCTAGAACTATATTCTTAGATGTGAGCACAGAGCTAACCTGCTGCACGTGAACCTGGAATGCTTTGAGGTCAGAGGTCTTTTAACTAAAAGATTCCGACCTACAATTGTGAAAGGCTGCGCCCCTTGTGTAATTTTTATTTTTACGATTGAGAAAATCTGTGTGTAAAACACATGGTTAACACTCTCGTCACAATGTAGTTTAGCTACCGTGATACCGTGTGAAAATTCATAATAATTTAACTGAAAACAAGATAGTTAAAATATTTCAAGAAAAGGGTAGAAATTGTAGGCCTAGGCAAATTAAGTCCATCACGATGGCAAGGGTGGGCTCACAACAGCTGTGCAGTAGAGTGCTCACATTTGCCACCTGGTGATTTGCCATCGTCTCTGGTGATTACAGTGGGAACTATAGGATCAATTTAATGACAAGACAAACATCTAGTCTAACTCTAGTGTAATAACAGACTCAGTTGCTACTTTACTAGATACAGCTATAAAGTTGTATAGTTGGCCATGCATCCAGCAACCCCATTTCATAAACTAATTTCTTTTCACAAACAAGCTTTATACATACAACCAATGGTTAAGTCACAATGTGGTGGCCACACATGCACAAGCATTGTATTAACAGGTTGGTAACAAACTGTTTTATGTTTCTCTAGGAAGGAAAAAACTATGGAAACCTCAATTGTTAAAGTGACAAAAGGTCTCACTAAAGCAGCAGACTGCCGAGACGACACCAAACTCCTGATGCAGCCGTATGCCAACTGGGAGGAGTACCTGACACCAGCACCAATGTCCATAGCCATTTTGGGAGAGCTGATCTTCATCTCCTCCAAGACAGATTTTTCTGTTCGTAAAGGGGGCCCAGACGGTGGTTTCAAATATGCCAAATACCCTGACTCATTCCGTGCCTGCCTCATGCAAGTGTGCAATTCTGGGTGGCGTGCATTCAATGAGGCACACAAGAATATGGACCAGATTCGTCTCTACACCAACAGTGTACCAAACTACATCAAGACGGCAGTGAAGATACTTCTCCAGGATGATGACAACCTTGTGCAGGCCATGCTCCCAGACCAGCTGGATAACATTAAGAACATAGCTGATGACTGCCTGCAACTGGCTGAGTCAACAGAGGAAAGGTTCACTGACGTCATTGAACTCATCCATGAGCTCCTTGAAAGTTGCACCAGTGCAAAACAGGTGTATGGGGCTGAATTGGAGGAAGTCAGAAAGAAGATTGACGAATCAGAACTAAGGCAAGCAGCTTCAGAGGAGGCCAACAAACGTGCCGACCTGGCCTTCAAGAACATGAGCAAGCAGCTGGAGGAGGCACAGGAGAGCTTCAAAACATCAATGGCCTCAATGCCAGATGGCTGGACAATTATGGGAATGGATTTTGCAGGAGCAATGGCTGACAGTGTCACATCAGTTTTTTCCGGGATTGCATCCATAATTACTGCGCCAGTGGCAGTTCCTAAAAAGATATATAATGATATTGGGAAGACAATATCTTCGCAACTACTGCAAACAGAAAATGATCAAATCTCAGAAAACAATATTTATTCCAAATCAAATTATATCATGTCCTTAGTGGGCAGGCTTGATGGTTGTTTTGATGAAGGCGAAATCTATTGGTCTGAAATAGTTGATGACAAAACTAAGGTACCAAATACCAATTGGTTAAAGGACCAATTTCTGGAAATCAAAAAATCAATAAAAGAGGAAAGGCAATGCGGTGCAAAAAAAAAGGCTTCGGCATTGTGCACCTTGGCCATCACTATCTGCTGTAAACTGGAAGAACAAGCACCTAAAGCAGAGCGCAATGATGCCAAAACAGCAGAGATTATAGGGCTGATGAAAACTCTGAGGAAAGATGCGATGGTTTTTGATACCAAGAGCAAATCTGCGACGAATACCTCAGCATTCCCTGTAACACTACCACAAATATCTCAAACTCGAGAAAATAGTTCAGGCTCCAAGTCTGCAGGCCAGATGGCCTCAGATAATGCCCGCTTTCGAATAGAGCAGAGCAGAGCCCAGCTTGACAAAGTGAGGGACGTATATGAGAAGTGTGCTGACAACATGGAGAAAAACAGGAAAGAGATGACTGAAATTCTTGTCACCATGAGAAACTGTAAAGTCAAAGAGATAGGCTTCTCCGAAACCATAAAAATTCTGTCTGAGGGTCTTCAAGCGATGGGAAAGGTGAAGGAGCAGTGGCAGAAGCTGGTGCGCTTCTTCCAGATGGTTTCCAACCTCATGAAAACCAGCCTGACCAAGTCCCTGGAAGATTTCGCTAAAACAGGTGAGAAGGCATCCAACACAACATTGAAATACTCTTCTATGCGTCCAACATCGCCAGCCTGGTTAATATGATCGCAGGGACATATACTGAGGTGTCTGACAAGTATCTGATGGATCCAGTGAGCAGATTGAGCAAACTCATGTGTTTGGAGGTCGGAAACACAGAATTCGACAGTGAGCGATTACAATTTGCAGATTCCTGTGAGGTAGCTGAAAAAGGAATAAGAAATCTTGTGATGAAAAATAAAGATGACTTTGAAAGGAAGACCATGCAAAGGCTGGAGAAAATCGAGAGTGGGCTGATGGCTGTGCTACCTCCAGAATCAGAAGAGAAGAAAAGGGAAATTCAGGAGGCAGTTGAAATCGCATCCAAGGAAGATGAGGATGAAGATCAATACGCTTGAAGGTGCCAAGGCAACCTGAACATTTTTGAAGAGCAGCGAGCAAATAATATATCCACATGTCTTGACTCCTGATTTGGACATAGTCCTAATTCAACAGACAAATTACAGTTCTTAAATACAAATTGTGTATGATGTTTAAATCATGTCATCTTTTTGCCATGTCCCAGTTAGTTTGTGGTGTGCCAAATAAGAATAGAACAGTTTAAGGCATCACCTTAATGATTAAGTTTATTATTAGGAAAATTCTGCACCATGGATCAGATACTTTTCATTTTAGTAATTTATTACTTTTAGTAATTCTGGCTTCTGCTGTAGTTTGTGAATGTTTATGCCCTATTCTTCTCCCTCACAGACAACTCATAATGGTTAAGCACATATAAAGCCCCAGCCAAGTTCAGTGGAATAGAATAAGTGTGGGTTTACTCAATACAATTCTGCACATAAACTACATTCACCTTTTTTGAAATAGGTTTCAAAATTAGTTTAGCCTCTCTGCACTTTGTGCAACTGATGTGTTTCAAAAGACATGTATTTCAAAAAACATTTATTAATTGTATAAATGGCACTATCACATCAATAATAAATGCTTAATTTGATTTGAACTTAATGGACAGTCCTTTATTTTTTGTTCACTGCCTTGAACTGAGTTTCCCAAAGACAGTATATTCATCCCACCACTAGATGGCAAAGAATTAAATTGCATCATATACTTTATTGGCTTGACCTTATGTCCCAGTTAGCTAAAAGTTTTAGCTAAAAATTATGCATGCATCCAATTTCATTACCTGCACCGGAAAGGTTTTTCATACTTTTGTTAATGAAAGGGGTTTAAAACTGAAAGCTTGAATCTTCTAGTAAAGCAGGATTTACATCAGGACTCAGCGGACTGGAGTCAGTGCCCATGGTGGAGTCAGAGGCAGTGTGCCAGTCCAGGACTCAACACTCACTGGGGCAGGAGCGTCATGAGTCAGTCATATTTGCTCAAAACAAATATTTCCTCAAAGCAGAAATGTACCCATAATGCAACACATGAAGAACTTCAGAGACTGATTCATCTGAACATGGTAAAACGAAGACGACCATGTTCACTGGAAGTATGTTCACACAAAGCCTCATATATATATGGTCTCACACAGTGTGCAACTGGAGTCAGGTTTTCCCACAAGTGGATTCTGAAGATTCATTTGGATTCCTCATGTCTGAAAAATGATCTGGATGAACTCTAATAATCCTAAATCCAGATTTATGTTAATTTATGTATCTTCACATGCCAGAAATGTGGGTGTCATCTTTGATTCTGACCTCTGATATAATATATAATACATGCACATAAACTATGTTGTCAAATGGAGCTTCTTGCAGCTCAGAAAAATCACAAAAATTCAATAGTTTCTCTCCTTTCATGAAACAAGATCCAGTATCCAGTCTGAAGACTTATTACGAAGACGTAGCCTGCGCTGTTAATGTATTGCTATGTTCTGCGTTGTTAGTTGTGCCATTAGCCCGCTAGCTATTTTATCATCGATGGTGACATATTCGGCAGCTAGCGGTTTTTATATGCAAATTATACGTAATTTTAGAAATCATGCTCTTGCAGATCGTGACTCAAGCTTGTCCGGTATGTCTGCTGCTTCGATTCGCACATTAAGAGTTGGGAGATGTAACCTATTCTGAAAATGTAGTTCAGGTACGGGGACTTCCGGTTGAGCAATGTAGTGGAAGGACGCGTGGTCCACCAAATAATATTCTCGCTAAATAAATAAATAAATAACATAACAAAAAAACACAACCACTCCCCGGCCAAGTCAAGATACTACATACCTTTGCTACTTTCCCCCAAAAATTATAGCTATATACAGGAGGGTGGGGACGGGTAACCACTTCACACTTGGTGCAAGAAACTCTGTGAAGTTGTTTCTGCACGGTGTGTGACAGATTAAATTCTGATGAGTCTATAAACTTGAACATGGTTAGAACTCTTAATGTCCTAATGAGCTATTATCCTAATGTCCTATTATCCTAATCCCCCGGAGGGGATAAGTTTTGTAAGGGGGATAGAAGAGGTCCTGGGTTCGAATCCCGGTCGGTCGGGGCCTCTCTGTGGAGTTTGCATGTTCTCCCCGTGTTCGCGTGGGTTTCCTCCCACAGTCCAAGGACATGCAGGTTAGGCTGATTGGAGAGTCTAAATTGCCTGTGGGTATGAGTGTTTGAGTGAATGGTGTGTGTACCCTGCGATGGACTGGTGACCATTGTAGCGGACTGCCTTAAGACAAAATGGCCCCGCTTATAACGGAAGGGACTGGCGGAGAACCAGGCGCGACTAAGGATGGTACCTTTTTAGCGGTCACGCTAACGTGGTCGCCACAAAATCCCGGGAGATAAGGGAACAGGGAGAAAACAATACAGAGGGAGACTTCTCCCGGAACAGGAAGGGGAACAGAAAATAACCCAGAGACAAACTCTGACCAAATCAGACGGTAAGCCCAAAACGGCTATAAGAAAATAAAAGTGACCCTTTAAAAACGGGGTGAACAACCCAACCAAAACAAGTGCTAGTGACGAGCACTGAAACCCCAGACCAGGGACTGTAGGGGAAAATTCGCAGAACAAAAGATCTCCCTCCTAAAAGCATAGTAAAACAATCACAAGTCAAAATCACCTCTATCAAAATCACTAAGACTCCACCTTAGTGAGCAGGCTGGTTCCTCCAAAACTCTCGACGATGTGTGCTAAAAGTGTATCAATATATCCATATTAAAGTATGATATGTACTGTTACGACTGTAAATAATGTGTTAATTTTGTACGGTGATCTCTCCTCCTATAGCCTGTTGGGTGTGTGAGAGAGAGAGAGTTAACAGGTGGAGAGGAGCGGCAGCTGGATTCCTGTGATTGGAGTACCTGAAGAGACTGCTGGCTGCTGATTGGTCCAGGAGACTGCTTCCACCTATTTAAGTAGCAGCTGACAGCCACTTCCTGCCCTTACCTCTGTTCCCACACAAGACCTGTGTGTTTCTGTAAAAAGTGGTTTCGCAGCTGACCTTTGTCAACTCAGTATGCAAGGTTGTAATGTTGGCAGTTGCAGCCCAATGTGAGTTGAGAACCCTTTTTCCTTTGTTTACAGTTTTCTTCTGTTTTGGTGTTAGGAGTTAGGTCAGAGGCCTGTTTTTTGTTTGACTTTCATTTTATGTTTATAGGGAAGTTTTAGGGCTAAGGTTCTAAGTACATTTTTGTTTGTTGTGTTGGGGTTGCTCAACTGGGAAAACTGAAGATAAATGGCTGCTTGTTTAATTATAAATCGGTTTAATGGTCTTACCTGGGAACAGTAGAGTTGGGGCCACACCACATGCTATGCCCAGGTTACCCTAGGCCTGGGACATAACATAAATTGGGGGCTCGTCCGTTCGTAGTTTTTTCCCATTGTCATTGTGTCAAGTGAGTTTTGTCATTTTCTCTACATGCCTGGTTGTCAGTTTTGTCTTTTTGTGGTGGTGGCAACATGTCATTTCAATTACTGGAGTTTTCCATTGATCCAACTGCAGAAATGTAGGAAAAAGGATTTAACCTTGGTTGCTCATTTCTATGATGTGCAAGTGCCCACACCAATTAAGAAGCAGAAGTTAAAAGAGCTTCTGATTGCAAAGCTATGTGAAAGGGGTTTGTTTAAGCCTGCTCCCACAGGGGGAGATGAGGCTGGTGAGCCAACAGGTATTCCTGCCCCACTCCAAGAAAGTCCTCCGAGTAAACCTGCCATGACAACAGAGGAACTGCCATTAACTCTGCGTATCAGGGAGGTGGAGGTGAGAACAGGAGTTGGAGGTGGAAGCCATGTTGTTAAAGGTAAAGGCTCTGGAGTTAGAGCACGGAGCCGCTACAGCTGCCAGTCCTGTAACCTCTCAGGCCACCGTTCATACACCCCATGACGGCTTTGATGTGAGTAGGCACATTGCGCTAGTCCCACCGTTCAGAGAGTCTGAGGTAGATTCATATTTCAATGCATTTGAACGTATAGCTGCTACTCTACATTGGCCAAAGAGTGTGTGGCCTCTGCTACTGCAGTGTAAATTGGTGGGAAAAGCTCAGGAGGTGTGTACCTCTCTGACAATTGAAGACAGTTTAAATTATGATATCGTGAAAGCCACTGTCCTCCGTGCTTACGAGCCAGTGCCCGAAGCATACAGGCAAAAATTTAGAAATTGTAAAAAAACTGTCAACCAGACCAATGTAGAGTTTGTGAGGGAGAAATGTGCGCTTTTTGACAAGTGGTGCAAGGCCAGTAAGGTGAACAATGCAGACGATCTGCGTGAGCTCCTTTTTGATGGAAGAATTTAAGAATCAGCTTCCTGAAAAAATAGAAATTTATCTAAATGAACAAAAAGTCACATCCCTTACTGACGCTGCTGTCCTGGCAGATGAGTTCACGTTAACGCACAAGACTGTTTTTTTCTCCCCCAGTTCGTCGTGACCCAGTTTTTGCTGACCGGAAAGTAAAATCCCCCAAAGGTTTTCACCGTAACCCCACTGCTGCCGCCGCCGCGGGAACGCGTGAGTGTTTTTACCGCCATGAGCAGGGCCACCCACCGCTGCTTGTCCAGTTCTTAAAAGAAAAGAGCAGTTCAAAAATGTCAACTTCGTCTCCAATCGGTTTCATTCAAACCAAACCGCACTCCACGGAGAGAGTGAATTTGACAGAACCGGTAAAAGACGAAATTGATGAGGTTTTCTGACCATTTGTTTCGCAAGGCTTTGTTTCTCTGGCGGGTGAGGAAAAGCCAGTCCCTATCACTATCCTGCGGGATACAGGCGCAAAACAATCACTAATTCGTGACGGCGTCCTTCCTTTTTCAGCCCAGTCCTACTGTGGCTCAGATGTTTTGGCGTGGGGAGTTAAATAA
The DNA here is from genome assembly GCF_963514075.1 of Conger conger. Classification (NCBI taxonomy): domain Eukaryota; kingdom Metazoa; phylum Chordata; class Actinopteri; order Anguilliformes; family Congridae; genus Conger; species Conger conger. Next base: position 63,440,234 of record NC_083767.1, on the reverse strand, counting down.
GCGTTGTGCGTGCGCCTTTGCATTTTGTTCAGTTGTCATCTCGATTCGTGTAAGGGAAATTCCAAGTTGCTGTGCGGCCTCAGTTACCGATAGCCGGTATTGATCTTCTCCTCGGAAATGATTTGGCTGGCGGAAAAGTTTTTCCCTCTCCCGAGGTAGTTGACCATCCGATTGTGGATGTGTGTGCCTCTGATTCCGCCATCTCGAACTGTGTAGTCAAGGACAGTGGGCAGAGTAAGATATGCCTGTACAGCTGGTTTCTCCGGGACTCTCGATGAATTATGCCAGAAGTGTATCTATATGCAAGTGACTTATAATCAATATATCACATGTACGCTGTTTGTTATCAAATCAAATGAACCTACACAAGGACAGGGGAAATGTAGCGATAGGCTATTGTTGTCACCCACCGGTGAGATTCCAGATAACATCTCCTATGATGTGCCAATGCGTTCCTCCAGCCCAAAATAATCGCGATAGGTTTAGCAAACTAGCTAGCTCAGTAACATAAATACAGATACATTTCATAAAAATACATTAAAGAAAAATGGCTACCGAAGTACTAATATGTATACAAAATTCTATTAAACGGCTGCCTTGCTGACATCACTGTGGGAAGGAATGTGCCAAATGTGAAACCATTTTCTTTTTACCTGTTGCATAGTGCGTGACAGGCTACTTGAGAGAGTTTACAACAGCTAGGCTATTTTGCCAGGCTTCAGTCTTCCACAGCTCTGACAATTCACTGCTTACACTACGGAAATAAAATACACCGATCAGCCACCCACCTGCTTAAACCAGTTTTTCATTATTAAAAATGCTTTAAATGCTATAGCTAGCCTACACTTGCCTATAAACACTTAATATTTCATGATATGATGTGCGTACTTATATATGCAGATAATCATAAGTGAATTGCTTTCAAAAGTTTAATTTTTAAATGAAAATGGAAGTATTGTAAGTGTATTGGGAGGGTGGTTGTGTGTGCACTGTTTTGTTATTTAAATATTTTGGTCCGTACTGGTGTTCACGATGACGTGTATGCTCCAGGGCCTGTAGAATTTGTAGTTTGTACTGTAACTGTGATGTTTGGTAGTGTGTGCTGTAACTGTGTGATGTTTGGTAGTGTGTGCTGTAACTGTGTGATGTTTGGTAGTGTGTGCTGTAACTGTGATGTTTGGTAGTGTGTGCTGTAACTGTGTGATGTTTGGTAGTGTGTGCTGTTACTCTGATGTTTGGTAGTGTGTGCTGTAACTGTGATGTTTGGTAGTTTGTGCTGTAACTGTGCGATGTTTGGTAGTGTGTGCTGTAACTGTGCGATGTTTGGTAGTGTGTGCTGTAACTGTGATGTTTGGTAGTGTGTGCTGTAACTGTGATGTTTGGTAGTTTGTGCTGTAACTGTGATGTTTGGTAGTTTGTGCTGTAACTGTGTGATGTTTGGTAGTGTGTGCTGTAACTGTGTGATGTTTGGTAGTGTGTGCTGTAACTGTGTGATGTTTGGTAGTGTGTGCTGTAACTGTGATGTTTGGTAGTGTGTGCTGTAACTGTGTGATGTTTGGTAGTGTGGTTCTGCAGTGACAGTGGCTACAATCTGCGCTCTGCCTGGACACCTTAAGCAAGGTAAGCATAGCAAGCCAGTTTGCAACGATGCCCCGTAGATCAATTTACAGCTCATTACTTGGCTAGCTACCATTATCCCAGCTTGCTAAATTAATCAAAGCACAGGCAATTAATTGAAGTTCAGCTACATAGCCTGTTACTTAAAAGAAAATGACAGTCAACTTCTAATTTAGGTTTATTTTGCTGTAGTGCTAAATTTCTCGCAATATGCAAAGTGTCTTCCTTTTATTTTGGAGGCTCACTCATCTTTATTGATGCTCTAACTCTTGATGGCAGCAGCAGGATGAATTTAGAAGTCTACAAAAACATTATGTCTGCCAACTTGCAGAGAAATGCATCCAAACTAATTGGGAGGAACTACATCATGTGTCGTGTCTAGGGAACAAATTTGTTGAAAAACAACTTCACGAGGGAAAAGACACCACGGCAGCAAGCTCTTCAGGAAAATCAGACTTTATTAGCGCAAGTGCACAAAGCCGGATCAATTCTGCAGAACTGAACCTCGATTGTTGGTTTCACAGCCAGCTGGTCTCAGTGGCGCCTCAGTGCAAAGGCCCACGCGATATTGTTTTGCTTTGTGAGCTGTTCTTAGAAATCTTTTGACATGTTGTTCCATAAACTATCCTTGAAAATGACAGTCTTCAATGTGTAAGGGTAATTTTCTTAATTGATTCTTAATTGACAATGTGTGTTCACATAAAGACAATCACATGATTACAAATAACATTTTAGTGATAATCCTTATTACTATTAGACCATTTTCTGAATTAAGTGCTTACTAGGAGTCTTTCTCTGTCTCTCTCCAGCAGACAGACAGCCTTTGACCTTAATGTCTCTGCTTCTCAGCTAGCACATTCCAGTCTTACAGCAAGGTCAACAAGCGGTATTCAGAAGACAAAATACCGATAAATGTTCGTGGCCAGCTTCATGTCTTTTTGTTTTGGTAAAGACCCCTTCAGGAAAAGTGTGTATAAGAGTCTTACTATGTCTGGTAAGCTTTCTGACTTTCTGTCATTTCTTTGCAAATAAATACGAAAGTTAAACTCACGTATAGCTATTGTTGTTTTTTACTGGATCTGTTTCATCAGACAATGCTCACCTGTGATATCTTATTTGTGCCTTTTTCCCCGCACAAATGCAAGACGCCCTGCCCTGTAAGCCGTTCAAGACGACCTGCCCCGCAAAACTATTTTGGCAAAGACAGCTTACAAAGCAAGAAGATCTGCCCCGCAAACTGCTTTCTTAACAGAGAGGAATCATAAAAGATGAATTTATGTAAAACATGGTGCTATTCTATATTTTCCATTTTTCCTTTTAAGCATACACATTATTGTATTCAATTCAGGTTACATATGATTCACTGGGTACTTCTAGTACAAATTAATAGTTTATCAGTTTGAAAATATACAGGCATACTTGATCATACTTTAATATTTGATAAATGTTCTCTTCTAAGTGAGTAAGTGTGGTTTTTCAGCCTGACGCATTCTTTTGCTTTTTCTTCTACAGTTGACACTGGGGTTTCTTGCGTTTCCATAAGCTCATCCGTAATTAATGATATAGGTTCATTGGATTACATATTGATTACATGAGTAATAGGCAGCTTACATATTGGTATACTTTTGGCATGAAGCTTTAAGAGTTTTGGAGGAACCAGCTTGCTCAACTCTGACAGTTTGACGGTTTAATCTGATTTTGACTTGTGATTGATTTGTCATAAAATGGAGATAGAACATCTTGTTCTGTGAATTTTTCCTACACATGCAGCAAGACAATGACCCAAAACACACTGCCAACACAACAAAAGACTTCCTTAGGGAGAAAAAGTGGAAGGTTTTATCCTGGCCAGATATATTACCAGACCTTAACCAATTGAGCATGCATTTCACCTCCTGAAGAGGACATTTAAGGGAAAACCCCTTTAAGGGAAAAAAATTAAGTAGTAGTGTAGTGTAACACGTCTAGGTGTAAATACCAGGAAATAAAAGCTGAAATCTTTTTATCTGAACCCCAAATGTATTCACTGTATTTCAATAGCAAAGGAATTGGCTTTGCTGTTCCAACACTTTGGAAGGGGACTGTATATGGCTGTGGAAATCCCTGTAATACTCTCTAACTGTCAGAATCTGCCTACATTGCGATGGCTGCTGTTCTGTTCTGTTTCTGTTCTGTTTTGTCCCACTGTGTTAGACTCTGACCGACAGAAAGGGCCTGAGCACCCAGTCAGTGCGAGCCACACACACTCTGCTGACCACACCCACTCTGCTGACCACACCCACTCTGCTGACCACACCCACTCTAATGACCACACCCACTCTGCTGACCACACCCACTCTGCTGACCACTCCCACTCTAATGACCACACTCACTCTAATGACCAAGCACATGGCTAATACGTAAGCATAGAAGCAAAATATATCAGGGTAAATTATTGGTTATGCCTGATCAAATAGCATGCATACTGGATGAGCACACAGTGAGCCCTAGCCGTCAACATCACAGAAACGTAATGAATCAGAAACCATTATTTGGCCTGCCAGAGCCTGATGTTTTTCAGGATTCAAGATGAAGTGTCTTCTCAGACACTCTAGTGATAAGATAAGCTGTATTTCCTCAAGCCTGGGATGAAAGTCTGTCAAAGACCACAGGCCTGTATTTTTGACAGAGGGAGAGAAAGAGGGAAAGAGGATGAGAAAGACAAACACACACACACAAACCGCCACCCATACTTACAGGCTATATTTCGACTCCTTGTTGGCATTGGAAGACTGATCAAGAGGAATAGATAGGGAGGGCCTTGAATTCCACTAGGGACTTGAGAACTTGGAGAATTGTGTGTGTTTATATAAGTTTCAATTCCTGTGATTATACAATGAGTATAAAACAACAAAATACTGGAATCAGAATGTTTGCAGACTAAGAGAAATGACTCAGATTGAAACCTCCGTCTCTGTTCTCCCCAATAGAGCCCTGTGCCCCTGGGAGGGTGGAAGCCACTGATGTGAAGAGCAGCTCAGTAAGCCTGTGCTGGGAACGACTGGTCAGCATGGAGGGAGTTTCATATGAGATCCACATCAAGTACAGCTGTGAGGGAGAAGAGCCCAGATTACAGAAATGTGCCCCCAACACCACCACAGCTGTCCTTTCTGATCTGAGACCTGGGGTGGAATATATTTTCAACATCACTGCAGTTCTTTCAAATGGCAGCTGCAGCAAGACCAGCTCAATATGTGTACACACAAGTAAGTGATGAAAATGTATTTTGACTTGTTATTTAAAACATTTACATTTAGTTTGAAGAGATAACAGTTTTTCTTGTGATCTTAGATTATTTCAATTTCAATATAATCTTATAGTCCGGTTCTCCAGAGGAGCGCAAGTATTTCCTCAAGTGGATGAGGATCAACCTGGACAACCTCTCACGCAAAACCCTTCCACTGCTCCAGGCAAAGTACAAGGAATAGTGTCAGAAGTCTGTGGAAAGGTCATTTCAGAGTTAGACAGGAAGATGCCGAGCAAACTCCCCATAAAAGGACGGCAACCCTCCCATGGCACCTGTCAATGCTGGCTACAGTGAGTGCGTGAATCGTTTCAAGAGGAGTGTGATCGAGAAGTTTCTGGAACAAAAACCTGGAAAGAGCTCAGCACACACAATCATAGAGTTCCTTGAATGGACCAGGAGCTTATGGAAAGCAGTGAAGTATGAGAACTTCATCTTCAGCTTCCGCAACAGCCTTGTGGCTGAAGCTTATGCTCAGCTTTGTACCAAGTTTAACAAGTGGGAGTGGGCCTTCAGTAAGAACATGTACTCCTGGTTAATGGGCGCTGAGACAAAAATATCAAACTTTGTAACAGAAGCAGCGCAGACTCAGCCATTCTCCAATATTGACGACTTGCTGATCCGCCTGAAAAGTGAGGCCTCTGTGAAACTGGCAGGAGAGGAACAGCACATTTTGGACAACCTCACTGAATTCTACAAGAGACCAGATAGACATGTTCAATTGGTAGAGAAGTAGTGAGAGACTTCATCATCAGCACCGGAAAAACCATCAGGATGGAGACAGAGAGCTCTGTGAAAAACAAGCTTGAGGCAGCGGTGGAGATTAGAAAGGGTTTATTGAAGTTAGAGAGAATCAAGAAAAAACACACAGCCACAATTGAGCAGAAGGTGCTGGACCTGATTGAGAAATGCAGGAAAAGTGCAAAAGAGCAGTCAGATCAACTGCTGGAGGATGAATTTGAGAAGATGTGGAATGAGACTGTGGCAGTTCCCTGGCATGGAAGAACAAGAGATTGTTCAAGATATCTACAACCAGCTGTGGGTTAACTTAGAGAGAAAAGGCGGTGCAGGACGTGAAATACTGTCAGAAGTGAAAAACTTGCATGAATGTGGAAGAGAGGCATTCGAAGTGAAGCATAAAGATACGCCATTGTGGCAGAAGCTTTTGAAGTTTTTGAACTTCAGCTGGATATGGCCTCCGAAGGAAAAGACAAAAGAGGTTGATCACATCATCAAGAACAGCAAGCAGTTTCTGAATGAGAAAATTAAAACAAAATCTGATTACCATAACACATACAAAACAGAGTTGCTTTGCAGGGTAGATGAAAACCTGAAAAGGTGCAGTGATCTGGAAACAAGTGCTGAGTTTCAGGCCAAGTTGAAGATCCACATCTGTGGACATGCAGCACGGGAGTTTCTTAAAATGCATCGGGATTTTATCCATGCAAAAGACCCCCGTCGCTGTCTGGAACAGTTCAAGGCACAGTACTGCACTGACTTTAAGGATATGTTCCATAAAAAAGACCAGTGTCAGAAGAAAGCAACAGAGTTTACCCTCTACTGCTTTGCACCTGCGGTGAAGAAATACATCACCGAGTCTCTGGGCCCTGACCTTGTGGATGAAGTGTTGACAGGACAGAAAGCCATTGACTTCAGCACTCAAACCTTTTTCCGGTTCTCAATCCACAAGCAGCTGCTTTCAGAAGATAACTCTAAGGACTTTGTGAGATACATAAATAATTACGAGACCTTTGTAAAGGACTGGATATTGGAGCGGATGTTTAAGCAGTTCTCAGAGGGAGATGGCCTCAGGAACATTGAGATCAGGCACCTGAAGGCAAAGGTTAAAAAAAATAAAGGAAGCCATAAAGAAAGCAGAGATAACCAGTAAACAAGTGGTAAGAAAGGGGGAAGAGGCCCAGCACATTCAGCAGTTCAGGATATCTGTACTTACCTACAGAAGGAGCTTGTCATCCCTGCAGACCCCCTCAGATCAGTCCTGGCCTTAAACACTGCCAAGCCAGAAGACTTTTCCCGGTGTCTGGAGGTGCTTGTGGATGAAATGGAGCAGGCCTTTACCGCAGAGTTTCAGAAAGGTGGGGATGTGAGGGCCAGGCTGACCTCACTGCCCTTTCAGCCACAGAAGGAGCTGTTTAACAGGGTGTTTGGCTGTGGGAAGCAGTGTCCCTTCTGCAGGGCCCCCTGTGAAGCTGGTGGCAAGAGCCACACAGAGCACTTTGCCTCCATTCACCGTCCTCAGGGGATCAGGGGATACAGACAAATTGGCTCCTGTAAATTAGTGTGTGACATCTGCTCCACCGATGTTGCCAGTGAGAAAAACTTCAGGTCGCCTGAAACAGAGTGGAAACTTCATCCATACAAGGAGTATCAGAGCATTTACCCTGACTGGCGCATCCAGTCTGACACCAGCATCCAGGCCTCAGACTACTGGAAGTACATCTTCACCAGGTTTAACAAGCAGTTTGCACAGAAATATGAAGCTGAGCCTGCTGACATCCCCCCCAATGGAGAGACATTACCCAGGACCAAGCCTGGAGGAAACCTTCCAGATGAAAACAGGAGATTAAAATAAATCATACATACAAAAAAGACAAAATACAAAATAGATCATACAGCCTGTTTCAGTCGGGCTGATTATGATGAGTGGAATTAATATTAAATAGTCTCCTCACAGGTGTAACTCATAATGCTTAAGTACTCACAGGTATAGTCTCCTCACAGGTGTAACTCATAATGCTTAAGTACTCACAGGTATAGTCTCCTCACAGGTGTAACTCATAATGCTTAAGTACTCACAGGTATAGTCTCCTCACAGGTGTAACTCATAATGCTTAAGTACTCACAGGTATAGTCTCCTCACAGGTGTAACTCATAATGCTTAAGTACTCACAGGTATAGTCTCCTCACAGGTGCAACTCATAATGCTTAAGTACTCACAGGTATAGTCTCCTCACAGGTGCAACTCATAATGCTTAAGTACTCACAGGTATAGTCTCCTCACAGGTGTAACTCATTATGCTTAAGTACTCACAGGTATAGTCTCCTCACAGGTGCAACTCATAATGCTTAAGTACTCACAGGTATAGTCTCCTCACAGGTGCAACTCATAATGCTTAAGCTCATACAGAGCTCCTGGCCATCGGCATGAAATAACTGCCGGTTTCCTGCACTACAAATAAAACACTCATTTTAAAATGTGAGCGTTTAATTAAATCCTCACTGACATGGACACTCCTGCATTTCTGCAGCCTTCAGCGAGTCTTCTCTGGTTCTGGTTCTATGACAGATACAATCAGCCAGTTATGAATTAGCATGGCTGAGTTTTGTACATTATTCCATTGCTGTGGTGCATAATCTGGGAAGGTAAATTGACATTTTAACAGTTTGTTTTATGCTGAGAACTTCACCATATGAGCTGTATGAAAGAGAATACTCTTTACAAAATACAAGCATGATGACTATTTATCCATTTAGAAAGCTGAATTCAAATTTTGTTTTGCATGTCTGCACTTAGTAAAGCTGATGTATTTCACCAGACATGTTTACATTAATAATAAATGTTTAATTTGATTTGAACCAGGAATGAACAGTCCTTTATTTTGTTCACTGCCTTGAACTGAGCCCAAAGACAATGACAATGTCTTAATTCCACCACTAGATGGCAGTGAATCCTGTTAACATCTCTGTTCATTATTTGGGCCCATAAGCCCCACCTGGGCAGGGATGGCCTCTCTTGGTTTTGTAGTTTCACCACCCTGTATGACTGAATGATTTTTTTCCCAAGGGACAGGCTGGTTTCCCTGCTCCCGTCAGTAGCTCTGTGTGTGTTTGGAACCACGCTGCTGGGTGTACAATGTGAGTTATGATACAGGTGTGTGTGGGTCTGAAATGTGTGAGGACTGTGGAACCTGCTGAGTGTTTTGGAACAGCATTTGATTTCCCCCTCTGTTGGAGGAGATGTGTGATGCATCCTGGGTAAGTTTCTGCTTTGATAACATTTTTTAAATGGCTGACTCATCACTCTCCTGCCCCAGTGAGTCCTGGACTGGCACACTGTCTCTGACTCCACCATGTGCACAGACTCCAGTCCACTGAGTCCTGATGTAAATCCTAGGTGAGTGTTAGACTAAAAGATTCAAGCTTTCAGTGTTATGCCCCTTTAATTGATAAGTATGAATAACTTTCCCAGTGTAATTACATTTGGCTCATGTGTCAATTGTGCATTTATAGCAAACTGGGACAGAAGGTGAGGCCAGCAGTGACTGGTATGATGTTAACAGGATTCACTGCCATCTAGTGGTGGAATGAAGACACTGCCATTGTCTTTGGGCTCAGTTCAAGGCAGTGAACAAAATAAAGGACTGTTGATACTGACGGGAAAGATTGATTTGACATCCCTGATTATGCACCATAGCAATGGAATACTGTACAAAGCTCAGCCATGCTAATTCAGAGTTTGTATAGATAAATAGTTATCGGTCATGATAGAGATAAAGGCACTTCAAAACATGCATATGATTTGTAAGTATAATAACTGGCTGATATTATCTGTCATGAAAAACAATTCCATCCGGAAGATCATCATCAGCACTACTAAAACAGGGCATGTATGATCCATTTATTTTAATCTCCTGTTTTCATCTTGAATGACTCCTCCAGGTTTTCCATGGCTTGGTCCTGGGTAATGTCTCTCCATTGTGGGGGGATGTCAGCAGGCTCAGCTTCATATTCCTGGGCAAACTGCTTGTTAAACCTGGTGAAGATGTACTTCCAGTAGTCTGAGGCCTGGATGCTGGTGTCAGGCTGGATGCGCCAGTCAAGGAAAATCCTCTGATACTCCTTGTATGGATGAAGTTTCCACTCTGTTTCAGGCGACCTGAATTCTGTCTCACTGGCAACACTGGTGGAGCAGATGTCACACATTAATTTCTTCATATCTGTATCCCCCGATGCCTGAGGACGGTGAATGGAGGCAAAGTGCTCTGTGTGGCTCTTGCCACCAGCTTCACAGGGGGCCTTGCAGAAGGGACACTGCCTCCCACAGCCAAACACCCTGTTAAACAGCACCTTCTGTGGCTGAAAGGGCAGTGAGGTCAGCCTGGCCCTCACATCCCCACCTTCCTGAAACTCTACGGTAAAGGTCTGCTCCGTTTCATCCACAAGCACCATCAGACACTGGGAAAAGTCTTCTGGTTTGGCAGAGTTTAAGGCCAGGACTGCTCTGAGGGGGTCTTTAGGGATGACAAGCTCCTGTAGGTAACAACAGATATCCTGAATGAACTGCTGAATGTGCTGGGCCTCCTTCCCCTTTCTTTCCACTCGTTTACTGATATTTATCTCTGCTTTCTTCATGGCTTCCTTCATTATTTTAACCTTTGCCTTCAGGTGCTTAATCTCAATGTTCCTGAGGCCATCTCCCTCTGAGAACTGCTTAACCATCTGCTCCAATATCCAGTCCTGTACAACGGTCTCCTAATTATTCATGTATCTCACAAAGTCCTGAAAGTTATCATCTGAAAGTAGCTGCTTGAGGATTGAGAACTGGAAGAAGGTTCGAGTGCTGAAGTCAATGGCTTTCTGCCCTGTCAACATTTCATCCACAAGGTCAGGGCCCAGAGATTTGGTGATGTATTCCGTCACCGCAGGTGCAAGACAGTTAGAGGTGAACTCTTCAGCTTTCTTCTGACACTGGTCTTTTTTATGGAACATGTCCTTAAAGTCAGTGCAGTACTGTGCCTTGAACTGTTCCAGACAGCGACGGGGGTCTTTTGCATGGATAAAATCCCGATGCATTTTAAGAAACTCCCGTGCTGCATGTCCACAGATGTGGATCTTCAACTTGGCCTGAAACTCAGCACTTGTTTCCAGATCACTGCACCTATCCAGGTTTTCATCTACCCTGCAAAGCAACTCTGTTATGTATGTGTTATGGTAATCAGACTTTGTTCTCACTTTCTCATCCACAAACTGCCTGCTGTCCTCGATGATGTGATCAACCTTCTCTTTTGGCTTTTCCTTTGGCTGCCCTATCAAGAATTGGACTGACTTCCAAAGCTTCTGCCACACTCCCTGATCGCTAGGCTTCACTTGGAATGACTCTATTCAGCATTCATGCAAGTTTCCCACTTCTGACAGTATTTCATGGACTGCGCTGCCTTTTCTCTGTAAATTAACACACAGCTGGATGTAGATCTCGTGCACAATGTCTCGTTCCATGCCAGGGAACTGCAGCTCTGCCACAGCCTCATTCCACATCTTCTCAAATTTATTATTCAACTGTTGTTCAGACAGATCTATTGCACTTTTCCTGCATTTCTCAATCAGGCCCAGAAGCTTCTGCTCCATTGTGGCTGTGTGGACTGTCTTGATTCTCTCTAACGTCAATAAACCCTTTCTAATCTCCACCGCTGCCTCAAGCTTGTTTTTCACAGACCACATGTCTATATGGTCTCTTGTAGAATTCTGTGAGGTTGTCCAAAATGTACTGTTTTCTGTGAGGTTGTCCAAAATGTACTGTTCCTCTCCTGTCAGTTTCACAGAGGCCTCTCCTTTCAGGCGGATCAGCAAGTCATCAATATTGGAAGATGGCTGAATCTGTTACAAAGTTTGATTGTGTGCATTAGTGTTCTGCAGTGGTTTGGTAGCATTCTCTCCTGGATTAGTTAAGTATAATTTGTTTGTTTGCTGTTTCTAATTCAGTTTAGTTGTCATTATAGTGTTCTGCTGTGTATTTGTTTGTTTGTTTGTTTGCTAGTTAATACAAGTGGTGTTTATTTAGATTACAGTAAAACTGGGTTAGGTGTTTGTTTCTCTCAGGTGAGCTAGGCTATTGAGTTAGGCTATTGTTTTTACTGGCTGGCAGGCCACAGCTTTTATTGTAGGAGGAGCCAATAGTTTGCACCCTGCTTAGGGTATAACTACTGGCACACCTGAACTCACTTCAGTGTGCATTAGTGTTCTGCAGTGGGTTGGTAGCATTTTCTCCTGGATTAGTTAAGTATAATTTCTTTGTTTGCTGTGTCTAATTCAGTTTAGTTGTCATTAAAGTGTTCTGCTGTGTATTTGTTTGTTTGTTTGTTTGTTAGTTAATACAAGTGGTGTTTATTTAGATTACAGTGAAACTTTGTGAGGTGTTTGTTTCTCTCAGGTGAGCTAGGCTATTGAGTTAGGCTATTGTTTTCACTGCAGGTGTACAAAGTCGAGGGTGTCTATCTACGGGTGTCCATCCAGGCTGTCTGAGAGCCTGATGAGTGTTTTTGTTTTCGCTGCCTGCCCTAATTTCACTGCGTAGTATTCCTCTTGTCCTCCCTAATTCCCTCCATGTGTTTCCTTCCCATCCCTGTCCTCTCTCCTCTCCCCAGGTCCCAGTCAGGTAGGAGGTTTGCTTCCTGCCAACATGGGCAGAATATCTCAAACCTCATCTTCTCTCCCAGATCCGCTGGTATTGATCTCTGTGTGGCTGGTGGCCTCTGGAACTGCCAGTCCGCCGTCCAGAAAGCAGACTTCATATCTGCCTATGTCTCCCACCTCACCCTTGACTTTCTTGCTTTAACTGAAACGTGGCTCTCACCAGAGAACACAGCCACCCCGGCTGCCCTTTCCTCTGCCTTCTCTTTTTCCCACACACCCAGAACCTCTGGCAGAGGTGGTGGCACAGGTCTCCTAATCTCATCCTCATGGAGATCTAGTGTCTTCTCCTCATCCTTCGCCTTCTCCTCTTTTGAATTTCATGTGGTTTCTGTTACTTTGCCATGCAAACTGTTTATTATTGTTGTTTATCGCCCCCTGGGTCCTCTGGGGAGCTTCTTGGATGATATGGACATCCTCATTAGCTCCTCACCAGTCAATGACACCCCCCTGATCCTCCTGGGTGACTTCAACCTCAACTCAGAGTCCACCCAGTCTACCTTTCTCTCCCTCCTTTCTTCTTTTGACCTTACCCTCACTCTTTCCCCTCCCACCCACAAAGCAGGCAACCTTCTTGACCTCATCTTCACAAGGAGCTGCACAACAACCAACCTCTCTGTAACACCACTCCATATATCTGACCACTCCTTCATCTCTTTTTCTCTTCCACTCTCCTCAAACACCCATCCATCTCTCCCACCATCCACTGTCACCTGTCGGCGGAACCTACGCCACCTGTCTTCCTCCACCCTCTCATCTACAATCCTCTCCTCCCTACCATCCGCGGAGTCTTTCTCTCGACTGTCTCCCGATGATGCTGCTACAACTCTCATGTCCTCCCTCTCATCTTCCTTTGACTCTCTGTGTCCCCTCACCACCAAATTAGCTCAGGCCTCCCCCCCCAGTCCTTGGCTTTCTGATGCTCTACGAGCTGTCCGAACCGAACTGCGGGCAGCGGAGAGAAAATGGAAAAGGTCCTGTCTTCCCAGTGATATAGCTTTCTTCCATGCCCTCTTATCATCTTTCCATTCCTCTGTCTCTCTAGCTAAATCTTCCTTCTTTCACTCGAAAATTAACACGGCCGCCTCTAATCCCCGCAAACTGTTTTCAAGCTTCTCCTCTCTTCTGGCCCCCCCCCCCCCCCCCACCCCCCTCATCACTCACACCTGATGACTTTGTCTCCTTCTTTGAAAAGGTCGATGCCATTCGCAATTCCTTCTCCCAACCCTCTCCCCCCGCTGACCCTCCTACCTCCTAGCCTCCTTTTCTCCCCTCTCTGACTCCGACACATTGAAACTCCTTACATCCCACCGCCCGACCACCTGTCCTCTTGACCCCATCCCTTCTCCCCTCCTACAATCTATATCCAATGACATTCTCCCTTTTCTCTCCTCTCTAATCAACACCTCCCTCTCTTCCTGCACCATGCCCTCTTCCCTGAAGAGGGCCAGAGTCACTCCCCTGCTCAAAAAACCTACTCTTGACCCCTCTGCCCTGAACTACTACCGGCCTGTCTCTCTTCTTCCCTTTCTCGCTAAAACTCTGGAACGGGCGGTCTGCTCCCAACTGTCCACTTCTCCAGAACAATCTCCATGACCCCAACCAGTCTGGCTTCAAGAGTGGCCACTCCACTGAGACCGCCCTGCTCGCGGTCACTGAGGCACTCTGCTAAAGCCAAATCCCTCTCCTCTGTCCTCATCTTCCTCGACCTGTCGGCCGCCTTCGATACAGTCAACCATGAGATTCTGCTTTCATTGCTGTCTGGGATAGGTGTCACAGGGTCTGCACTCGCTTTTTCCTTTTTTCCTCCTACCTCTCTGGTCACTCCTACCAGGTGAATTGGAGGGGCTCAGTCTCTGACCCTCACCCCCTACAAACTGGAGTCCCGCAGGGCTCAGTTCTTGGGCCTCTCCTCTTCTCGCTATACATCATGTCTCTTGGTTCTGTTATCTCTTCAGAATCTTGGGGTGACTCTTGATAACTGCCTCACCCTGGCTCCACAAGTATCCTCCGCTGCCAGAACCTGCAGGTTCTTTCTGTATAATATACGGCGTATCCGTCATCTCCTGACGGAGAAAGCTACCCAGCTCCTAGTCCAGGCGCTCGTCATTTCCCGCCTGGATTACTGCAACTCCCTCCTAGCCGGTCTCCCAGCGTGTGCCATCAAGCCCCTCCAGCTGGTCCAGAATGCTGCAGCCCGCCTGATCACCAGTCAGCCCAGGTCGGCTCATGTCACCCCGCTTCTCATTGGCCTCCACTGGCTTCCTATTGCCACACACATCCGATTCAAGGCCCTAGTGTTGGCATTTCAGGCTGCTAAGGGGACTGCCCCACCTTACATACAATCCTTGATCACTCCCTACTCCCCAGCTAGACCACTCCGGTCTGCCAGCTCTGGTCGCCTTATGGTTCCCTCTCTACGTGCACCTGGCGGTCGAGCTGCACATTCTGTTTTCCGTTCTGGTTCCTCAGTGGTGGAATGACTTGCCTACCACTGTCAGGACAGCAGAATCCTTCCCCCTATTTCGACGCAGACTCAAAACACACCATTTCAAACTCTACCTTAGTCCTCCCTCCTGATCTCCCCCGCCCCCCCCTTTCTGATATCCCTATCCTCCTTGTCTACCCCAAAAAAAAAAGAAAAAAAGAAGGAATTATGATGACGACTATATGTTTAGAACAGAATTCCATGTGTATTTTCCTAGTTATGGATGTGATGCTTTGACTTGTGGTAGAACCTATGCACTTGTAAATCGCTTTAGTTTAAAAGCGTCTGCCAAATGACAAAAATGTAAATGTAAATGTAAAAAGAAAATGGTTTCACATTTGGCACGTTCCTTCCCACAGTGATGTCAACAAGGCAGCCATTTAATAGAATTATGTATACATATTAGTACTTTGCTAGCAATGTTTCTTGAATGTATTTCTATGAAATGTATCTGTATTTATGTTACTGAGCTAGCTAGTTTGCTAAACCCATCGCGATTATTTTGGGCTGGAGGAATGCATTGGCACATCATAGGAGACGTCGTTATCTGGAATCTCACCGGTGGGTGATAGCAATAGCCTATCGCTACGTTTCCCCTGTCCTTGCAGAGAGCCAGGAGGTGACACAAGACTCAAACCAAGTGATTAGGTGGCCATGCTTCAAATCTTCTAATAAAATAAATGATAGCAACGAAGCCTAACGATACGTTCACATCTTATTAGAATGAATGAATTAGCTCCTTCTGACAGGGAAACACAGTTCACATCAACCTCTGACATTAAACGTGTGCTAACCGATTAGCAAAAAACAAATCAGCCACATGTCATGCCACTTCTATAGCCTACCATGATGTTAGCGGATGTAACGTGAACTCGCCGTTATAGTTTCGGCGGCGTAGTAGGCTACGCCATGTCCCATACGTGTTTCATGGAATTTATATTCAACTCCACTTAAGCATTAATTAATCAGGATTACCGGAATGAAACATCACCCATTTTAATGTTGAATCCTCTTGCGTTTTTATATGATATGAATAATTATAATATCCAATCGGCATATTAAAATAATTTAGCCACTCTAAATATGCATGAATGGAATAATAAAATACCAAAACAGGCTTTACGACCGTGCTCTTTCATTTCTGCGCACAATACGAACAGCTGAGACCACTCGTTAAGTTTGTTCGGCGCCTACGAAAAAACTGACATCCGAAAACTTTGATAAATCCCACATTATTTGTGGAAATGCATTTCCACTGGATTTAGAGGATATAACAGAGAGGTACTGATCAAAGAGGTACATTTCACAGGATTGGGGGCTAGGCAGGGTTGTAGATTGACCAAACAAAGTGAGATGCTTTGGGGGGGGGACTTAACTGTAGTGGACTTAACTTTGCATCCTTGTATGCATACTCATCCCACAAACAAACATGCTACCTTCACCTAAAGACTGACTCAGGAAAACAAAGGTTATTCTGCTTACAAGTTATTTAAAATGCATGTAAAGGACATATATATTTTTCACATACTCTCATACTCCTCAGCATCACTGGGGGTGGGGTGTTTAACAGGGAGAGGAGAAATTACCCGAGACAGTGCTCCACCAGTGCAGAAATGTGCTTTACTCTTAGAAACTAGCTTCATACAGGGAATTACAGTGGGGTGCAAAAATTACATTAATGGCATTTGCTCTTATTCAGAGTGACATACAGTTGATTAGACTAAGCAGGAAACAGTCCTCCCCTGGAGCAATGCAGGGTTAAGGGCCTTGCTCACGGGATCTTATTGTGGCTACACCGGGGATCGAACCACCAACCTTCAACCATAAAGTACCTCCAGGAAAAACGGAAGAAGGTTACATACTGACAGTGGAATGATGTTGGAGTTCTGGAATGTGTGAATGTGTATGTGTGTGTGTGCAATTGTCCCAGTCTAACAGAATCTGCCAAATACCAGAAATAACCATGTATTTGCATATTATATATGTAAAATGCAGTCTAACACACGCAAGCAGTACAGTGAATCATAGAGATTACTGATATACACATAGTGTGGGAAAATTTTAATTGGCTCACAAAATATAGCTCATATGGCATTAACTGTGTACTTTGTGCAAAGCATTAATATGTGCCCACTTCTACTAATGTGCAGAGAGAAGCTGTCTACCAGTGGAAATGTCCACTGAACTGTAGCAATGTGAGCAAATATGTGTCATAGGGCATGAATACCAGTAAGATAAGAGCTTGCAGAAAAACAGGAGCCCACCTAACCACGAAGGAGGGGGGCCACACTGGATTGACCCCAGAGCTTAGAATTGTTTCTCTTGGTGTGTCGTGTCTAGGAAACGACAGAGTCCAAATCTTCAATTTGTCGAAAAACATCTTCACGAGGGAAAAGACGACGCCACGGCAGCAAGTTCTTCAGGAAATTCAGACTTTATTAGCACAGGTGCATAAAGCCGGTTCAGTTCTCCAGAACTGAACCCCGACTGTCATTTTTACACCATACACAGTTACTCCACCTACAACTCCTCCTCAAACCTCATTCTGGCTAATCACCCACACTGTTCTTATCATAACTCCTCCCAACGCTCCTCCCACAATGTCATTGTGGCAAATCGCCAACGGTCCTTATGCTCTACCAACTCTGTACAAAGTTCAGGGCGTTCTGCCAACTACGAACAAAGTTCAGGACTCCCCCTCTCCTCACTTCACCCTGCACCTGCTCTTGGCAAAGGGTCCTCATAAAGTTCTGGATGCCCCCCCTCTAACACACACGTCATCCATACACGTCACTCTGTATCTTTCGCTTTTATAAGACAAACTAAGCAGCAGTAATCATTGAAAATATACAGACATACTAAACATTTCATTAATATTCACTTCTAATATGCTTTTCTAATATACAGACTAGATATTTGATTAATTATTCTCTTCTAAGGGAGTAAATGTACGTTGCATTCTTTGCTCTCATTTCAACAGTTTTCACTGTGGTTTCTTGCGTTTTCATAAGCTCAGCTATAATTAATGTTCTAGGTTCATTTGATTTGATAACAAGCAGTGTTCATGGGATATATTGATTATAAGTCACTTGCATATAGATACACTTCTGGCATAAAACATCGAGAGTCCCGGAGAAATCAGCTGTAAAGTCATATCTCGCTCTGCCCGTGTCCTTGACAGTTCGAGACGCCTCCCCCCAGCTGGCTGGCTCACTGTGTAATTCTAGCACAATTTAGCAGTTAATCAGTTTGAAACTATACAGGGTACATATCATACATATTGATACACTTTTAGCATACATCATCGAGCGCTTTGGAGGAACCAGCCTGCTCACTAAGGTGGAGTCTGATTTTGACTTGTGATTGTTTTCATGCTTTTAGGAGGGAGATCTTTTGTTCTGTGAATTTTCCCCTACAGATGCATGTGCTGCCTGCTGACTGGAGGGAGACAGGGACTGCACCATCTCTCCCCAGCAACAGAATGTGTATATATTGTAAGCTGTAATGAAGTACAAGGCATTGTTCTCCGCTTTGGAAGCGCTGGACCCGATATGCATATTGTATAAAGCTGTTGAAACTCTCACTTGTGCAGAGCTGTTATTGTGTTGCAGATTTGTATCCAACAATAGTCTAACTCATGAGTAGCACAGTGAATCATAGAGATTACTGATATACACATAGTCTAACACACAGAAGCAACACAGTGAATCATAGAGATTACTGATTTTTTTAAAGAATGCACTTTTCACTGGCAACCTGCTGCTAAATATGGGCTTTTAAAATGTTCGGTAGGACAATCATTCCATGTTTTAGTATGTTTCGGATATTGTTCCCAGAAGACCATGGGAAGAAGTAGGAGAAAGCCGTCATTCCTAGTTCAGAACTACCTAGTCTTGGGAACTACCACTGGGATGAGTGTGATTTGTAGGTAACATTATGTACAAGATGGCTACGGAGAAAACATGGGAGCTTACCCAAAATAACCTCATACCACAAAATACAGAAAGGGTATCTCCAAAGAGACAGACGTCCAGAGTTTGTATAATGCTCAGTGATGTGTCAATTACTTAACCCGCCTTATGAAGGGAAATTGGAAGAAAAAAGCAGAAAACAGACTGATCAGTAAATTATGGTTTATTCACAGCACCTCGTGTTAAATAATGTTACAACAGCGGTTTGCACACTAAGACCCATCAGGTCCTGGTGCAAATTATACTCCGGGCCGCCCCTCGCCTTCAATAACATTGCCCACACGCACACTTGCCGTACGCATGTACCAGCCATTCAGAACCACTGACAGTAGACCAGAGGTGTCCAATCTTATCCTAAAAGGGCCGGCGTGGGTGCAGGTTTTTGTTTTAACCCAGCAGTAACACACCTGATTATACAAATTCGTGGTCTTTAATCAAGACCTTGATTAGTAGAATCAGCTGTCTTCGTCCTGTGCTAAAACAAGAACCTGCACACACACCGGCCCTTTCTGGATAAGATTGGACACCCCTGCAGTAGACAAAGCACAGGGATAAGCGCTAGCCAGTCCTGCTAACAGAGAGCAGTAATGTTACTTGAAGATAGGAAAAAAACATCACAATATTACATTACTCTTTCTAACTAATGGCTTCACGGTAAAAAAGCAAAAATGCTGCTCACTCATTTAAAAGGACACCCAGCGCAACTTGCTGTTCATAACCCACTTAGTCTCTCTTGTCCCATTTTGCTCCTTAAGCAGTTCTTGATAAGTTTTTAGTTTCGAAAACGAGCGTTTGGCTGTCGTCAGGTGAAAGTGGCAGTCAAGGGAGCGCATACATCGCCGAAGGCAGTTGCTACTTAAAAAACTGATCTACCTCTGGTAGTTTTGCTGCGTTTTACAGTTCCTCCTTTATCCATCACTCGTGCTTGCTAGCTGACGCGCAGTGAGGTAATCGCGTCATTGAACGCGATAGATCAATTACAGATAATAGAAGCGACCTTTTTAAAATTTTTATTTCACCTCTGAAAACATTAACTTGTCAGCCATTTGCTCTACTGCCTAACTAAAAAATAGGAAAAACACGTAATTGGTTTGTAACCATGGGGGAGATATGCAGTGCAAATCAAAGGTATTTTTTTAGCATGAGTAAATATTGTCTCCCGGTTCATCAATACAATAATACAATAGCACAGCACAGGCTTCTCCGCACCCCGGCCCCGGAGCGATCCCACCGCCGGTCCCGCCCTTGGCTACCTTCCTATCGCACTCACACACGCACGGGCGTAGGTTCATATATAGTAGGTAGTGTCACGTCCCTACTACTTTTTTAAACATGCGATTTTGCCAATACCGCTTTACGAACTAAACAACTAAACCTACACCAACACGAGCCAAACATGACTCTCAGATGTGATCTACGACCATGCTGATTATGCAGCTGCCTGGCATGGCAACAGCTCGCACAGCAAAAGTGACGTCCCTAACAAGAGCTTTACGCATGGGATATGCGCGCCTTGTTCATTTCGAGTCCCAGTGCTAGTATGTCACCCACTGTTACTGCTTTTCTCCTAGCTATGACATGTCTTCTGGCACACAGCAAAATTGGTTTGAACAACGATATTTCCCCATGGAGATCTTCACCTGTATTTTATCTACAGTGTTATGCCACAGTAATTTTAGTTTTACGAATGGGTTTTACGTTAAATTATAATGAGAGATGTCTTAAAGTGTAGCTAGCTAACGTCAATGTTATCCAAATGAGCTAACGTTACCTAGCATAATCAGATTCAGAATAATTAATTCCCTGTATGATGTAACGGTAACGTTATCCGATACGCCACGTTCAAGTAGTTCAGTATACGACTACTACAGTATACAGTATAAACACACCATGTTATTTATACCTGTCAAGCGTTTTTACAAATACAGCCCAAAAGAATTGATAAATAATTAGAATAATACCACGAAAATTGGGTTCCAGCACTAAAGCTACTCATATTAGAGGTGCCAAAAGTTAAGCCACATATTGGAAAGGATGCAAGTAGTTTGCATGTAGTGACGTCCAGACTTCCTGCCAAATGTCACTATCACTTCTGAAATGTTATCTACGCCCTGCAGACACAGCGCCCCCTGCAGGAATGGAGTTAAACCCGCAGGCACTGCGGCCCTCCAGGACTGGAGTTAAACCTGCAGACACTGCGGCCCTGCAGGGGTCTCATTTATAACCATTGCGTACGCAGAAAAAAAGGGCTTGAAATATTCGTACGCCACTTTCTAAACATAAATTGGGATTTATATATATATTAAACTTGACACGGAAATTGGCGCACATTTATGGAAACTTTGACCCATATGTATGCACATTATGGAGGAGGAGGGAAATAGCGACCTTGCAGGCAAAGTAGTGAAATACAGACAATATATATATTTTATTTTCAGGAAATAGTCCCATTGCGATTTACATCTCTTTTACAAGGGAGTCCTGGCCAAAAAGGCTTACAATATAACAAATAACACAGATGTTGCATTACACACAGCAAGGTACAGAGGAACATAGATACATACAAATAATTTAGGCTAAAACAAGTAAAAACATTTAGGTAAAACAAGTGCATAAACCGCGGGTG
Source organism: Conger conger (assembly GCF_963514075.1). Classification (NCBI taxonomy): domain Eukaryota; kingdom Metazoa; phylum Chordata; class Actinopteri; order Anguilliformes; family Congridae; genus Conger; species Conger conger. The sequence continues at coordinate 63,418,821 of NC_083767.1, read as the reverse complement.
AACAAGCCAACATCAAAGCGTAATTTACAGCGGTAAACACCAGGTAGGGATGTGATAAATCATCAGTTTTTGTAATGCACTCATATCGCAATAAGGACACCACACCAGGTAGGGATGTGATAAATCATCAGTTTTTGTAATGCACTCATATCGCAATAAGGACACCACACCAGGTAGGGATGTGATAAATCATCAGTTTTTGTAATGCACTCATATCGCAATAAGGACACCACACCAGGTAGGGATGTGATAAATCATCAGTTTTTGTAATGCACTCATATCGCAATAAGGACACCACACCAGGTAGGGATGTGATAAATCATCAGTTTTTGTAATGCACTCATATCGCAATAAGGACACCACACCAGGTAGGGATGTGATAAATCATCAGTTTTTGTAATGCACTCATATCGCAATAAGGACACCACACCAGGTAGGGATGTGATAAATCATCAGTTTTTGTAATGCACTCATATCGCAATAAGGACACCACACCAGGTAGGGATGTGATAAATCATCAGTTTTTGTAATGCACTCATATCGCAATAAGGACACCACACCAGGTAGGGATGTGATAAATCATCAGTTTTTGTAATGCACTCATATCGCAATAAGGACACCACACCAGGTAGGGATGTGATAAATCATCAGTTTTTGTAATGCACTCATATCGCAATAAGGACACCACACCAGGTAGGGATGTGATAAATCATCAGTTTTTGTAATGCACTCATATCGCAATAAGGACACCACCCCAGGTAGGGATGTGATAAATCATCAGTTTTTGTAATGCACTCATATCGCAATAAGGACACCACCCCAGGTAGGGATGTGATAAATCATCAGTTTTTGTAATGCACTCATATCGCAATAAGGACACCACACCAGGTAGGGATGTGATAAATCATCAGTTTTTGTAATGCACTCATATCGCAATAAGGACACCACACCAGGTAGGGATGTGATAAATCATCAGTTTTTGTAATGCACTCATATCGCAATAAGGACACCACACCAGGTAGGGATGTGATAAATCATCAGTTTTTGTAATGCACTCATATCGCAATAAGGACACCACACCAGGTAGGGATGTGATAAATCATCAGTTTTTGTAATGCACTCATATCGCAATAAGGACACCACACCAGGTAGGGATGTGATAAATCATCAGTTTTTGTAATGCACTCATATCGCAATAAGGACACCACACCAGGTAGGGATGTGATAAATCATCAGTTTTTGTAATGCACTCATATCGCAATAAGGACACCACACCAGGTAGGGATGTGATAAATCATCAGTTTTTGTAATGCACTCATATCGCAATAAGGACACCACACCAGGTAGGGATGTGATAAATCATCAGTTTTTGTAATGCACTCATATCGCAATAAGGACACCACCCCAGGTAGGGATGTGATAAATCATCAGTTTTTGTAATGCACTCATATCGCAATAAGGACACCACACCAGGTAGGGATGTGATAAATCATCAGTTTTTGTAATGCACTCATATCGCAATAAGGACACCACACCAGGTAGGGATGTGATAAATCATCAGTTTTTGTAATGCACTCATATCGCAATAAGGACACCACACCAGGTAGGGATGTGATAAATCATCAGTTTTTGTAATGCACTCATATCGCAATAAGGACACCACACCAGGTAGGGATGTGATAAATCATCAGTTTTTGTAATGCACTCATATCGCAATAAGGACACCACCCCAGGTAGGGATGTGATAAATCATCAGTTTTTGTAATGCACTCATAGCGCAATAAGGACACCACACCAGGTAGGGATGTGATAAATCATCAGTTTTTGTAATGCACTCATATCGCAATAAGGACACCACCCCAGGTAGGGATGTGATAAATCATCAGTTTTTGTAATGCACTCATATCGCAATAAGGACACCACACCAGGTAGGGATGTGATAAATCATCAGTTTTTGTAATGCACTCATATCGCAATAAGGACACCACACCAGGTAGGGATGTGATAAATCATCAGTTTTTGTAATGCACTCATATCGCAATAAGGACACCACCCCAGGTAGGGATGTGATAAATCATCAGTTTTTGTAATGCACTCATATCGCAATAAGGACACCACACCAGGTAGGGATGTGATAAATCATCAGTTTTTGTAATGCACTCATATCGCAATAAGGACACCACCCCAGGTAGGGATGTGATAAATCATCAGTTTTTGTAATGCACTCATATCGCAATAAGGACACCACACCAGGTAGGGATGTGATAAATCATCAGTTTTTGTAATGCACTCATATCGCAATAAGGACACCACACCAGGTAGGGATGTGATAAATCATCAGTTTTTGTAATGCACTCATATCGCAATAAGGACACCACACCAGGTAGGGATGTGATAAATCATCAGTTTTTGTAATGCACTCATATCGCAATAAGGACACCACACCAGGTAGGGATGTGATAAATCATCAGTTTTTGTAATGCACTCATATCGCAATAAGGACACCACACCAGGTAGGGATGTGATAAATCATCAGTTTTTGTAATGCACTCATATCGCAATAAGGACACCACACCAGGTAGGGATGTGATAAATCATCAGTTTTTGTAATGCACTCATATCGCAATAAGGACACCACCCCAGGTAGGGATGTGATAAATCATCAGTTTTTGTAATGCACTCATATCGCAATAAGGACACCACACCAGGTAGGGATGTGATAAATCATCAGTTTTTGTAATGCACTCATATCGCAATAAGGACACCACCCCAGGTAGGGATGTGATAAATCATCAGTTTTTGTAATGCACTCATATCGTAATAAGGACACCACACCAGGTAGGGATGTGATAAATCATCAGTTTTTGTAATGCACTCATATCATAATAAGGACACCACACCAGGTAGGGATGTGATAAATCATCAGTTTTTGTAATGCACTCATATCGCAATAAGGACACCACACCAGGTAGGGATGTGATAAATCATCAGTTTTTGTAATGCACTCATATCGCAATAAGGACACCACACCAGGTAGGGATGTGATAAATCATCAGTTTTTGTAATGCACTCATATCGCAATAAGGACACCACCCCAGGTAGGGATGTGATAAATCATCAGTTTTTGTAATGCACTCATATCGCAATAAGGACACCACACCAGGTAGGGATGTGATAAATCATCAGTTTTTGTAATGCACTCATATCGCAATAAGGACACCACACCAGGTAGGGATGTGATAAATCATCAGTTTTTGAATTGCACTCATATCGCAATAAGGACACCACACCACTGGTCGATTTTAATGCATCGATTAAAATAAGAATTCTTCATGTTTTCATCCCTCTTCCCTATGGCTTCTGCCAGACAGACTTGATTGGCATGAAATCTGTAAATATGCTGTATGACACTGAGTTTACCACCTATTACACCATAGGTGACTGGTCTTATGATAATCTATGCCAATACAGGTCTCTATACAATTTGATATATTTTTATGTAATGGTAAACTTTGCCAATGCATTTTATATGGCGCGGGACAATTGTGGTTGTAAGATTAACAAGGTAAATTTTTCGCTGAAAGCAGGATATTTTCACTTTCAATATTCAATGGATAAATAGCCTAATGATAATGTATTGCTTTATTTATTTTTATGTAGATACCGCATAGTGGAAAGCTATGTTCAGTTATCCGGTAGTTTGAATTTGCGTGTTAACAAATAAACACGGATGAAGAAACGCCATACAATAAGCCGTAAGTGAACCAACAGCTACAGAAAACACAGAAATTATTTGATAACTATCCTAGAATTCAACTATCTGCGGTGTTTCCATTCTTAACCCCCTGAAATGGCCGCAGATTGACTTCTAGTTTAGAATCTAAACAGCGTATTGCAATATTGCTTAAACCACAATAATACGGATGGTGGTGACCGTGCATTTCTTTTAAACCATTTCAGCTTCAGAAAAAAATATCTGTTATCAGTTAGCAATTTTTTGTAAACGTTTACAACTCAGTTTGGTTAACCATGTAAACGAGGACAAATTTGTTTTTGTGAATCAATTACATCATATTCCAAGGTATCTTTCTTATTCATCTTTCTAAGTTTCTCTTAGCTTTGCGCTCTGAGATGCCATTCACAGACATAGTCTACATTGGGCTCATCAAGGACAGTTCTATGCTTATCAATATTAATTAAGGTTGTTTCTTTAACCATGTATGGGTAATTTTAGGAGTGAACTAGGCGGTGTGTTGGGCTCGTGCATGTATGGACAATTCAAAGTATTAGGGGGATTTATAAAAGGAAATTGCGCACTGGCAGGCGTTGGCAATAGATCGCAATATTTTTTGGCTTCCGAACATTTCCTCTTTTCTACGTACGCCAACATTTTGTGTGGATTCGACGCAGAGTTTTATAAATGAGGCCCTAGGTTTCTGCACTGAAGCAGTCATGCTATGATTGGTGAAATACATTGAACCCCCACTAGGTGGCAGTGCTTAATTTACACAGGCACTGCATTACTGCAGTTCCACACTGTAGAGCAGTATATATTTCCACTAATACACTAATGACAAACAAACTCTAGTTTATTAGAGGATAGATTAAATTACTGTAAATTGAGAAATCAGGTGACTACATTTAACAAAAGTAAGAAGAAGGAATATTATAAGCAAAGAAAGGTTCTACTTCTGCAAATTGAATAGGCCACATGTGAAGAGTTTGTGTAATGCCCACTTTACCCCGAGCGGGCGAGGGGAAGACTGTTAGCTGTGCACGCAGTAACGGTATGTTCATTCTAGGTCCATCTTCTACATGTGGTAGGCTACCAAATGTCACAGAGCTAAAATCTAAGGCTGTAGTAGGATTGAAATTGCAGTTTTGCTGTAGTTTCAATATTGCAGGGTTTAAAGCACGAACAAATGATGTTCCTTAAATGTATTGTTCAGAATAATCTGAAATGGGGGGTGCGCTGGTGTAGGTAGGCTATTTAAATTAGTTTAATTTAAATACTCTAAACAGCCGCTAGTCTACTTATAAATGACGACAAAACAATTAGGTTAAAACAATTAGGTTAATAGTTAGCGAAATATTATTAGTTATGCTGGTATTGTATGGGCGGCACGGATGGTGCAGTAGGTAGCACTGCCGCCTCACAGCAAGGAGGTCCTGGGTTCGAATCCCCGTCGGCCGGGGCCTCTCTGTGCGGAGTTTGCATGTTCTCCCCATGTCTGTGTGGGTTTCCTCTGGGTACTCCGGTTTCCTCCCACAGTCCAAAGACATGCAGGTTAGGCTGATTGGAGAGTCTAAATTGCCTGTAGGTATGAGTGTGTGAGTGAATGGTGTGTGTGCCCTGCGATGGACTGGTGACCTGTCCAGGGTGTATTCCTGCCTTTTGCCCAATGTATGTTGGGATAGGCTCCAGCCCCCCTGTGACCCTGTTCAGGATAAGCAGGTTCAGATAATGGATGGATGGTATTGTATGGAGTTACAATTTGATAATGATTCACTGACAAACTGCGCAATGTAATTTTAAAGCGCCAAATGCTGCTGTTGGATGTCGGATTTCTTATTTCGTATTTTTATTTTTCATTTTTTAATCCAACGATGGTTAAAGTGGGGCCATTTTTTCTGAAGGTGGTCCGCCATAAACCACTGCGGGAAATACTGAATATGTTAGATCCATCCATCCATTATCTTAACCCGCTTATCCTGACCAGGGTCGCAGGGGGGCTGGAGCCTATCCCAGCATAGGCGAAAGGCAAGAATACATCCTGGACAGTACACACACCATTCACTCAAACACTCATACCCACAGGCAATTTAGACTCTCCAATCAGCCTAACCTGCAGGTCCTTGGACTGTGGGAGGAAACCCACGCGAACACGGGGAGAACATGCAAACTCTCGGGATTCCCGACCGGGATTCGAATCCTAGACCTCTTCTATCCCCCTTACAAAACTTATCCCCTCCAGGGTCACGTTTCCGGTTACGTTCCCCTCATGCGTAAATCAACGTCATGAGTTAGCGTCAAGTCGACAGCGTGCATACGCTTAGTCATTACTCTGTCAATAAGCATTTATTCAGTCCGCTGTATGTAAGTTAGCGAAACATACATTTCCCTACAGTTTAAGATAGCGATAGAGATAGATAGTGCTCGTCTCTCGGTGGACTAATATCAGTACCGCTAGCTAGTTAGTGAAACGGACAGCAAACCATTCGGCAATAAATATATGTAGAGAAGTAGATAAGCACGACATAGGTAGATATATTTAAGTTAGCTTCCTAGCTAGCAAAATAAAAAATATCTAGCTAGCGGACAGTCAGGCGGATAGATCGCTCGCTAACTAGGAAGATAAGCCATAGCTGTTTTTTTATTCCTAGCTAGCTAGGATATGTCTATCTATCTAGCTAGATGTAGCATATATCGTGGTTCAATATATATAAATAACCGAGATATTACATATGAAGCACTACATATTCACAAAAGCATCGCTAGCTTGCCGATGCAGAGGGGGATACGTTTTGTAAGGGGGATAGAATTTGTTGTGATTATGCAAGATGCGGTCACAATTTTGCCAAGATCATCACAATAATAGCTCATTAGGACAGAATTCTAACCATGTTCAATCTTATAGACTCATCAGAATTTAATCTGTCACACACCGCGCAGAAACAACTTCACGGAGTTTCTTGCACCAAGTGTGAAGTGGTTACTCGTCCCCACCCTTTTCTTCAACCAAAGCCATTCATTTTTCGGGATTAAATTCCTCCTGTATATAGCTATAATTTTAGCTAGTAGCAAAGTAGCAAAGGTACGCATTATCTTGACTTGGCCGGGGAGTGATTATTTTGTTTTCCCTTTTATTTTATTATTTATTTATTGAGCGAGAATATTTTTTGGTGAAAAAACCACGCGTCCTTCCACTACATTGCTCAACCGGAAGTCCCCGTACCTGAACTACATTTTCAGAATAGGCTACATCTCCCAACGCTTAATGTGCGAATCGAAGCAGTAGACATACCGGACAAGCTTGAGTCACGATCTGCAAGAGCATGATTTCTAAAATTCCATATAATTTGCATATAAAAACCGCTAGCTGCCGAATATGTCACCATCGATGATAAAATAGCCAGCGGGCTAACGGCACAACAAACGTCGCAGAACATAGCGAAACATGAACAACTTCAGCGCAGGCTACGTCTTCGTAATAAGTCTTCAGACTGGATACACGCCTCGAGAGACACCGGTTGTGAGCGGGTGGCTTTATATGCTGGGGTCTGTACTTGTGGGGGTAGCCGTCTGCACGAGAAAGCGAGGGGGCGCAACCGGCGTCCAATGGATCATGTGATTTTATCGTAAAGTCTAACAGTTGTAACATCTTACCCATTAGTGGGGAAACTGCCAGACTGCCCCCACATCAGTGGATACTATACCCAGCCACCTTCATTCCTCACCATGTAACCACGGTAGCTGCGCTAGTGATGAAAACTTCTTTATTTGTGATATTCGCAGGTTTTCAAATACATCTTAGACATTACGCATTCCGATTCGAGCAGACATTGTAACAGACACTCACGATATGACTCACTGATCGAATCTTTGGTGAATTATTTTGATCACTGGTGGGTTTATCTTGATGTGACACATTGGGACTTGTAATCGCCATTTCATCGCTTACATTCTGCCATCTGTCACCGCGTAGTGAGCCCATTTTGACAGCCAGCAGTCTAAAGTTAGTTAACTCATACTGTATAGACAAACTTAATGTATGTTTTCATATTGAGCAAGTGTGAACGGCCACATTAACAAATGAATGCCTACATCGATGACATGACAGGCGTCGTGAAGACTTATTTGGTTTCAATGTCTTTTGGAAAATGTCAAACACTAACTTCGCAAATATGTATGCAAGGTTAGTTGGACTCTTGATGGTGCTGGACAAGGTGCAAATGTGTACCCACGTTCAGTCATTTATCGAGCTGTCAGCCAATTAAAAACAAGGCAATTGGTTGGAACAATACACAGTATACGCACCTGAGCGGCCATTTTGCACCAGGACACTCACCACACACCAGTGGAGGTGGAGGGAGAGAACATTTTTTATTTTTTTTGCCAATTGAATCAGGGGATGATCAGGTGGCAGGTTGAGAGAGCCAGGGTTGGGAATTTAGCCAGGACACCGGGGAACCCCCTACTCTTTGAGAAGAGTGTCATGGAACGTTTAAATACATTAATCCAAAGCATGGATCTTGTTTCATGAAATGAGAGAAACTATTGAATTTTTCTGATTGTTCTGAGCTGCAAGAAGCTCCATTTGACAACATAGTTTATGTGCATATATTATATATTATATCAGAGGTCAGAATCAAAGATGACACCCACATTTCTGGCATGTGAAGATACATAAATTAACATAAATCTGGATTTAGGATTATTAGAGTTCATCCAGATCATTTTTCAGACATGAGGAATCCAAATGAATCTTCAGAATCCACTTGTGGGAAAACCTGACTCCAGTTGCACACTGTGTGAGACCATATACATATGAGGCTTTGTGTGAACATACTTCCAGTGAACATGGTCATCATCGATTTACCATGTTCAGATGAATCAGTCTCTGAAGTTCTTCATGTGTTGCATTGTGGGTACGTTTCTGCTTTGAGGAAATATTTGTTTTGAGCAAATATGACTGACTCATGATGCTCCTGCCCCAGTGTGTGTTGAGTCCTGGACTGGCACACTGCCTCTGACTCCACCATGGGCACAGACTCCAGTCCGCTGAGTCCTGATGTAAATCCTGCTTTACTAGAAGATTCAAGCTTTCAGTTTTAAACCCCTTTCATTAACAAAAGTATGAAAAACCTTTCCAGTGCAGGTAATGAAATTGGACACATGCGTAATTTTTAACTAAAACTTTTAGCTAACTGGGACATAAGGTCAAGCCAATAAAGTATATGATGGCAATTTAATTCTTTGCCATCTAGTGGTGGGATGAAGATACTGTCTTTGGGAAACTCAGTTCAAGGCAGTGAACCAAAAATAAAGGACTGTCCATTAAGTTCAAATCAAATTAAGCATTTATTATTGATGTGATAGTGCCATTTATACAATTAATACATTTTTGAAATACATGTCTTTTGAAACACATCAGTTGTACAAAGTGCAGAGAGGCTAATTTTGAAACCTATTTCAAAAAAGGTGAATGTAGTTTATGTGCAGAATTGTATTGAGTAAACCCACACTTATTCTATTCCACTGAACTTGGCTGGGGCTTTATATGTGCTTAACCATTATGAGTTGTCTGTGAGGGAGAAGAATAGGGCATAAACATTCACAAACTACAGCAGAAGCCAGAATTACTAAAAGTAATGAATTACTAAAATGAAAAGTATCTGATCCATGGAGCAGAATTTTCCTAATAATAAACTTAATCATTAAGGTGATGCCTTAAACTGTTCTATTCTTATTTGGCACACCACAAACTAACTGAGACATGCCAAAAAGTTGACATGATTTAAACATCATATACAATTTGTATTTAAGAACTGTAATTTGTCTGTTGAATTAGGACTATGTCCAAATCAGGAGTCAAGACATGTGGATATATTATTTGCTCGCTGCTCTTCAGGTTGTTCAGGTTGCCATGGCACCTTCAAGCGTATTGATCTTCTTCCTCATCTTCCTTGGATGCGATTTCAACTGCCTCCTGAATTTCCCTTTTCTTCTCTTCTGATTCTGGAGGTAGCACAGCCATCAGCCCACTCTCGATTTTCTCCAGCCTTTGCATGGTCTTCCTTTCAAAGTTATCTTTATTTTTCATCACAAGATTTCTTATTCCTTTTTCAGCTACCTCACAGGAATCTGCAAATTGTAATCGTTCACTGTCGAACTCTGTGTTTCCGACCTCCAAACACATGAGTTTGCTCAATCTGCTCACTGGATCCATCAGATACTTGTCAGACACCTCAGTGTATGTCCCTGCGATCATATTAACCAGGCTGGCAATGTTGGACGCATAGAAAGCTTGGTTGTAGATCATGTCTTTCAAAAACATTTTTGAAGAGTATTTCAATGTTGTGTTGGATGCCTTCTCACCTGTTTTAGCGAAATCTTCCAGGGACTTGGTCAGGCTGGTTTTCATGAGGTTGGAAACCATCTGGAAGAAGCGCACCAGCTTCTGCCACTGCTCCTTCACCTTTCCCATCGCTCGAAGACCCTCAGACAGAATTCTTATTGTTGTGGTGAAGTCTATCTCTTTGACTTCACAGTTTCTCATGGTGACAAGAATTTCAGTCATCTCTTTCCTGTTTTTCTCCATGTTGTCAGCACACTTCTCATATACGTCCCTCACTTTGTCAAGCTGGGCTCTGCTCTGCTCTATTCGAAAGCGGGCATTATCTGAGGCCATCTGGCCTGCAGACTTGGAGCCTGAACTATTTTCTCGAGTTTGAGATATTTGTGGTAGTGTTACAGGGAATGCTGAGGAATTAGTCGCAGATTTGCTCTTGGTATCAAAAACCATTGCATGTTTCCTCAGAGTTTTCATCAGTCCTATAATCTCTGCTGTTTTGGCATCATTGCGCTCTGCTTTAGGTGCTTGTTTTTCCAGTTTATCGCAGATAGTGATGGCCGAGGTGCACAATGCCAAAGCCTTTTTTTTTGCGTCGCATTGCCTTTCCTCTTTTATAGATTTTTTGATTTCCAGAAATTGGTCCTTTACCCAATTGGTATTTGGTACCTTAGTTTTGTCATCAACTATTTCAGACCAATTGATTTCGCCTTCATCAAAACAACCATCGAGCCTGCCCACTAAGGACATGATATAATTTGATTTGGAATAAATATTGTTTTCTGAGATTTGATCATTTTCTGTTTGCGGTAGTCGCGATGATTTTGTCTTCCCAAAAGCATTATATATCTTTTTAGGAACTACCACTGGCGCAGTAATTATGGATGCAATCCCGGAAAAAACTGATGTGACACTGTCAGCCATTGCTTCTACAAAATTCATTCCAATCATTTCCCAGCCACTGGGAATTGAGGCCATTGATGTTTTGAAGCTCTCCTGTGCCTCCTCCAGCTGCTTGCTCATGTTCTTGAAGGCCAGGTCGGCACGTTTGTTGGCCTCCTCTGAAGCTGCTTGCCTTAGTTTTGATTCGTCAATCTTCTTTCTGACTTCCTCCAATTCAGCCCCATACACCTGTTTTGCACTGGTGCAACTTTCAAGGAGCTCATGGATGAGTTCAATGACGTCAGTGAACCTTTCCTCTGTTGACTCAGCCAGTTGCAGGCAGTCATCAGCTATGTTCTTAATGTTATCCAGCTGGTCTGGGAGCATGGCCTGCACAAGGTCGTCATCATCCTGGAGAAGTATCTTCACTGCCGTCTGAATGTAGTTTGGTACACTGCTGGTGTAGAGACGAATCTGGTCCATATTCTTGTGTGCCTCATTGAATGCACGCCACCCAGAATTGCACACTTGCATGAGGCAAGCACGGAATGAGTCAGGGTATTTGGCATATTTGAAACCACCTTCTGGGCCCCCTTTACGAATAGAAAAATCTGTATTTGAGGAGATGAAGACCAGCTCTCCCAAAATGGCTATGGACATTGGTGCTGGTGTCAGGTACTCCTCCCAGTTGGCATACGGCTGCATCAGGAGTTTGGTGTCCTCTCGGCAGTCTGCTGCTTTAGTGAGACCTTTTGTCACTTTAACAATTGAGCTTGCCATGGTTTTTTCCTTCCTAGAGAAACATAAAACAGTTTGTTACCAACCTGTTAATACAATGCTTGTGTATGTGTGGCCACCACATTGTGACTTAACCAGAGGGTGTATGTATAAAGCTTGTTTGTGAAAAAAATGTAATTTATGAAATGGGGTTGCTGGGTGCATGGCCAACTATACAACTTTATAGCTGTATCTAGTAAAGTAGCAACTGAGTCTGTTATTACACTAGAGTTAGACTAGATGTTTGTCTTGTCATTAAATTGAGCCTATAGTTCCCACTGTAATCACCAGAGACGATGGCAAATCACCAGGTGGCAAATGTGAGCACTCTACTGCACAGCTGTTGTGAGCCCACCCTTGCCATCGTCATGGACTTAATTTGCCTAGGCCAGGGGTCGACAACCCTGGTCCTGGAGAGCCGCAGGGTGTGCTGGCTTTCGTCTCCACCTTAAAATAAGCAACCGATTCAGACCCAAAAAACCAGGTGAAGTGAGTTAACTGTGTAATCAACGGCTTTCATTGATCAATTAATGCCAAGTAACAACGAAAGCCAGCACACCCTGCAGCTCTCCAGGACCAGGAGTGAGGACCCCAGCACACCCTGCGGCTCTCCAGGACCAGGAGTGAGGACCCCTGGCCTAGGCCAACAATTTCTACCCTTTTTCGTGAAATATTTTTAATATCTTGTTTTCGGTTAAATTATTATGAATTTACACATGGTAGCATGGTAGCTAACCTACAATGTGACTAGGGTGTTAAGCATGTGTTTTACACACAGATTTGCCAAATCGTAAAGAAAAAAGAAAATAAATTACACAAGAGACCTACGCCTCTTTCACAATTGTAGGTCGGAATTTTTTAGTTAAAAGAACTTCCGACCTCCAAGCATTCCAGGTTCATGTGCAGCAGGTTAGCTCTGTGCTCACATCTAAGAATATAGTTCTAGCCAAATCAGTAGCTAATCGGCAAAAGTGTGGTCAGATGTATTTCCAAATGCTTTCACATTTTCTTTTGGTATTTTTTACATTCCCAAATAACTTATGTGCAGCGAAGATATCTTTTGGAGATAATTTACCCTAACCAGCTAGCCAACAACATTGCTTACATGTTTTGCCATCCATTTACATGCAGAACAGATTTTACTTTATGATAGGTCCCAGTATCATTTCCATTGTAACTTAATTTATGTTACACTGGAAAAACAAACGAACAAACAAACACATTTTTTTCATTTTCCCTGTTGCAGTGGATAATCTGGTAACCAGAAAACAATGATAATGTTCGTTTTGGCTGTGGGTTTACTGTCTTGGGAACTTGTGAAAATCTATCACATGATTGGCCTGCTTTCAACTGGGCTTGATCTATCGTGTTCAGTTTTGTGGTTGCCTTACTTTCAGCAGAAGATAGCTTTGCACAAAATAACTATTTCACCTGAAAGAGTACAGTCGGCTATATCTACCTTGCTATCTTATCTGCAAAGTTTTGCCGTCGCCAGGTGCAATGATTGCGACGATTATTTATTTTTAAATCCATCCAGGTAGCGTTGCTACCTTTTCCTCTCGGTCTTTTTATCCTTTTTGTGACCCACTTTTGTGCTTTAAGGGCATTTTTACACCACGCAGGCGAATGGAAAGAAATAGACCAGACCAGTGAATCCGGGTACTTCTACGTACACGCCCTTCTTGGGGGCAAGTATAACACAGCGGGAATAGGGTATTTCCCCGAAATTACCTATATCTATTGACAACAATAAAAGATATATTGTAAATTATATTTTCGACAAGCTGAAAGTCTTTTGAGCATTTCCGTTCTAAGTTGACATTTTTACGATCAGTAGTTTTTGAGAACAAGAGCTTTGTTTGACACCAGCCATTATATAGGCTACAAGACACTGAGCTAGCTAGCCGGCTAACGTTAGTTGACACTGGTGCTGAGGCAATCTGTCGATATATCTATCTATACAAATTATAGGCTATACAACACACGGAGATAGCTAGCTGTCAATCGATCAAAAACTACTCATCGTCTACTTAGAATGGAAATACTCAAAAGCCTTTCAGCTTGTCAGAAATATAATTCAAAAATATAATGGATATTGTTGTAAAATACCCTATACCCGCTGTGTTATAATTGCCCCCGAGAAGGGGCGTGTACGTCAAAGTACCCGCATTCGCTGGTCTGGTCTATTTCCTAATTTATTGAATAGTCACATATGGATGTAGAACACAGATCTCTGCATTCGGTGAACCTTGAAAATATGAAAATAATGTAGGCTACATGAGCGAGCATATTTCGCGTTATGGTTCATAATAAACTCACTGACATCACAGACTGCAATGTTGGCCTTCCAATATAAACTTTAAAATAACAAATAAAAATGTATCAATATATTTCTTACAATATTGGAGATTGGGGTTGTGTAATTGTTTGCTCATAAGAAGATACTAGATGATGAAGTTTCCTCTATGAGAATAGAGGCTGTTTCTTGTCCTAAAACACGCCGCCCATTTTCATATCCCCTGTCATTCAGATTGCAGCTGAATAGTGGATCAGACACATTCGCACTTGAGCTAATGGTGGGGGTGTTTCTCATCTCGCGCAAACACTAGACTTGTTAATTAGGCTAGCATAAGACTCGGCTCCCGTAGCGTAGTTGATGTCTACTCACTTGAATATATAATAATTCCCCAAAAAACACTCTGCGAGATCCTGGTGGGACTGTTTAGCCTTTGATATTGAGAAAGAGCTCACCTGTGTCCAAAATGTAGCAGCGAAGACTATTTCTTCGTAAGTCTTCACCCTGGAAGCATATCAGTGGACCTTGAGCGGGTGGCTTTATACTGGGGTCTGTACTCCTGGTGGGAGGGGCTGTCTGCATGAGAAGGGGAGGGGGCGCAACGGGTGTTCTATAGATCACGTGATTTCTCGGAAAGTCTTACATAATATGTTGGTTGGTTGATGGTTATGATCAAAATTTTTAATTTTAATTTTTACATTTTTATTGCCATTTGGCAGACGCTCTTATCAAGCCACCATGTCTGGCACCAACAATCATTTCACGGTCAAAGTCACTTAGATTACATTTCCCTCCATTCTGATGGTTGATGTTATTATTAACTGAAGCCCCTGACCGGTATCTACATGATTGTATGCATTGCACTGCTACGTGTAAATAGGTGATTAGATACAAGTGTTCCTAATAAAGTGCTCAGTGAGTGGGTATATATATATATATATATATATATATATATATATATATATATATATATATATATATATATATATATCCCACAAAGGATCAAATATGGAATTATATTTGCATGCATCCTGCACTTTACACAGAGAAAGATGGAGCACTTGTGCCTGCCACAGCTGACATAGCAACAAGGCTAAGTTTTTCCGAGAAATCACATGGTCTGTTGGAAGCTGGGGCATTACACTACAGCACATCATTGGTATGTGGCAGACGCTCTTATTCGGAGCCATGCACAGCAAAGTTCAAAGTGCACACCCAAAGTGGGCTGAAAGACCCGACAGGGAAGTACAATTTCAAGGGCTAACAATACATTCCCCTGCAGACAGCCGCAGCCTCTCACACCACGAGTACAGATCCCAGCATACAGAGCCACCCACAGGTCCACTGCTCCAGTGGTGCGCTTCCAGGGAGAAGACGAACGAACAAATTATCCCACACTTCGATATTACGGACCCAGGTGAGCTCTTTCTCATTATTAAACAGTAATATCTTCAGTCAAAGGTGTAGTGATCAAGTGCCACCTACAGTGCACTGCGTAAGTTTTTCTAACTTACTTATTTCACATTTACCCTTCCGGTGTATATTGTGGTGAACAGACTTCATTTGGCCATTATACTAATGAAATGGTATAATATTGCCTTTATTGTGGTGGATACATTGCCACAGAAATAAATATTTTCAGTCAAGTACATTTAATGGCTTTTTGAAAGTGAACTTGTTTTTCGCTCACATGAAACTGGGAGGTAACTAACGCAGATCAATTTAATTTAAGTTCCTATATTTTTTAAAGTTACGAGCGTGACCGTTAAGGAAGCTTCATGAAATAAGAAGACATAAAAGAACGTCTGTCTATTGCAAAGGCGCGTCCCATTGTTTTGAGTCCTTTTGGGTAAAATACGGCGACACTTTAGACCATTTAATTTCAGCATTTTGAGTTTAATGCTTGCTAAAGTACCTACCGTCAATGCAGCTAGTGTACTGTCCTGTCCTGCAATCGAGAAGGCGACATTTGGACTGAAATAATGTGTTCTTAGTATTTCTATTCGGGAAACTGCGCAGTTTTCCCTTTACACTGTACAAATCGCGTGAAAATCTAACATCCAATATCGTTCAAGAGTAATTTAAAAAACAAAACAAAAACAAAAAAACAAAGCCATGCACGTTAGCCTGCAAAGGAGCATGTGTGCTCAGTAATAATTCATATACACGGCTTTACGCGAATATAATTGTCTGATTACAAATCTATTATTGTGCAGCACAGGAAAAAAAAAAGGAGCTCACTGCATTCATAAAAGGTGCTGTAATCTCTCATTTGAATATGCTTTTCATCCACAGAGACAATGCAGGATGCACAACAGCAAGAGCAGAATTTCATCAGGGCTGTTATCCCACAGCTCAAAAATGGAATTGAGCATTTCAAAACCGTTGCAACCATTCTGCTGGCCTATGATGAGTCAAAGACACTAGCGCTGCAGCACGCTATTGTTCAGGCCAAATGGAGCCTAGAATGGGCTGAATCTGCTGCGTCCAGTCAGCTGTCGCAGGTGGATGCACTCACAGAGAGTCTGACCGCCAGGAAAGGAGAACTGGACCGTGAGCAGATAAATAAAGTGAAAGAACTGGAAAACTTGGAAACAGAAAGCCAATGCATAGCTGACTGCATGGAGACGTTCAGAAAGTCTCTAGATGATGCTCGGAGAGCCCGAGATTCTGCTCGGGGAATTCTTGAAGACCTTGAAAGAAAGCAGAGGGTGACTGAGGCCGTGCGGGATGTTGCAATCGGAATAATGTTCATCCCCATCATCGGAACCATCCCTGGTGAGATACTGTCGGAAAATGATGTGCATTTTTACAATGCCAGTTTCAGTTACTGTGGAATTTCCCTTTTTTTAAATACATTTATTTAAGATTTTCCCCTTTTCTACAAATTTGGTTGCCCTATCTGATCCAATGAGTGTTAGCTGGGGGATACACCGGCCACACCCCGTCCCTATGGCGATCCGAGAAGAACACGGGTCTCTTCAAGCCGTCTCGTCTCGTCACGTGCTCGTGACTCCGAGGCGGCCGGGGTGCTGTTGTGCACAGCCATCCGCTAACCCTGCCGAGACGCTCCCTCTGGAGCAGTGAGCCGGCCAAACTTTGGCATCTTAGTCTGTTGCACCACCGCGGCTCCAGAATTTCCCTCTTTAAATGGTAAATGGCAGGCATTTATATAGCGCCTTTATCCAAACCCCAGTACAAGTGATGCTTCTCCATTCACCCATTCATACACACACTAACACACTGACGGCGATTGGCTGCCATGCAAGGCCCCGACCAGCTCGTCAGGAGCATTTGGGGGTTAACACCACAAACACGACCAATTTCTATCTCGTTAAGCATGTGCACCATTGTTGCATGAGGTTCAGAGAGATTTCTGTTTCGAAATTTCAGACACTACTACTGTGAGGTTGGGGTGACGGAGAGCCAGTAGCGACTAAAGGGAAAACCCTTATAAGCGAGCACGCAAGCGTGTTCGCCACTAAATCCTAAACGAAACAGAGGTTTTAAACAAATCCCTTCTCCCGGAACAGAGGGAGCAACGAAAACCAACCCGAAGGCGAATCTAAAGAGTAACAGAATTAAAGCCGAAACAGCGGCTGAGCGAAAATAAAGCAACCCTTACAAAACAGGGCGAAACTCAAAACCAAACTTGGTGTTTTGCCAGACCTCAGCAAAGGTAGGGAACTGAGGAACCCGAAAAGAAAATACAACCTAGCGTAAAATGCTAGGCACAATAAAATAAAAACCTCGAGAAGTAGCTCGGGAAGAAAAGCAAACCAAAATACAAATACCGGGGACAACGTCCCTCTACCCCCGACTCACACGAGTCTGAAATAAAAAAAAAAACACAAAACCTTTTTTTGTTTGGGAAGGCGCCAGTGTACAATACAGAAATACTGCATGTTGTCAAATACACACACCAGCACAATACCTGACTCACTACTAACCGAGTCTACCATGTGCTTTTACCGGCTTGGCTCAAGAGCGAACAGTTGACACACAAGCACCGAAGTGTAGTTGGTACCTAGCTTAAATACTCTTCCCGGGAGGTAATTACCCTGGAGTTAACGAGGATCAGGTGGAAGCAATGATCCTCAGCCCTCAGGCGGTGACAAGGGGTATTACCTCCCACCATGACAGGACCCCTCTGCTAAGGAGCGGCCCAAGACGCTCCTTCTGCCCCTCGCCTGTGAAACTCATGGATAAGCTCAGGGTCCAGAATGTCCCTCGAGGGGACTCAACATCCTTCCTCAGGGCCAAACCCCTCCCAGTCTATGAGATACTGTTTGCCCCTACCCACGCGACGCTCCGCCAGGATGCGTCGCACGCTGTAGACCGCCTCCCCGTCAATTAGGCATGGAGGTGGTGGCGGGACCCCCGCAGGAGCCAACACACTCGTCGACACCGGTTTAAGGCGAGACACGTGAAATGTGGGATGGATTCTCATAGACCGGGGCAGTTGCAGGCGCACCGTAACGGGATTGATTTTCTTAATGATCTTGAACGGCCCTACGAAACGCGGTGCGAGCTTACACTCCCTGTAGCAGGGCGCCGGCTGGCGGCGTCTGTTGGCCCACCTTTTCTGGTTGCAGCCCTCACCTTGCTCCATGTGGCCCGGCACCGCCGAACAAAGGCCTCCGCCGAGGGCACCTCGTTCCCTCTCTCCAAGTCCGGGAACAGTGGCAGCGGGTACCCGAATTGCGCCTCAAACGGCGAGAGCCCTGTGGACGCGTTCTGTAGCGAATTGTGGGCGTATTCTGCCCACGTAGGCTGACGACTCCCCAAAGTGGGGTTGTCAACCGCCAGGCACCGTAGCGTATTTTCTAGGGTCTGGTTGGTGCGTTCTGTCTGCCCGTTGATCTCAGGGTGAAAACCAGAGGACAGGCTAGCCGAAGCACCCAGCAGGGAACAGAACGCCCGCCAGAACCGGGATGCGAACTGGGGACCCCGATCCGATACCACATCCTGAGGTAACCCGTGCAACTGGAACACGTGGTCGACCACCAACCGTGCGGTCTCCACTGCCGAAGGTAATTTTGGCAGTGCCACGAAGTGGGCCGCCTTGGAAAACCGGTCCACCACCACTAAAATGACCATTCTCCCCTCGGATGGTGGGAACCCCGTGAGTGATAAAATCCAGCGCGATGTGACTCCAGGGCCGCCTCGGAACCGGTAACGGATGTAGCTGCCCCGCAGTAGGACTGTGGGAGCCCTTGCTGCGTGCGCAAACTGGGCATGCGACCACAAATTCGCGGACATCCCTCTCCGCTAACCGTGAGGCATGTCCCCATTGCAGCACTTGGGACCGGACCCCCGCGGGCACAAAAAGGCAGTGCGGCGGACCCCCCCCTTGATCCGGGTCTCGACGTAATGCTCTACGCACGGCTGACTCAACCCCCCAAATAACTGGTGCCATGATCCTAACCCCAGAAAGGATAGGTTCCGGATTGTGTTCCCGGTCGGTTTTGTCGCCAACCAGTGAGAGAGCGTCTGGCTTAATGTTCTTAGAGCCGGGGCGGTACGTTACCGTGAAAGAAAAACGCGCGAAAAATAGTGCCCAGCGGGCCTGACGAGAGTTGCGCGTTTTAGCAGTCTGGATGTACTCCAGGTTCTTATGGTCCGTCCACACTGTGAACGGATGTTCTGCACCTTCAAGCCAGTGCCGCCACTCCTCCAAGGCCAATTTGACTGCTAGCAGCTCTCGATCCCCCAAGTCGTAGTTTCTCTCAGCCTGAGACAGTGACCGAGAGAAGAACGCGCAGGGGTGCACTTTTTGATCTTGGGGAGACCGTTGTGAAAGAATTGCCCCCACCCCCCACTCAGAGACATCAACCTCCACAATAAACGTAAGGGACGGGTTTGGGGTTATCAGAATGGGTTCCGAACAGAACCTCTTCTTTAACTCCACGAACGCTGCCTCCGCCCGAGGGGTCCAGACGAAATGCGCCGGGGCATTCTTTTTAGTGAGCGCAGTGATGGGCGTAGGAGGGAGTACGCAACAAAATTATAATTAAATAAAAATGACCGGGAGGATGTATTTGAGGAGTGAAAATGATCGAACAAACCAGGTTTGAGGTGCAATAGTTGTATTTACAAAAATGTACAGTGGCGGTGCTATTTACAGTTTTCAAACAAGACAAAGACACATCGGGTACGAGGCCAAGGGACCTGGGTGTTGCCAAATCAATTAAATGAACAAAACCAAAGAGAGCTAAAAACAAAATACATACTAACTGTAACAAAATAATATCTCTACTCTATAATCAAAAGTACATAGGTGGCAATCACCCCTTTCCTAAGGTGTCTAAACAATGGTTCACCCTACGTGCAGCAACAGTGTATAGAGGCCTCTGTCTTACCTGCCCCAGGGCCTACACACGGACAACCACATTCACAGGAGTAGGAGAACGGAGGAACACGCATGCACACAACAGGGTTATGAAGGCAATGAATGGGCAAGTCAAGCATCGCCCCCTATAGGGCAGCCAACACAGTTTATATAAGCAGAGGGATGTGATTGGTGGAGGCGGGACCAGGGCAATGATGATGGACAGCAGGGACAGCGAATGGAAATGGTTGATGGCTTCATCTGTAGAGTTTAAGGGGGGGGGAAACAGACAGACATACATACGTGGAACGTAACAGGGCGCGACTACCGTGATAAAGTTCCGGATGAACCGCCGATAAAAATTGCCGAACCCTAGGAATCTCTGCACCTGTTTCACAGGTCCATCTCGGTTTTGCGGGCGGAAACGATGAAACCGAGGAACGACACCGAACTCGCGTGAAACATGCACTTCTCTGCCTTCACAAAAAGGCGAGCTTCTAATAAGCGTGCCAGTACCGTTTTTACATGTTGAATGTGCTCTGAGAGGGTGGCGGAGAATATCGTCTAGATAGACGAAGACGAATCTCTCCAGCATGTCTCGAAGCACATCATTGACGAGCGCCTGAAACACTGCGGGGGCGTTGGTGAGGCCAAATGGCATAACCCGATATTCATAATGACCAGAGTGTGTGTTGAAGGCTGTTTTCCATTCATCGCCTTCCCGTATGCGTACCAGGTTGTACGCATTACGGAGGTCCAATTTCATGAATACTGAGGCTGTTTGCAGGCGCTCGAATGCCGAGTTCATCAATGGCAGGGGGTACCTATTCTTTACGGTGATGGCGTTCAGTCCTCTGTAATCGATACAGGGCCTCAGGCTCCCGTCCTTTTTTTTAACAAAAAAGAACCCCGCCCCAGCCGGTGATGAGGACGGTCGGATGAACCCGAGGGCTAGGGCTTCCTGAATGTATTCTTTCATAGTCCGGCTCTCCGGCACTGACAATGAATAGAGTGCACCCCGGGGCGGAACTGTACCTGGATGCAAATCTATGGCACAGTCGTACGAACGGTGGGAGGGTAACGTGGTTGCCCGTTGTTTACTAAAACCCTCAGCTAAATCACGATACACCCGCGGGACATTTGATGGCAGCGGGAATGCAATAGCCCCCACCATCCGGTCCTCACTCCCACTCATAGGGGTTTGTTCTAGGCTCTCGGTTTCCCTGTCTGTAGCGTCACTATATTCTCCCTCATCTATAGGGAGGCTCCAGTCGCAGACTGGGTCCCACACCAGGCTCCCTTCCGGCTCCTCCTCCTCCGGTATCCTAACCTCAGAGCCTAGGAGCTCCCTAGACTCCTCCTCGTCCAGTTCGGAACCTATGTCAGTCTCAGTGGGAGGGGTCGGGGAAGCATTCCCACGGTCCGTGTGAGCGGCGCACTGCGGACCCCACTGAGACACCGGGTTATTGCGGCTACCCCAGTTTATGTGAGGCTGATGTTTAACGAGCCAGACGTGTCCTAAAACTATTGGATACGCTGGGGATTCCACCACATAAAAGTATATGCGCTCCCAGTGCCCCCGAAGCGGGATACGCATAATCACCCGCTCTGTCCGCAGGAGGACCACTCCGGTCCCCAATGGACGCCCATCTAGTGCTATAATCGACTGAGGCTGCGGCATAGAGCGAAACGGCAGCCCCTTCCCTTTCGCCCACTGGCGATCAATAAAATTATCCACCGCCCCGGAGTCTATAAAGGCTTCTGCCCCCACAGTGACCCCTTTCCAAGTGAACTCAACTGGTATGATGGTGCGAAAGCTAATACCCTCGAGCGGTCCCACTCGTGACTTTCCCTCCACTAGTGGGACTGCTCTTTTACTTTTAGATCAGGACAGTTTCTGCAAAAGTGCCCTGGTCGATGGCAAAGAAAACATAGCCCTTCTCTCCCGGGTCGCTTTCGTGAACATGCCAGAGTGGTAACCCCTAGTTGCATCGGTTCCTCCCCTTTGTGTGTCTCCTGGTTCCCCTCAGCCCGTATAGTCCTACCTAGGGGCGGCGGGCTAGGCCAATTATTTCTGCCCGTCTCGTTCCCACATCCGGTTATCAATTCGAATGGCGGTGGAAATCAGCGCCCCGAAAGTCTCCGGGGATTCCAGGGTAGCGAGGGCATCCCTAACAGGGTCTGATAATGCCCCCATAAACAGTCTCATCAGAGGGTCATCCGCCCACCCCGTCTCCCCGGCCAGAGCCTGAAATGCCACAGAGAATTTGGCTACACTCTGAGTCCCCTGCCTCATTCGCTTTAGGCGGGCAGCGGCCTCTTTGCCAGTGATGTTATGGTCGAATACTCTGGTAATTTCTTGGATGAGGGACTGAGAGGCACTCATTATGGGTGACTGGCCACGGATCAGTGGTTCTGCCCAGGCCAGGGCGGTACCGGTCAGTAAAGAGAGAATAAATGCTACCCGGGCGTCCTCAGTAGAGAACCGGGAAGGCTGTGCTTTAAAGAAAATCAGACACTGCGAGAGGAACCCCCTACACTCGCCCGCCTCTCCCCCGTACAGCAACGGTAACTGTAGCTTGGGCTCCCAGACCATAGGCATAGTAAGCGAGTAAGGGGGAGCCGCAAGTTGGGGAGGAGTGGGTGGTGACGGATTGTCTGGGGATGCCTCGCGCACCTGCGCTAAATGAAATTCACTCGCTAGTTGGCGAAAACTTGGCACGTCCTGCTGCCCACCTAACATCATCCTGACGCTGAAACACTAGGGTCTGCTGCTCCAAGGTGGCAGCCTGCTGAGCCTGCAGCGCCTGCTCCTGCCTACTTAGCGTAGCCTGCTGCGCAGCTACCACCGCTTCTAGTGAGGAATCTCCCCCCTCCATTCCAAAACTAGTCGCTGGTCGCTCCAAGATGGCTTGTGTGTTCTGTGAGGTTGGGGTGACGGAGAGCCAGTAGCGACTTAAGGGAAAACCCTTATAAGCGAGCACGCAAGCGTGTTCGCCACTAAATCCTAAACGAAACAGAGGTTTTCAACAAATCCCTTCTCCCAGAACAGAGGGAGCAACGAAAACCAACCCGGAGGCGAATCTAAAGAGTAACAGAATTAAAGCCGAAACAGCGGCTGAGCGAAAATAAAGCAACCCTTACAAAACAGGGCAAAACTCAAAACCAAAGTTGGTGTTTTGTCAGACCTCAGCAAAGGTAGGGAACTGAGGAACCCGAAAAGAAAATACAACCTAGCGTAAAATGCTAGGCACAATAAAATAAAAACCTTGAGACGCAGCTCGGGAAGAAAAGCAAACCAAAATACAAATACCGGGGGAAAAAAACACAAAACCTTTTTTTGTTTGGTAAGGCGCCAGTGTACAATACAGAAATACTGCACGCCTTCCTTACCTGTAATGTTGTCAAATACACACACCAGCACAATACCCGACTCACTACTAACCGAGTCTACCATGTGCTTTTACTGGCTTGGCTCAAGAGTGAACAGTTGACACACAAGCACCAAAGTGTAGTTGGTACTGAGCTTAAATACTCTTCCCGGGAGGTAATTACCCTGAAGTTAACGAGGATCAGGTGGAAGCAATGATCCTCACCCCTCAGGCGGTGACAAGGGGTATTACCTCCCACCATGACAACTACAGAACGGTGGAAGTATTTATTATAAAATGGAATGTATTTCTGATAACACACTTGAATAACATGCATACATTTTGCTGGGAGCCATCTTCAGGGCAGTATTACAGCGATTTGTCACGGCAGGGGGCGGCAGAGGAACCAGAAGCTGACTCGGGGGTGGTTTAATGAGCAGGTGGATAAGGGGCAGACAGAGTGTAGTCCAAACAGGCAAGAGTTCAAAACCAGGTAGGCAGTCCAGAAGCAGGGCAGAGGTACAGAGTCCACAAAACAAGAGAAGAGCCTGGGGAAGCAGGCAAGGGTCATACACAGGAATCCAGAAGCAAAAATCAACAGACAGAATGCCACAACGGCAAAGGTTTTGGGAACAAGGGGGCTAGAACAAGGGGGCTAGAACAAGGGGGCTAGAACTGGGGTTAAGGGATAAAGGGCTCGGGACTCAGGAAACAATGAACGAGCACCATGCAACTGAAAAGGACAGGTATAAATACAGACAGTCACTCGGTGGTCTAACAAATAAACATCAGGTGAGACGCATGAAAGGGTAATATTACAATAACGATGGGGAAACGAAAACGCGGACTGGATTCACAAAGACACACATATCATACAAATGGCTCTGGACTAGGGAGTAGACAATTGCACAGAATCGGGAGATGTAGAGATACGGAGAGACAGGTGCGAATACTTTGCTGAAACTAAGCAAGTAATCAGTGATAGCATAGAAAGATGGAGTTATGGAACAGAGTGGAAAACTAGGAGATAATGTTAGTCAGTTAGTTACGTGATTAAATCTAAACTACCGAAATTAAGTGACCAATAGTTTGTTAGTTAGACAGACAGTAAGTGTATTAGTACTGTACAATATCTAAATTAGTAGTTGTTAGTAAGAATAGTGCTTTACAACATTAACTAGCGAAAGAAGCCGGAAGTAAGGAATGCAAGATTGGAAGGAAGGTTGAACCCCAGAACTACCGTAAACACCCAAATAGTGAAGCACGCAGTCAGGGGAGTGACTGGGCTAGTAAACATTCAGACACAGACATCACAGGGGAGTGACTGGGGCTAGTAAACATTCAGACTCAGACATCACAGGGGAGTGACTTGGGCTCGTAAACATTCAGACTCAGACATCACAGGGGAGTGACTTGGGCTCGTAAACATTCAGACTCAGACATCACAGGGGAGTGACTGGGCTAGTAAACATTCAGGGGAAGACGAGTGCAAAGACGAATTAATGTAAACAGAAAACCAGACATGAATAAGAAAAATAATACATTTTATACTAAAATTCTTTTTTAACCCTTTATGGATGGTACACATTATGAAATAGCACTTCAAAAAATCTATTTGTGTTGTTTTTTGTTTTGTTCTATTTGACCTTAACATCAATTCTACAATAATTTTTTTCCAATTTAACCTTTGACCTTCCTTTTAGGTGATTGTCATTTATAAATGACTTTCTCTTATAAAGGGTAACTTTCCCCAAAAAGCCCCAATACATAAGGAAAGTAAATGCATTTAATCACCTATTAACCAGTCTGAATGTAATCAGAATGTTTCTTTTTTATGTTATTGAATTAATTTTCAACTCCAAAAACAATTAACAATGAATTTTTCTCACACACATGAATGTTATCAAGCCCAGTAGAACAATGAGCGGTCATGAAAATGACTTGTCCCTTGCTTGCAGAGCCCCTCTGCCACTGAGATCTTATACCTACACCTACAATTTCTGTCATGAAAGTCTATCATCAACCTATCCAATGTTGAGGATGGTGGCACATGTCTAATACTCAATTTTAGAGTGTCCATTTATGCCCAAACTAACACAATTTCAGTTAAGTTGCAAATGCTTGAAAGGACAAGGGAAGAAAGTAAAGTTATGCGTAATGTTGGAATAGGACTAGCCTTCTTCCACATCACTGGTGTAGCATCACCCATCGCTGGTGAGTTACTGTCGACAAATAAACTGCCAGTTTCAGTTGCTGTAGAATTTCCTTTTCTCACAATTTGGTAGCCAATTGTGCCCCATCTATTCCAATTGAGACGGGTGCTTGGGGGTTGCACCCAAAATGCATGACTCAGACAGAGATGTAATAAAGTCCCATCAGGGCTTTATTCAGGGAATGTCCAGTGAGCGTAGTCAAAAAACAAGAAATCCGCTCTGCGGGGCAAAAGCAGTGGCAAGTGCCGTCTGCCATAGCAACCTACGGAGAACAACCGTCCTAAGAACATTTTACTGTTGTGCTCCCAACCAATATAATGATCTACCATCTACCATGATTCATGTGTGAATGCAGCATTAGTCCTAGGTTTTTTATATTGATGGTATGTAACAAAGAGGATAATCGGAATGGAACTGCCTGGGTAGAATTGTAAAACCCTGTACACCTCTGGTGGTTAAAAACAACCTTGTCTTTGCAGGTGCCATCATTGCTCTGGTCTCTCAGGTAGAGTTGGACAATGCCAAATCAGCAATACGTACAGCAGAGGAAGAAGTGGAAAACTCTGAAAGAGAAGTTAATAATTATTATTATAAGTTGGAACAAAAAAAAAGGCAATGTACAAAAAAGAAGGATGAGATTGCACAGTGCAGCAGGACCATAGAGCAGATTAAGCAGAGCCTAGCGCAGGTTTATACACAGCGCACCAACATCGCCCGAGCGCAGGAGAAACTCAGGAACGCCCTCTACATGTTAAGCACCCTGGCTGGTAGAGCGAGCGTCGCTACGACCCTCACTCAGCGCACCAACATCAACCCAATGCAGGAGATACTCTGGAGCGGCGCCAACATGTTAAACACTCTGGCTGCAAGAGTGAGCGTGGCTACAACCCACACTCAGCGCACCAACATCAACCCAATGCAGGAGATATTCTGGAGCGGCGCCAACATGTTAAGCACGCTGGCTGCAAGAGCGAGCGTGGCTACAACCTACACGCCGCAAGTCATCTGCCTGCCCCCTGTGGTGAACATACTGGGAGAGATCATTGAACTCATGCTTCAAATGCAGGGAGATAGAAGATATGAGCTCCTCAGTGATCCACAAGTCAAAGCTGCCATCCTTAGCCTGCAGGAACTCCACCAGAAAGTTTCAGCCATCGATGACGAGCAGACATTAAATGAAATTCAGTTTTATTGATTGAGATGTACACCCATGACACATTCCCACAGGGTACACATAGTGAGCTCCAGATTTATCACATGCAGTGGGGTCTAAAAGTCTGAACATTTTCCTTACAACTTATATTACCAGCATAACAATTGGAGTGAAAAGTTAAATCTTTGAAAAATGTACATGAATTTCAGAATTTCTTAGTATTTGGTATGCCCCCCTTTTGCTTTAATGGCAATGTGCTCTGGAGCTGGCACAGACTCCACAGGATCCATGTTATTCCAGCCTGACAATGTTCCAAAGAGCACCTTGTGTTGTTACTGAATGCTTGGCTTTTGTCAGTCTTGAAGTGCCCCCATAAATATTCACTGGGGTTGAGGTCAGGTGATTGTGGATTGTGCTGAACTCCTTTCTCTTCTCTTCTTTCGTATATCGTCAGATGGCCAACTCAGTGTCATGCAGCCACGCCCTCGTCTCCGGTCCTAAGTCGAAAAGGCCAGCTTCTGAGGGTGGGCTGTATAGGGGGCAGCCGGTGATTATGTGCTCGGCAGTCTGTTCAGGCTCGCCGCACTCACATGCCGCACTGTCCGATAGGCCCCACTTCTTCAGAGATGACTTGAAGCGTCCGACGCCAGAGCGCAGACGGTTCAGTGAGGTCCATAGATGGCGTGGCATGTCTTCTCCTTTTACACCGCCTCCTGGGTCCCGGATGTATCGTTGCATGCGGGAGGGCCCAGCCGTCTCCCACGTCTGTTTCCAGGATGCTGCCAGCCAGGCGTCTCTGGACAAGTCCTCAGGGATAGACTGTAGCATCTCCTGTGCTGCCTTGTTGTAGGGATGGCTTAAGCCTGCATGGTGGTGCCGGTGTTGTTGTGGCTTTGTGTAGGATGTGCCAGTCGTGCTTCTGGGCTTTTCTTGCCAGGGCGAGGGTAGCCGCATCCCGTCGGAGACTGGCTGGGGCGATTCCAGCTAGGACTGGCAGGTAGGACACAGGGGTGGGTTTCAGACAACCAGTAACTATACGCTGTTGATGACTGTATCTACCTTGTTCACATGTGGACTTCTGCTCCAGGCTGGGGCACAGTATTCTGCTACGGGTAATACCAGGGCTTGCGTGGATATGCGTAGGGTCTGGGGGGAAGCTCCCCAAGTCGAACCCGCCAGGCGGCGGATGAGCGAGACCCTTGCTGTTGTCTTGGCCTTCACTTCATCCAGGTGTTGCTTGTAGGACAGTGTCCGGTCCAAGCATACGCCGAGGTACTTGGGGGCTTGCTGGAACTCCAGGCGGTTGTTGCCAACATGCACGTCCAGTTCCCTTCTTGCTTCCCGATTGTTAAGGTGGTAAGCTGCAGACACTGTCTCGCCCATGCTGAGCTGAAGGTGCCACTTCTGGAGGTAGTCTGCCAGGATGCCCATGTCTCGGTTGAGGCCATCTTCCATCGCCTTCCATGTTGGGCGGCGAAGCATGATGGCCAAGTCGTCCGCATAGCCATACTTGGTAGATGTTGTATCTGGCAGGTCGTGAATGTCTATGTTGAACAACATTGGTGAGAGGACGGAGCCTTGCGGGACACCGTTCTTCAACTTTCTGAGCCTGCTGGTCTGGCCATCGCTGGTCTGTAGGATGAAGCTACGGTTCGATAGCATCTCCATAATGAACCTCACCATGTGCCGGTCCGGGATTGTCCTCAACAGTTTCAGATGTAGTCCACGGTGCCACACGGTGTCATAGGCGGCTGTCAGGTCCAGGAATACTACTCCAGCTTTTTCGTTATCCTGAAAGCTGTCCTCGATGTCCTGAGTGAGTAGCGTTACCTGATCCACTGTTGACCTGCCTCGGCGGAAGCCGGCTTGTTCCGGTGGGAGTTGTGGGTCCACCACTGGCTCGATGCGGCTGTGAATCAGCCTCTCCAGGATCTTATATGGGACACAGAGCAGAGAGATGGGCCTGTAGGACTTCGGGTCTTCGGCGGGTTTGTTCGGCTTTGGCAAGGCTATGACGGAAGCACGGCGCCAGGTCTTTGGGAGCTTGGACCTCCGGAAGCATGATGAGAAGAACGAGCATAGCCAGTAAGATGTTCTTTCACTTTGGTGTATGACAAACTCTGGGTGGATATTGTCTCGACCTGATGACTTGCCCGGCTTCAGTTTGTTGATTGCTGCACTTAGTTCGGCTACTGTGAAGTCTCCTGAGAGGTTAGCATCGACGCTGGCTGCCTTGGAGAGAGACGATACCTCACACGAGGTCAATCGTGTGACGTTTCTGTCAGCATCAGGGAAGCGACCATTTTTCAGGAGCTGGGAAGCAATGGCATCTGCTGTCACTGGACACCTGCGGGGGGTTGTTTTTCTCCCTGAGAGCAGGTTGATGGTCTGCCACGCCTTCCGGCTAGAGTGGGTGAAGTCGATAGCTTCCACTACTTCAGTCCACCTGGCCCTTCGGGTGTCGTCCAGCTTCTGCAATCGGGTTGTTGCTGTTGCGTCCATTTCTTCCCTGGAGCTTGCCTGCTGGTGTTGGCGCAGCAGGCAGCTGCACTCCTCATCCCAGCCCGGGATGTAGTTCTTATTGTAGCCACGTGGGATGTTGTGCTTTGCTGCCCTGAGGAGGACTTCACAGTAGGCGGCGTATGCAGCATCCACATCAGCTGCTTCTGGGTCCAGGAGACCAGCAGTTCTTCTTTCCGTTTCCGCCATAAACTGCCGCCAGTTCGCCTTCCTGAAGTTCCATCTCCTGACCGGTTTGCCAGATACCGGCTGTACCAGTGATGGTACTTTGATGATGGATGGCCGGTGGTGTGAACGAGGGAACCTGTCCAAGACACGTCTCTCCGGTTTCAGGTCGTTACTGCGGCATACGGCAAAGGCCTGGGTTGGTGTGAGAGTTCCAGCGTGCAGAAAAGAAGCTTGGGGGCTCCTTTGGGTCGAAGAGCAGCAATGCCTCAGCGTTAGAAGCCCACTCACTCAGCGCTTCACCATCCTGTGATGTGTGGTTGTAACCCCAATCTGTATGTTGGCAATTGAAGTCACCTGCATAGATGGCGGGAGGAGTCACAGATGGTAGTGATGATACAGTCAGCACAGTTGGTGGGGGCTTGTATACATTCACAACAGATGTTTCTTGGATTTTGGTGACCGGCCACTCAATGTTGCAGCCGGGTGGAGATTGACTGGTGGCTGACCAGCTCAATCCTTCCCGGACAAAGGTTGCCATTCCATGCTTCTTGCTGTGGATGGATCCGGTGAGGAAGAACCCAGGCAGTTTGAGGTTGTCGTCAGAAACCCAGTGTGTCTCTTCTCTGAAGTAACATTGGTATTAAAATCCTAAAACTTTCTTTTCATTTTCGTTGTTGCAAGATCAGACACATTTTGACAGGCTTCACATATATCAGATACATTAGATATTACAGCTCTTATGTGATGTTTAAATGAAAAAATAAAAGAAGAAAAGAAGAATCTGAAAATAAAAGTTTTTTTTTATTTTGGATACCGGTGGACTTGCGGTTCTTCTGAATCATTTTGTGAATTGTTCCCAGTTTAATCCCAAGATCTTGTGATATTAAGAGCGGCCAGCAGGGGGGCTGGACTCAAGCTTAACAAGCAACCGTAATAAGCAAGGGGAGACCATCAATGCCAAAAAAGTTTAATTCAACCAAAGTTAGGTAACAGAAGTACAATACCCATGGAGTGTGAACAAATTAAACATCAGTTGTATAATGCCATGCCATTGTCTCCTGCTTAGTCTAATCAACTGTAAGTCACTCTGGATAAGAGCCTCTGCCAAATGCCATTAATGTAATGTAATGTAGTGGCAGCTCAGTTGAGGGGCAGTGAGCAAAATACAGGACTGTGCATGAAGTTCAAATGAAATTAAACATTTATTTTTCAGGTGATAATATCATTTATACAAGTAATAAATGGGAAATGTGTCCGTTTGTTCATTTGTCAGTTCTATTTCCTTGTGTAAAGTTGTATCTGTTCAGTTCTAGCCTCTGGTTTCCTGACCCATTTCTATTCTGTTTCTTTTCTGCCGTTTTTGGATTCCCAGATGTTTTAACTCTGCCTGGCTTTTGGATTATGTGTTTGTGCTTTGTACACTTGTGTCGATGGCCTGCCCGCTACTGAACTCTGCCGGCTTTATTAGGATGCTGTTTACTGGACTCTGTCTTGTACCGCTGCCCTGCTATTGGACTGACTACTGATTTTTGGACTTTGCCTATTCTTGGATTACGTTCTTGATCTGCCTGTTCTGAATAAACCTGCC
Organism: Conger conger; assembly: GCF_963514075.1. Classification (NCBI taxonomy): domain Eukaryota; kingdom Metazoa; phylum Chordata; class Actinopteri; order Anguilliformes; family Congridae; genus Conger; species Conger conger. The sequence goes on along the minus strand of NC_083767.1, from coordinate 63,387,449 downwards.
ATATTCACCTTATGCCTGAGTCTGCATTGGGTTGCTCTGTCCCACATCCTGACAAAAAGCGTCACACAGTTACAGCACACACTACCAAACATCACACAGTTACAGTACACACTACCAAACATCACACAGTTACAGCACACACTACCAAACATCACAGTTACAGCACACACTACCAAAACATCACACAGTAACAGCACACACTACCAAACATCACACAGTTACAGCACAAACTACCAAACATCACACAGTTACAGCACAAACTACCAAACATCACACAGTTACAGCACACACTACCAAACATCACACAGTTACAGCACAAACTACCAAACACCACACAGTTACAGTTACAGCACAAACTACCAAACATCACACAGTTACAGCACACACTACCAAACATCACAGTTACAGCACAAACTACCAAACATCACACAGTTACAGCACACACTACCAAACATCACAGTTACAGCACAAACTACCAAACATCACACAGTTACAGTGCAAACAACCAAATATCACACAGTTACAGCACAAACTACCAAACACCACACAGTTACAGTTACAGCACACACTAGCAAACATCACACAGTTTCAGCACAAACTAGCAAACACCACACAGTTACAGCACAAACTACCAAACACCACACAGTTACAGTTACAGCACCAACTACCAAACACCACACAGTTACAGCACAAACTACCAAACACCACACAGTTACAGCACCAACTACCAAACATCACACAGTTATAGCACACACTACCAAACATCACAGTTACAGCACACACTACCAAACATCACACAGTTACTACACAAACTATTAAAACAACACACAATTACAGCACAAAGTACAAAACATCACAGTTGCAACACTAAGAACCAAAGCATCTTGTACTAAATGTCAAGGTGTTAGGGGCAGGGGATGGACTTTGTATTTTTCTGAAGATTAAATCTAAATCAATGAGGTAGAAAAGTGATTTATGCATCACTCATTGGACTAAAATACGATATTTGTCAGGATACTTTAATTATCTTGTGAATAAATCATGGCCATTTTAGTATGACTCATTGGAGTTGACCAATTCTGCTGATGGATAATTCCAAGTCAGCTTATCCCACTTATCACAGATATATAATGAGACTTGTAATGCTGATTTGGCTAAACTAATGAGTGTGACTTCATGACTTTGACCTGCCCTATTTCCATAGAGAAATCATAGATAGATAAATGGTTCTTATATCACCGTAGGCTCTCACCAACTCTGTCTTCTATGTATATATTATGTTCATCAACATAATAAAAAATATATATATATTTTTTAATATTGGCTTTTTTTGTATTTCTTTCAGATTTCAAGATTATAATCATTGAAATCAAATTCAGTTTGTGAATTTGTACAAACTTTGTTACCCCATATCTCCCAGATTCATAATCCAAGTGTGATTTCCAGGGGTTTCTAATCAGGCCAAATCAGCATGTAAATCTCATTAAAATCTGTGACGATGCAGTCCAAAAGTGTGTTATGCTGACATAGAATTAGTCTTATCAGCAGCCATACCATCATGCATGTGGAAGGGAGGAGTGTAGGTCTGGTTAGTACTTGGATGAGAGACCTCCTGGAAAAACGAACTTGCTGCTGGTAATTGTGTTGCTAGCACAACATCAGTCTGTGTGGGCTATACAATTAACACATTTCTTATTCCTTTGACACAAAATGCATACAGCTAACACATTTTAAAAATACTTGAACTTCTATTACACACAAGCTCAACCAAGACCAGAACAACAGATTTTTACTGCTAAATTTACAAATGCTTTCACACTGTATGTCAGAACAGATAACCTCATGTTCTAAATCTGATAGGCTAAAGTTGAACAGCAGTTTACATTGTAGATTGAAACACAAATATATGTCCTCCATCCATCCATTATCTTAACCTGCTTATCCTGAACAGGTTCGTAGGGGGGCTGGAGCCTATCCCAGCATACATTGGGCGAAAGGCAGGAATACACCCTGGACAGGTCGCCAGTCCATCGCAGGGCACACACACCATTCACTCACACACCATTCATATAGCCCACACAGACTGATATTGTGCTAACTGTGTTTTGAAAATGTGACTACAGAACTGAAAAAAGGTTTTGTTTTGTTTAGCAACGGTAAAAAACAGTTTCGACCAGAAGGAAGATCGCCCCCTACTGGGTTAGCAACACCACTACCAGGAGAGCACGCCCCTGCAGAGGGCAGGACGGTTGGGCTGGAATAAGGGCACCATCTTCCCACAGAGGTGAGTCCCCTGTGGATGTGTCCCGTGCCATTTTGTTTCTTCCTTTCTCCATTAGGCCCACAGCACACCATCTCTTGGTAAAGTAAGTCTTATTAGGAGCATTACGGCTCAGTCAGCACCTGATGCGCTTAGTTTGAGGTATAGTTCCCAGCAGCCAGAGGGGTTTGTAACATCTATACATAATGAGAAACCACCTGGTACTGACAACTTAGATGGAAAGCTACTGAGAATGGTGGCAGACCAGATTGCCACTCGCATCTGCCATATCTTCAATTTGAGCCTTGTGAGTAATGTTTGTCCCCAAAACTGGAGAGGAGCTAAAGTCATCCCACTGGAGAGGAGCTAAAGTCATCCCACTGGAGAGGAGCTAAAGTCATCCCACTGGAGAGGAGCTAAAGTCATCGCACTGGAGAGAAGCTAAAGTCATCCCACTGGATAGGAGCTAAAGTCATCCCACTGGAGAGGAGCTAAAGTCATCCCACTGGGGAGAAGCTAAAGTCATCCCACTGGAGAGGAGCTAACGTCATCCCACTGGAGAGGAGCTAAAGTCATCCCACTGGAGAGAAGCTAAAGTCATCCCACTGTTGAGGAGCTAACGTCATCCCACTGGAGAGAAGCTAAAGTCATCCCACTGTTGAGGAGCTAAAGTCATCCCACTGGAGAGAAGCTAAAGTCATCCCACTGTTGAGGAGCTAACGTCATCCCACTGGAGAGGAGCTAAAGTCATCCCACTGTTGAGGAGCTAACGTCATCCCACTGGAGAGAAGCTAAAGTCATCAAGCATGCTAGGGCTGCTTTTACTGGCTCTAACAGCCGACCAATCAGTCTGTCACCTGTTCTCAGCAAACTTGTAAAACATTGTATTAGACCAGATAAATGCTATTTCTCTGTTGACAATTTGACAAGTGACTACCAGCATGCTTATAGGGAAGGTCACTCAACATGCACAGCGCTTACACAAATGACAGGTGATCAAAAGAATATTGTGGGAGCAGTACTGCTAGATGTCAGTGCTGCCTTTGATGTGATTGATCATAAGTGATTATTTTGAAAAAAACGCATGTGTTATGGTTTTGCTCCATCTGCCTTATCAAGGATTGAAGGTTATCTATCTAATAGAACACAAAGTGTTTTCTTTAATGGAAGCTTTTCAGAGGCAAGACATGTTGAGTGTGGAATTCCACAATGAGGTTTGCTTGGCCCTTTGCTGTTTTCTGTTGTTACTAATGATCTTCCACTTGCTTTGGAAAAAGCCTGTGTGTCCACGTATGCAGATGATACAACAATATACAGGCCCTGGTTCAGTCGAGCTGAACAATTTACAACTCATAATGCTTAAGTTTTATTGCAACCTTCAGCGAGTCTTCTTTGATTCTGGTTTAAAAAATCATATACATTCTATAAAGTGCTTTTGCCTCCATCATGACCGATGACCATTTATCAATAAACACTGTCTCTGAATTAGCATGGCTGATCTTTGTACATTATTCCATTGCTGTGGTGCATAATCTGGCATGGTAAATTTACATTTTAACAGTTTGTTTTATGCTGAGAACTTCACCATATGGGCTGTTTGAAAGAGAATACTTTTTACAATATACAAACATGATGACTAACTTATCCATTTAGAAAGCTGAATTCAAACTTTGTTTTGCATCTCAGCATTTAGTCAAGCTGATGTATTTCACCAGAAATGGTCACACTAAAAATAAATGTTTAATTTGAACAGTCCTTTGTTTTGTTCACTGCCTTGAACTGAGCCGAAAGATAATGGCAGTGTCTTCATTCCACCACTAGATGGCAGTGAATCCTGTTAACATCATACCAGTTACTGCTGGCCTCACCTTCTGTCCCAGTTTGCTATAAATGCACAATTTACACATGAGTCAAATGTAATTACACTGGGAAAATTATTCATTCTTTATCAATGAAAGCTTGAATCTTTTAGTCTAACACTCACCCCTGATTTACATCATGATTTAAGGGCATTTTTACACCACGCATCTGAATGGAAAGAAATAGACCAGGCCACTGAATCCGGGTACTTCTACGTACACGCCCTTCTTGGGGGCAATAACACAGCGGGAATAGGGTATTTCACTTAAATTAGTTATATCTTTTGATAACAACATAATATATATTGTAAATTATATTTCCGACAAGCTGAAAGTCTTTTGAGCATTTCCGTTCTAGGTTGACATTTTTACGATCCGTAGTTTTTGAGAACAAGAGCTTTGTTTGACACCAGCCATTATATAGGCTACAAGACACGGAGCTAGCTAGCTGGCTAACGTTACGTGACACTGGTGTTGAGGCAATCTGTCGATATATCTACCTATCTATACAAATTATGGGCTATACGACACACGGAGATAGCTAGCTATCAATCGATCAAAGATCATCGTAAAAATGTCAACTTAGAATGGAAATACTCAAAAGACTTTCAGCTTGTGAGAAATATAATTTAAAATATAATGGATATTGTTGTCAAAAGATATAGCTAATTTAGGTAAAATACCCTATACCCGCTGTGTTATAATTGCCCCCGAGAAGGGGCGTGTACGTCAAAGTACCCGCATTCGCTGGTCTGGTCTATTTCCTTCTTTATTGAATAGTCACATATGAATGTAGAACACAGATCTTCGGTGAACCTTGAAAATCTGAAAATTATGTAGGCTACATCAGCGAGCATGTTTAGCTGATGTTTGATCACGTTGTGTTTCCTCTGTTATGAGCTGTTGTAATCGTGTGCATGTCATTTGTAGAAACGGGTGCCACTGAGACGGGTGGTCTCCTTTACTGAGTTTATTTCATGTTTTGATCAGAGAGCAGGGGAGCTCTCTGTTCATTATGTGGGCCCATAAGCCCCACCTGGGCAGGGATGGCCTCTCTTGGTTTTGTGGTTTCATCGCCCTGTATGACTGAATGATTTATTCCCCAAGGGACAGGCTGGTTTCCCTGCTCCCGTCAGTAGCTCTGTGTGTGTTTGGAACCACGCTGCTGGGTGTACAAGTGTGAGTTATGATACAGGTGTGTGTGGGTCTGAAATGTGTGAGGACTGTGGAACCTGCTGAGTGTTTTGGAACAGCATTTGATTTCCCCCCTCTGTTGGAGGAGATGTGTGATGCATCCTGGGTAAGTTTCTGCTTTGATAACATTTTTAAAATGGCTGACTCATCACTCTCCTGCCCCAGTGAGTCCTGGACTGGCACACTGTCTCTGACTCCACCATGTGCACAGACTCCAGTCCACTGAGTCCTGATGTAAATCCTGGGTGAGTGTTAGACTAAAAGAGTCAAGCTTTCAGTGTTATGTCCCTTTAATTGATAAGTATGAATAACTTTCCCAGTGTAATTGCATTTGGCTCATGTGTCAATTGTGCATTTATAGCAAACTGGGACAGAAGGTGAGGCCAGCAGTGACTGGTATGATGTTAACAGGATTCACTGCCATCTAGTGGTGGAATGAAGACATTGTCATTGTCTTTGGGCTCAGTTCAAGGCAGTGAACAAAATAAAGGACTGTTGATACTGACGGGAAAGATTGATTTGACATCCCTGATTATGCACCATAGCAATGGAATACTGTACAAAGCTCAGCCATGCTAATTCAGAGTTTGTATAGATAAATTGTTATCGGTCATGATAGAGATAAAGGCACCTCAAAACATGCATATGATTTGTAAGTATAATAACTGGCTGATATTATCTGTCATAAAAACAATTCCATCTGGAAGATCATCATCAGCACTACTAAAACAGGGCATGTATGATCCATTTATTTTAATCTCCTGTTTTCATCTTGAATGACTCCTCCAGGTTTTCCATGGCTTGGTCCTGGGTAATGTCTCTCCATTGGGGGGGAATGTCAGCAGGCTGAGCTTTATATTCCTGGGCAAACTGCTTGTTAAACCTGGTGAAGATGTACTTCCAGTACTCTGAGGCCTGGATGCTGGTGTCAGGCTGGATGCGCCAGTCAAGGAAAATCCTCTGATACTCCTTGTATGGATGAAGTTTCCACTCTGTTTCAGGCGACCTGAATTCTGTCTCACTGGCAACACTGGTGGAGCAGATGTCACACATTAATTTCTTGGAGTCTTCATATCTGTATCCCCCGATGCCTGAGGACGGTGAATGGAGGCAAAGTGCTCTGTGTGGCTCTTGCCACCAGCTTCACAGGGGGCCTTGCAGAAGGGACACTGCCTCCCACAGCCAAACACCCTGTTAAACAGCACCTTCTGTGGCTGAAAGGGCAGTGAGGTCAGCCTGGCCCTCACATCCCCACCTTCCTGAAACTCTACGGTAAAGGTCTGCTCCGTTTCATCCACAAGCACCATCAGACACTGGGAAAAGTCTTCTGGTTTGGCAGAGTTTAAGGCCAGGACTGCTCTGAGGGGGTCTTTAGGGATGACAAGCTCCTGTAGGTAACAACAGATATCCTGAATGAACTGCTGAATGTGCTGGGCCTCCTTCCCCTTTCTTTCCACTCGTTTACTGATATTTATCTCTGCTTTCTTTATGGCTTCCTTCATTATTTTAACCTTTGCCTTCAGGTGCTTAATCTCAATGTTCCTGAGGCCATCTCCCTCTGAGAACTGCTTAACCATCTGCTCCAATATCGAGTCCTGTACAACGGTCTCCTAATTATTCATGTATCTCACAAAGTCCTGAAAGTTATCCTCTGAAAGTAGCTGCTTGAGGATTGAGAACTGGAAGAAGGTTCGAGTGCTGAAGTCAATGACTTTCTGCCCTGTCAACATTTCATCCACAAGGTCAGGGCCCAGAGATTTGGTGATGTATTCCGTCACCGCAGGTGCAAGACAGTTAGAGGTGAACTCTTCAGCTTTCTTCTGACACTGGTCTTTTTTATGGAACATGTCCTTAAAGTCAGTGCAGTACTGTGCCTTGAACTGTTCCAGACAGCGACGGGGGTCTTTTGCATGGATAAAATCCCGATGCATTTTAAGAAACTCCCGTGCTGCATGTCCACAGATGTGGATCTTCAACTTGGCCTGAAACTCAGCACTTGTTTCCAGATCACTGCACCTATCCAGGTTTTCATCTACCCTGCAAAGCAACTCTGTTATGTATGTGTTATGGTAATCAGACTTTGTTCTCACTTTCTCATCCACAAACTGCCTGCTGTCCTCGATGATGTGATCAACCTTCTCTTTTGGCTTTTCCTTTGGCTGCCCTATCAAGAATTGGACTGACTTCCAAAGCTTCTGCCACACTCCCTGATCGCTAGGCTTCACTTGGAATGACTCTATTCAGCATTCATGTAAGTTTCCCACTTCTGACAGTATTTCATGGACTGCGCTGCCTTTTCTCTGTAAGTTAACACACAGCTGGATGTAGATCTCGTGCACAATGTCTCGTTCCATGCCAGGGAACTGCAGCTCTGCCACAGCCTCATTCCACATCTTCTCAAATTTATTATTCAACTGTTGTTCAGACAGATCTTTTGCACTTTTTCTGCATTTCTCAATCAGGCCCAGAAGCTTCTGCTCCATTGTGGCTGTGTGGACTGTCTTGATTCTCTCTAACATCAATAAACCCTTTCTAATCTCCACCGCTGCCTCAAGCTTGTTTTTCACAGACCACATGTCTATATGGTCTCTTGTAGAATTCTGTGAGGTTGTCCAAAATGTACTGTTTTCTGTGAGGTTGTCCAAAATGTACTGTTCCTCTCCTGTCAGTTTCACAGAGGCCTCTCCTTTCAGGCGGATCAGCAAGTCATCAATATTGGAAGATGGCTGAATCTGTTACAAAGTTTGATTGTGTGCATTAGTGTTCTGCAGTGGTTTGGTAGCATTCTCTCCTGGATTAGTTAAGTATCATTTGTTTGTTTGCTGTTTCTAATTCAGTTTAGTTGTCATTATAGTGTTCTGCTGTGTATTTGTTTGTTTGTTTGTTTGCTAGTTAATACAAGTGGTGTTTATTTAGATTACAGTAAAACTGGGTTAGGTGTTTGTTTCTCTCAGGTGAGCTAGGCTATTGAGTTAGGCTATTGTTTTTACTGGCTGGCAGGCCACAGCTTTTATTGTAGGAGGAGCCAATAGTTTGCACCCTGCTTAGGGTATAACTACTGGCACACCTGAACTCACTTCAGTGTGCATTAGTGTTCTGCAGTGGGTTGGTAGCATTTTCTCCTGGATTAGTTAAGTATAATTTCTTTGTTTGCTGTGTCTAATTCAGTTTAGTTGTCATTAAAGTGTTCTGCTGTGTATTTGTTTGTTTGTTTGTTTGTTAGTTAATACAAGTGGTGTTTATTTAGATTACAGTGAAACTTTGTGAGGTGTTTGTTTCTCTCAGGTGAGCTAGGCTATTGAGTTAGGCTATTGTTTTCACTGCAGGTGTACAAAGTCGAGGGTGTCTATCTACGGGTGTCCATCCAGGCTGTCTGAGAGCCTGATGAGTGTTTTTGTTTTCGCTGCCTGCCCTAATTTCACTGCGTAGTATTCCTCTTGTCCTCCCTAATTCCCTCCATGTGTTTCCTTCCCATCCCTGTCCTCTCTCCTCTCCCCAGGTCCCAGTCAGGTAGGAGGTTTGCTTCCTGCCAACATGGGCAGAATATCTCAAACCTCATCTTCTCTCCCAGATCCGCTGGTATTGATCTCTGTGTGGCTGGTGGCCTCTGGAACTGCCAGTCCGCCGTCCAGAAAGCAGACTTCATATCTGCCTATGTCTCCCACCTCAACCTTGACTTTCTTGCTTTAACTGAAACGTGGCTCTCACCAGAGAACACAGCCACCCCGGCTGCCCTTTCCTCTGCCTTCTCTTTTTCCCACACACCCAGAACCTCTGGCAGAGGAGGCGGCACAGGTCTCCTAATCTCATCCTCATGGAGATCTAGTGTCTTCTTCTCATCCTTCGCCTTCTCCTCTTTTGAATTTCATGTGGTTTCTGTTACTTTGCCGTGCAAACTGTTTATTATTGTTGTTTATCGCCCCCTGGGTCCTCTGGGGAGCTTCTTGGATGATATGGACATCCTCATTAGCTCCTCACCAGTCAATGACACCCCCCTGATCCTCCTGGGTGACTTCAACCTCAACTCAGAGTCCACCCAGTCTACCTTTCTCTCCCTCCTTTCTTCTTTTGACCTTACCCTCACTCTTTCCCCTCCCACCCACAAAGCAGGCAACCTTCTTGACCTCATCTTCACAAGGAGCTGCACAACAACCAACCTCTCTGTAACACCACTCCATATATCTGACCACTCCTTCATCTCTTTTTCTCTTCCACTCTCCTCAAACACCCATCCATCTCTCCCACCATCCACTGTCACCTGTCGGCGGAACCTACGCCACCTGTCTTCCTCCACCCTCTCATCTACAATCCTCTCCTCCCTACCATCCGCGGAGCCTTTCTCTCGACTGTCTCCCGATGATGCTGCTACAACTCTCATGTCCTCCCTCTCATCTTCCTTTGACTCTCTGTGTCCCCTCACCACCAAATTAGCTCAGGCCTCCCCCCCAGTCCTTGGCTTTCTGATGCTCTACGAGCTGTCCGAACCGAACTGCGGGCAGCGGAGAGAAAATGGAAAAGGTCCTGTCTTCCCAGTGATATAGCTTTCTTCCATGCCCTCTTATCATCTTTCCATTCCTCTGTCTCTCTAGCTAAATCTTCCTTCTTTCACTCGAAAATTAACACGGCCGCCTCTAATCCCCGCAAACTGTTTTCAAGCTTCTCCTCTCTTCTGGCCCCCCCCCCCCACCCCCCTCATCACTCACACCTGATGACTTTGTCTCCTTCTTTGAAAAGGTCGATGCCATTCGCAATTCCTTCTCCCAACCCTCTCCCCCCGCTGACCCTCCGACCTCCTAGCCTCCTTTTCTCCCCTCTCTGACTCCAACACATTGAAACTCCTTACATCCCACCGCCCGACCACCTGTCCTCTTCACCCCATCCCTTCTCCCCTCCTACAATCTATATCCAATGACATTCTCCCTTTTCTCTCCTCTCTAATCAACACCTCCCTCTCTTCCTGCACCATGCCCTCTTCCCTGCTCCCAACTGTCCACTTCTCCAGAAAAATCTCCATGACCCCAACCAGTCTGGCTTCAAGAGTGGCCACTCCACTGAGACCGCCCTGCTCGCGGTCACTGAGGCACTCTGCTAAAGCCAAATCCCTCTCCTCTGTCCTCATCTTCCTCGACCTGTCGGCCGCCTTCGATACAGTCAACCATGAGATTCTGCTTTCATTGCTGTCTGGGATAGGTGTCACAGGGTCTGCACTCGCTTTTTCCTTTTTTCCTCCTACCTCTCTGGTCACTCCTACCAGGTGAATTGGAGGGGCTCAGTCTCTGACCCTCACCCCCTACAAACTGGAGTCCCGCAGGGCTCAGTTCTTGGGCCTCTCCTCTTCTCGCTATACACCATGTCTCTTGGTTCTGTTATCTCTTCAGAATCTTGGGGTGACTCTTGATAACTGCCTCACCCTGGCTCCACAAGTATCCTCCGCTGCCAGAACCTGCAGGTTCTTTCTGTATAATATACGCCGTATCCGTCATCTCCTGACGGAGAAAGCTACCCAGCTCCTAGTCCAGGCGCTCGTCATTTCCCGCCTGGATTACTGCAACTCCCTCCTAGCCGGTCTCCCAGCGTGTGCCATCAAGCCCCTCCAGCTGGTCCAGAATGCTGCAGCCCGCCTGATCACCAGTCAGCCCAGGTCGGCTCATGTCACCCCGCTTCTCATTGGCCTCCACTGGCTTCCTATTGCCACACACATCCGATTCAAGGCCCTAGTGTTGGCATTTCAGGCTGCTAAGGGGACTGCCCCACCTTACATACAATCCTTGATCACTCCCTACTCCCCAGCTAGACCACTCCGGTCTGCCAGCTCTGGTCGCCTTATGGTTCCCTCTCTACGTGCACCTGGCGGTCGAGCTGCACGTTCTGTTTTCCGTTCTGGTTCCTCAGTGGTGGAATGACTTGCCTACCACTGTCAGGACAGCAGAATCCTTCCCCCTATTTCGACGCAGACTCAAAACACACCATTTCAAACTCTACCTTAGTCCTCCCTCCTGATCTCCCCCACCCCCCCTTTCTGATATCCCTATCCTCCTTGTCTACCCCAAAAAAAAAAGAAAAAAAGAAGGAATTATGATGACGACTATATGTTTAGAACAGCATTCCATGTGTATTTTCCTAGTTATGGATGTGATGCTTTGACTTGTGGTAGAACCTATGCACTTGTAAATCGCTTTAGTTTAAAAGCGTCTGCCAAATGACAAAAATGTAAATGTAAATGTAAAAAGAAAATGGTTTCACATTTGGCACGTTCCTTCCCACAGTGATGTCAACAAGGCAGCCGTTTAATAGAATTATGTATACATATTAGTACTTTGCTAGCAATGTTTCTTGAATGTATTTCTATGAAATGTATCTGTATTTATGTTACTGAGCTAGCTAGTTTGCTAAACCCATCGCGATTATTTTGGGCTGGAGGAATGCATTGGCACATCATAGGAGACGTCGTTATCTGGAATCTCACCGGTGGGTGATAGCAATAGCCTATCGCTACGTTTCCCCTGTCCTTGCAGAGAGCCAGGAGGTGACACAAGACTCAAACCAAGTGATTAGGTGGCCATGCTTCAAATCTTCTAATAAAGCTTTAAATAAATGATAGCAACGAAGCCTAACGATACGTTCACATCTTATTAGAATGAATGAATTAGCTCCTTCTGACAGGGAAACACAGTTCACATCAACCTCTGACATTAAACGTGTGCTAACCGATTAGCAAAAAACAAATCAGCCACATGTCATGCCACTTCTATAGCCTACCATGATGTTAGCGGATGTAACGTGAACTCGCCGTTATAGTTTCGGCGGCGTAGTAGGCTACGCCATGTCCCATACGTGTTTCATGGAATTTATATTCAACTCCACTTAAGCATTAATTAATCCGGATTACCGGAATGAAACATCACCCATTTTAATGTTGAATCCTCTTGCGTTTTTATATGATATGAATAATTATAATATCCAATCGGCATATTAAAATAATTTAGCCACTCTAAATATGCATGAATGGAATAATAAAATACCAAAACAGGCTTTACGACCGTGCTCTTTCATTTCTGCGCACAATACGAACAGCTGAGACCACTCGTTAAGTTTGTTCGGCGCCTACGAAAAAACTGACATCCGAAAACTTTGATAAATCCCACATTATTTGTGGAAATGCATTTCCACTGGATTTAGAGGATATAACAGAGAGGTACTGATCAAAGAGGTACATTTCACTGGATTGGGGGCTAGGCAGGGTTGTAGATTGACCAAACAAAGTGAGATGCTTTGGGGGGGGACTTAACTGTAGTGGACTTAACTTTGCATCCTTGTATGCATACTCATCCCACAAACAAACATGCTACCTTCACCTAAAGACTGACTCAGGAAAACAAAGGTTATTCTGCTTACAAGTTATTTAAAATGCATGTAAAGGACATATATATTTTTCACATACTCTCATACTCCTCAGCATCACTGGGGGTGGGGTGTTTAACAGGGAGAGGAGAAATTACCCGAGACAGTGCTCCACCAGTGCAGAAATGTGCTTTACTCTTAGAAACTAGCTTCATACAAGGAATTACAGTGGGGTGCAAAAATTACATTAATGGCATTTGCTCTTATTCAGAGTGACATACAGTTGATTAGACTAAGCAGGAAACAGTCCTCCCCTGGAGCAGTGCAGGGTTAAGGGCCTTGCTCACGGGATCTTATTGTGGCTACACCGGGGATCGAACCACCAACCTTCAACCATAAAGTACCTCCAGGAAAAACGGAAGAAGGTTACATACTGACAGTGGAATGATGTTGGAGTTCTGGAATGTGTGAGTGTGTGTGTATATGTGTGTGTGCAATTGTCCCAGTCTAACAGAATCTGCCAAATACCAGAAATAACCATGTATTTGCATATTATATATGTAAAATGCAGTCTAACACACGCAAGCAGTACAGTGAATCATAGAGATTACTGATATACACATAGTGTGGGAAAATTTTAATTGGCTCCCAAAATATAGCTCATATGGCATTAACTGTGTACTTTGTGCAAAGCATTAATATGTGCCCACTTCTACTAATGTGCAGAGAGAAGCTGTCTACCAGTGGAAATGTCCACTGAACTGTAGCAATGTGAGCAAATATGTGTCATAGGGCATGAATACCAGTAAGATAAGAGCTTGCAGAAAAACAGGAGCCCACCTAACCACGAAGGAGGGGGGCCACACTGGATTGACCCCAGAGCTTAGAATTGTTTCTCTTGGTGTGTCGTGTCTAGGAAACGACAGAGTCCAAATCTTCAATTTGTCGAAAAACATCTTCACGAGGGAAAAGACGACGCCACGGCAGCAAGTTCTTCAGGAAATTCAGACTTTATTAGCACAGGTGCATAAAGCCGGTTCAGTTCTCCAGAACTGAACCCCGACTGTCATTTTTACACCATACACAGTTACTCCACCTACAACTCCTCCTCAAACCTCATTCTGGCTAATCACCCACACTGTTCTTATCATAACTCCTCCCAACGCTCCTCCCACAATGTCATTGTGGCAAATCGCCAACGGTCCTTATGCTCTACCAACTCTGTACAAAGTTCAGGGCGTTCTGCCAACTACGAACAAAGTTCAGGACTCCCCCTCTCCTCACTTCACCCTGCACCTGCTCTTGGCAAAGGGTCCTCATAAAGTTCTGGATGCCCCCCCTCTAACACACACGTCATCCATACACGTCACTCTGTATCTTTCGCTTTTATAAGACAAACTAAGCAGCAGTAATCATTGAAAATATACAGACATACTAAACATTTCATTAATATTCACTTCTAATATGCTTTTCTAATATACAGACTAGATATTTGATTAATTATTCTCTTCTAAGGGAGTAAATGTACGTTGCATTCTTTGCTCTCATTTCAACAGTTTTCACTGTGGTTTCTTGCGTTTTCATAAGCTCAGCTATAATTAATGTTCTAGGTTCATTTGATTTGATAACAAGCAGCGTTCATGGGATATAGTGATTATAAGTCACTTGCATATAGATACACTTCTGGCATAAAACATCGAGAGTCCCGGAGAAATCAGCTGTAAAGTCATATCTCGCTCTGCCCGTGTCCTTGACAGTTCGAGACGCCTCCCCCCAGCTGGCTGGCTCACTGTGTAATTCTAGCACAATTTAGCAGTTAATCAGTTTGAAACTATACAGGGTACATATCATACATATTGATACACTTTTAGCATACATCATCGAGCGCTTTGGAGGAACCAGCCTGCTCACTAAGGTGAAGTCTGATTTTGACTTGTGATTGTTTTCATGCTTTTAGGAGGGAGATCTTTTGTTCTGTGAATTTTCCCCTACAGATGCATGTGCTGCCTGCTGACTGGAGGGAGACAGGGACTGCACCATCTCTCCCCAGCAACAGAATGTGTATATATTGTAAGCTGTAATGAAGTACAAGGCATTGTTCTCCGCTTTGGAAGCGCTGGACCCGATATGCATATTGTATAAAGCTGTTGAAACTCTCACTTGTGCAGAGCTGTTATTGTGTTGCAGATTTGTATCCAACAATAGTCTAACTCATAAGTAGCACAGTGAATCATAGAGATTACTGATATACACATAGTCTAACACACAGAAGCAACACAGTGAATCATAGAGATTACTGATTTTTTTAAAGAATGCACTTTTCACTGGCAACCTGCTGCTAAATACGGGCTTTTAAAATGTTCGGTAGGACAATCATTCCATGTTTTAGTATGTTTCGGATATTGTTCCCAGAAGACCATGGGAAGAAGTAGGAGAAAGCCGTCATTCCTAGTTCAGAACTACCTAGTCTTGGGAACTACCACTGGGATGAGTGTGATTTGTAGGTAACATTATGTACAAGATGGCTACGGAGATAACATGGGAGCTTACCCAAAATAACCTCATACCACAAAATACAGAAAGGGTATCTCCAAAGAGACAGACGTCCAGAGTTTGTTTAATGCTCAGTGATGTGTCAATTACTTAACCCGCCTTATGAAGGGAAATTGGAAGAAAAAATCATTAAACAGACTGATCAGTAAATTATGGTTTATTCACAGCACCTTGTGTTAAATAATGTTACAACAGCGGTTTGCACACTAAGACCCATCAGGTCCTGGTGCAAATTATACTCCGGGCCGCCCCTCGCCTTCAATAACATTGCCCACACGCATACTTGCCGTACGCATGTACCAGCCATTCAGAACCACTGACAGTAGACCAGAGGTGTCCAATCTTATCCTAAAAGGGCCGGCGTGGGTGCAGGTTTTTGTTTTAACCCAGCAGTAACACACCTGATTATACTAATGAACTAATCGTGGTCTTTAATCAAGACCTTGATTAGTAGAATCAGCTGTCTTCGTCCTGTGCTAAAACAAGAACCTGCACACACACCGGCCCTTTCTGGATAAGATTGGACACCCCTGCAGTAGACAAAGCACAGGGATAAGTGCTAGCCAGTCCTGCTAACAGACAGCAGTAATGTTACTTGAAGATAGGAAAAAAACATCACAATATTACATTACTCTTTCTAACTAATGGCTTCATGGTAAAAAAGCAAAAATGCTGCTCACTCATTTAAAAGGACACCCAGCGCAACTTGCTGTTCATAACCCACTTAGTCTCTCTTGTCCCATTTTGCTCCTTAAGCAGTTCTTGATAAGTTTTTAGTTTCGAAAACGAGCGTTTGGCTGTCGTCAGGTGAAAGTGGCAGTCAAGGTAGCGCATACATCGCCGAAGGCAGTTGCTACTTAAAAAACTGATCTACCTCTGGTAGTTTTGCTGCGTTTTACAGTTCCTCCTTTATCCATCACTCGTGCTTGCTAGCTGACGCGCAGTGAGGTAATCGCGTCATTGAACGCGATAGATCAATTACAGATAATAGAAGCGACCTTTTTTAAATTTTTATTTCACCTCTGAAAACATTAACTTGTCAGCCATTTGCTCTACTGCCTAACTAAAAAATAGGAAAAACACGTAATTGGTTTGTAACCATGGGGGAGATATGCAGTGCAAATCAAAGGTATTTTTTTAGCATGAGTAAATATTGTCTCCCGGTTCATCAATACAATAATACAATAGCACAGCACAGGCTTCTCCGCACCCCGGCCCCGGAGCGATCCCACCGCCGGTCCCGCCCTTGGCTACCTTCCTATCGCACTCACACACGCACGGGCGTAGGTTCATATATAGTAGGTAGTGTCACGTCCCTACTACTTTTTTAAACATGCGATTTTGCCAATACCGCTTTACGAACTAAACAACTAAACCTACACCAACACGAGCCAAACATGACTCTCAGATGTGATCTACGACCATGCTGATTATGCAGCTGCCTGGCATGGCAACAGCTCGCACAGCAAAAGTGACGTCCCTAACAAGAGCTTTACGCATGGGATATGCGCGCCTTGTTCATTTCGAGTCCCAGTGCTAGTATGTCACCCACTGTTACTGCTTTTCTCCTAGCTATGACATGTCTTCTGGCACACAGCAAAATTGGTTTGAACAACGATATTTCCCCATGGAGATCTTCACCTATATTTTATCTACAGTGTTATGCCACAGTAATTTTAGTTTTACGAATGGGCTTGAAAAAAAGGGCTTGAAATATTCGTACGCCACTTTCTAAACATAAATTGGGATTCATATATATATTAAACTTGACACGGAAATTGGCGCACATTTATGGAAACTTTGACCCATGTGTATGCACATTATGGAGGAGGAGGGAAATAGCGACCTTGCAGGCAAAGTAGTGAAATACAGACAATATATATTTTTTATTTTACCTTTATTTTACCAGGAAATAGTCCCATTGCGATTTACATCTCTTTTACAAGGGAGTCCTGGCCAAAAAGGCTTACAATATAACAAATAACACAGATGTTGCATTACACACAGCAAGGTACAGAGGAACATAGATACATACAAATAATTTAGGCTAAAACAAGTAAAAACATTTAGGTAAAACAAGTGCATAAACCGCGGGTGAACAAGCCAACATCAAAGCGTAATTTACAGCGGTAAACACCAGGTAGGGATGTGATAAATCATCAGTTTTTGTAATGCACTCATATCGCAATAAGGACACCACACCAGGTAGGGATGTGATAAATCATCAGTTTTTGTAATGCACTCATATCGCAATAAGGACACCACACCAGGTAGGGATGTGATAAATCATCAGTTTTTGTAATGCACTCATATCGCAATAAGGACACCACACCAGGTAGGGATGTGATAAATCATCAGTTTTTGTAATGCACTCATATCGCAATAAGGACACCACACCAGGTAGGGATGTGATAAATCATCAGTTTTTGTAATGCACTCATATCGCAATAAGGACACCACACCAGGTAGGGATGTGATAAATCATCAGTTTTTGTAATGCACTCATATCGCAATAAGGACACCACACCAGGTAGGGATGTGATAAATCATCAGTTTTTGTAATGCACTCATATCGCAATAAGGACACCACACCAGGTAGGGATGTGATAAATCATCAGTTTTTGTAATGCACTCATATCGCAATAAGGACACCACACCAGGTAGGGATGTGATAAATCATCAGTTTTTGTAATGCACTCATATCGCAATAAGGACACCACACCAGGTAGGGATGTGATAAATCATCAGTTTTTGTAATGCACTCATATCGCAATAAGGACACCACCCCAGGTAGGGATGTGATAAATCATCAGTTTTTGTAATGCACTCATATTGCAATAAGGACACCACACCAGGTAGGGATGTGATAAATCATCAGTTTTTGTAATGCACTCATATCGCAATAAGGACACCACACCAGGTAGGGATGTGATAAATCATCAGTTTTTGTAATGCACTCATATCGCAATAAGGACACCACACCAGGTAGGGATGTGATAAATCATCAGTTTTTGTAATGCACTCATATCGCAATAAGGACACCACACCAGGTAGGGATGTGATAAATCATCAGTTTTTGTAATGCACTCATATCGCAATAAGGACACCACACCAGGTAGGGATGTGATAAATCATCAGTTTTTGTAATGCACTCATATCGCAATAAGGACACCACACCAGGTAGGGATGTGATAAATCATCAGTTTTTGTAATGCACTCATATCGCAATAAGGACACCACACCAGGTAGGGATGTGATAAATCATCAGTTTTTGTAATGCACTCATATCGCAATAAGGACACCACACCAGGTAGGGATGTGATAAATCATCAGTTTTTGTAATGCACTCATATCGCAATAAGGACACCACACCAGGTAGGGATGTGATAAATCATCAGTTTTTGTAATGCACTCCTATCGCAATAAGGACACCACACCAGGTAGGGATGTGATAAATCATCAGTTTTTGTAATGCACTCATATCGCAATAAGGACACCACACCAGGTAGGGATGTGATAAATCATCAGTTTTTGTAATGCACTCATATCGCAATAAGGACACCACACCAGGTAGGGATGTGATAAATCATCAGTTTTTGTAATGCACTCATATCGCAATAAGGACACCACACCAGGTAGGGATGTGATAAATCATCAGTTTTTGTAATGCACTCATATCGCAATAAGGACACCACACCAGGTAGGGATGTGATAAATCATCAGTTTTTGTAATGCACTCATATCGCAATAAGGACACCACACCAGGTAGGGATGTGATAAATCATCAGTTTTTGTAATGCACTCATATCGCAATAAGGACACCACCCCAGGTAGGGATGTGATAAATCATCAGTTTTTGTAATGCACTCATATCGCAATAAGGACACCACACCAGGTAGGGATGTGATAAATCATCAGTTTTTGTAATGCACTCATATCGCAATAAGGACACCACACCAGGTAGGGATGTGATAAATCATCAGTTTTTGTAATGCACTCATATCGCAATAAGGACACCACACCAGGTAGGGATGTGATAAATCATCAGTTTTTGTAATGCACTCATATCGCAATAAGGACACCACACCAGGTAGGGATGTGATAAATCATCAGTTTTTGTAATGCACTCATATCGCAATAAGGACACCACACCAGGTAGGGATGTGATAAATCATCAGTTTTTGTAATGCACTCATATCGCAATAAGGACACCACACCAGGTAGGGATGTGATAAATCATCAGTTTTTGTAATGCACTCATATCGCAATAAGGACACCACACCAGGTAGGGATGTGATAAATCATCAGTTTTTGTAATGCACTCATATCGCAATAAGGACACCACACCAGGTAGGGATGTGATAAATCATCAGTTT
The DNA here is from genome assembly GCF_963514075.1 of Conger conger. NCBI lineage: Eukaryota > Metazoa > Chordata > Actinopteri > Anguilliformes > Congridae > Conger > Conger conger. The sequence continues at coordinate 63,367,866 of NC_083767.1, read as the reverse complement.
TTGTAATGCACTCCTATCGCAATAAGGACACCACACCAGGTAGGGATGTGATAAATCATCAGTTTTTGTAATGCACTCATATCGCAATAAGGACACCACACCAGGTAGGGATGTGATAAATCATCAGTTTTTGTAATGCACTCATATCGCAATAAGGACACCACACCAGGTAGGGATGTGATAAATCATCAGTTTTTGTAATGCACTCATATCGCAATAAGGACACCACACCAGGTAGGGATGTGATAAATCATCAGTTTTTGTAATGCACTCATATCGCAATAAGGACACCACACCAGGTAGGGATGTGATAAATCATCAGTTTTTGTAATGCACTCATATCGCAATAAGGACACCACACCAGGTAGGGATGTGATAAATCATCAGTTTTTGTAATGCACTCATATCGCAATAAGGACACCACACCAGGTAGGGATGTGATAAATCATCAGTTTTTGTAATGCACTCATATCGCAATAAGGACACCACACCAGGTAGGGATGTGATAAATCATCAGTTTTTGTAATGCACTCATATCGCAATAAGGACACCACACCAGGTAGGGATGTGATAAATCATCAGTTTTTGTAATGCACTCATATCGCAATAAGGACACCACACCAGGTAGGGATGTGATAAATCATCAGTTTTTGTAATGCACTCATATCGCAATAAGGACACCACACCAGGTAGGGATGTGATAAATCATCAGTTTTTGTAATGCACTCATATCGCAATAAGGACACCACACCAGGTAGGGATGTGATAAATCATCAGTTTTTGAATTGCACTCATATCGCAATAAGGACACCACACCACTGGTCGATTTTAATGCATCGATTAAAATAAGAATTCTTCATGTTTTCATCCCTCTTCCCTATGGCTTCTGCCAGACAGACTTGATTGGCATGAAATCTGTAAATATGCTGTATGACACTGAGTTTACCACCTATTACACCATAGGTGACTGGTCTTATGATAATCTATGCCAATACAGGTCTCTATACAATTTGATATATTTTTATGTAATGGTAAACTTTGCCAATGCATTTTATATGGCGCGGGACAATTGTGGTTGTAAGATTAACAAGGTAAATTTTTCGCTGAAAGCAGGATATTTTCACTTTCAATATTCAATGGATAAATAGCCTAATGATAATGTATTGCTTTATTTATTTTTATGTAGATACCGCATAGTGGAAAGCTATGTTCAGTTATCCGGTAGTTTGAATTTGCGTGTTAACAAATAAACACGGATGAAGAAACGCCATACAATAAGCCGTAAGTGAACCAACAGCTACAGAAAACACAGAAATTATTTGATAACTATCCTAGAATTCAACTATCTGCGGTGTTTCCATTCTTAACCCCCTGAAATGGCCGCAGATTGACTTCTAGTTTAGAATCTAAACAGCGTATTGCAATATTGCTTAAACCACAATAATACGGATGGTGGTGACCGTGCATTTCTTTTAAACCATTTCAGCTTCAGAAAAAAATATCTGTTATCAGTTAGCAATTTTTTGTAAATGTTTACAACTCAGTTTGGTTAACCATTTAAACGAGGACAAATTTGTTTTTGTGAATCAATTACATCATATTCCAAGGTATCTTTCTTATTCATCTTTCTAAGTTTCTCTTGGCTTTGCGCTCTGAGATGCCATTCACAGACATAGTCTACATTGGGCTCATCAAGGACAGTTCTATGCTTATCAATATTAATTAAGGTTGTTTCTTTAACCATGTATGGGTAATTTTAGGAGTGAACTAGGCGGTGTGTTGGGCTCGTGCATGTATGGACAATTCAAAGTATTAGGGGGATTTATAAAAGGAAATTGCGCACTGGCAGGCGTTGGCAATAGATCGCAATATTTTTTGGCTTCCGAACATTTCCTCTTTTCTACGTACGCCAACATTTTGTGTGGATTCGACGCAGAGTTTTATAAATGAGGCCCTAGGTTTCTGCACTGAAGCAGTCATGCTATGATTGGTGAAATACATTGAACCTCCACTAGGTGGCAGTGCTTAATTTACACAGGCACTGCATTACTGCAGTTCCACACTGTAGAGCAGTATATATTTCCACTAATACACTAATGACAAACAAACTCTAGTTTATTAGAGGATAGATTAAATTACTGTAAATTGAGAAATCAGGTGACTACATTTAACAAAAGTAAGAAGAAGGAATATTATAAGCAAAGAAAGGTTCTACTACTGCAAATTGAATAGGCCACATGTGAAGAGTTTGTGTAATGCCCACTTTACCCCGAGCGGGCGAGGGGAAGACTGTTAGCTGTGCACGCAGTAACGGTATGTTCATTCTAGGTCGATCTTCTACATGTGGTAGGCTACCAAATGTCACAGAGCTAAAATCTAAGGCTGTAGTAGGATTGAAATTGCAGTTTTGCTGTAGTTTCAATATCGCAGGGTTTAAAGCACGAACAAATGATGTTCCTTAAATGTATTGTTCAGAATAATCTGAAATGGGGGGTGCGCTGGTGTAGGTAGGCTATTTAAATTTAATTTAAATACTCTAAACAGCCGCTAGTCTACTTATAAATGACGACAAAACAATTAGGTTAAAACAATTAGGTTAATAGTTAGCGAAATATTATTAGTTATGCTGGTATTGTATGGGCGGCACGGATGGTGCAGTAGGTAGCACTGCCGCCTCACAGCAAGGAGGTCCTGGGTTCGAATCCCCGTCGGCCGGGGCCTCTCTGTGCGGAGTTTGCATGTTCTCCCCATGTCTGTGTGGGTTTCCTCTGGGTACTCCGGTTTCCTCCCACAGTCCAAAGACATGCAGGTTAGGCTGATTGGAGAGTCTAAATTGCCTGTAGGTATGAGTGTGTGAGTGAATGGTGTGTGTGCCCTGCGATGGACTGGTGACCTGTCCAGGGTGTATTCCTGCCTTTTGCCCAATGTATGTTGGGATAGGCTCCAGCCCCCCTGTGACCCTGTTCAGGATAAGCAGGTTCAGATAATGGATGGATGGTATTGTATGGAGTTACAATTTGATAATGATTCACTGACAAACTGCGCAATGTAATTTTAAAGTGCCAAATGCTGCTGTTCGATGTCGGATTTCTTATTTCGTATTTTTATTTTTCATTTTTTAATCCAACGATGGTTAAAGTGGGGCCATTTTTTCTGAAGGTGGTCCGCCATAAACCACTGCGGGAAATACTGAATATGTTAGATCCATCCATTATCTTAACCCGCTTATCCTGAACAGGGTCGCAGGGGGGCTGGAGCCTATCCCAGCATAGACGAAAGGCAAGAATACATCCTGGACAGTACACACACCATTCACTCAAACACTCATACCCACAGGCAATTTAGACTCTCCAATCAGCCTAACCTGCAGGTCCTTGGACTGTGGGAGGAAACCCACGCGAACACGGGGAGAACATGCAAACTCTCGGGATTCCCGACCGGGATTCGAATCCTAGACCTCTTCTATCCCCCTTACAAAACTTATCCCCTCCAGGGTCACGTTTCCGGTTACGTTCCCCTCATGCGTAAATCAACGTCATGAGTTAGCGTCAAGTCGACAGCGTGCATACGCTTAGTCATTACTCTGTCAATAAGCATTTATTCAGTCCGCTGTATGTAAGTTAGCGAAACATACATTTCCCTACAGTTTAAGATAGCGATAGAGATAGATAGTGCTCGTCTCTCGGTGGACTAATATCAGTACCGCTAGCTAGTTAGTGAAACGGACAGCAAACCATTCGGCAATAAATATATGTAGAGAAGTAGATAAGCACGACATAGGTAGATATATTTAAGTTAGCTTCCTAGCTAGCAAAATAAAAAATATCTAGCAAGCGGACAGTCAGGCGGATAGATCGCTCGCTAACTAGGAAGATAAGCCATAGCTGTTTTTTTATTCCTAGCTAGCTAGGATATGTCTATCTATCTAGCTAGATGTAGCATATATCGTGGTTCAATATATATAAATAACCGAGATATTACATATGAAGCACTACATATTCACAAAAGCATCGCTAGCTTGCCGATGCAGAGGGGGATACGTTTTGTAAGGGGGATAGAATTTGTTGTGATTATGCAAGATGCGGTCACAATTTTGCCAAGATCATCACAATAATAGCTCATTAGGACAGAATTCTAACCATGTTCAATCTTATAGACTCATCAGAATTTAATCTGTCACACACCGCGCAGAAACAACTTCACGGAGTTTCTTGCACCAAGTGTGAAGTGGTTACCCGTCCCCACCCTTTTCTTCAACCAAAGCCATTCATTTTTCAGGATTAAATTCCTCCTGTATATAGCTATAATTTTAGCTCGTAGCAAAGTAGCAAAGGTACGCATTATCTTGACTTGGCCGGGGAGTGATTATTTTGTTTTCCCTATTATTTTATTATTTATTTATTGAGCGAGAATATTTTTTGGTGGAAAAACCACGCGTCCTTCCACTACATTGCTGAACCGGAAGTCCCCGTACCTGAACTACATTTTCAGAATAGGCTACATCTCCCAACCCTTAATGTGCGAATCGAAGCAGTAGACATACCGGACAAGCTTGAGTCACGATCCGCAAGAGCATGATTTCTAAAATTCCATATAATTTGCATATAAAAACCGCTAGCTGCCGAATATGTCACCATCGATGATAAAATAGCTAGCGGGCTAACGGCACAACTAACGTCGCAGAACATAGCGATACATGAACAGCTTCAGCGCAGGCTACGTCTTCGTAATAAGTCTTCAGACTGGATACACTCCTCGAGAGACACCGGTTGTGAGCGGGTGGCTTTATATGCTGGGGTCTGTACTTGTGGGGGTAGCCGTCTGCACGAAAGCGAGGGGGCGCAACCGGCGTCCAATGGATCATGTGATTTATCGTAAAGTCTAACAGTTGTAACATCTTACCCATTAGTGGGGAAACTGCCAGACTGCCCCCACATCAGTGGATACTATACCCAGCCACCTTCATTCCTCACCATGTAACCACGGTAGCTGCGCTAGTGATGAAAACTTCTTTATTTGTGATATTCGCAGGTTTTCAAATACATCTTACACATTACGCATTCCGATTCGAGCAGACATTGTAACAGACACTCACGATATCACTCACTGATCGAGTCTTTGGTGAATTATTTTGATCACTGGTGGGTTTATCTTGATGTGACACATTGGGACTTGTAATCGCCATTTCATCGCTTACATTCTGCCATCTGTCACCGCGTAGTGAGCCCATTTTGACAGCCAGCAGTCTAAAGTTAGTTAACTCATACTGTATAGACAAACTTAATGTATGTTTTCATGTTGAGCAAGTGTGAACGGCCACATTAACAAATGAATGCCTACATCGATGACATGAAGACAGGCGTCGTAAAGACTTATTTGGTTTCAATGTCTTTTGGAAAATGTCAAACACTAACTTCGCAAATATGTATGCAAGGTTAGTTGGACTCTTGATGGTGCTGGACAAGGTGCAAATGTGTACCCACGTTCAGTCATTTATAGAGCTGTCAGCCAATTAAAAACAAGGCAATTGGTCGGAACAATACGCAGTATACGCACCTGAGCGGCCATTTTGCACCAGGACACTCACCACACACCAGTGGAGGTGGAGGGAGAGAACATTTTTTATTTTTTTTGCCAATTGAATCAGGGGATGATCAGGTGGCAGGTTGAGAGAGCCAGGGTTGGGAATTTAGCCAGGACACCGGGGAACCCCCTACTCTTTGCGAAGAGTGTCATGGAACGTTTAAATACATTAATCCAAAGCATGGATCTTGTTTCATGAAAGGAGATAAACTATTTTTTCTGATTGTTCTGAGCTGCAAGAAGCTCCATTTGACAACATAGTTTATGTGCATGTATTATATATTATATCAGAGGTCAGAATCAAAGATGACACCCACATTTCTGGCATGTGAAGATACATAAATTAACATAAATCTGGATTTAGGATTATTAGAGTTCATCCAGATCATTTTTCAGACATGAGGAATCCAAATGAATCTTCAGAATCCACTTGTGGGAAAACCTGACTCCAGTTGCACACTGTGTGAGACCATATACATATGAGGCTTTGTGTGAACATATTTCCAGTGAACATGGTCGTCTTCGTTTTACCATGTTCAGATGAATCAGTCTCTGAAGTTCTTCATGTGTTGCATTATGGGTACGTTTCTGCTTTGAGGAAATATTTGTTTTGAGCAAATATGACTGACTCATGACGCTCCTGCCCCAGTGTGTGTTGAGTCCTGGACTGGCACACTGCCTCTGACTCCACCATGTGCACAGACTCCAGTCCGCTGAGTCCTGATGTAAATCCTGCTTTACTAGAAGATTCAAGCTTTCAGTTTTAAACCCCTTTCATTAACAAAAGTATGAAAAACTTTTCCGGTGCAGGTAATGAAATTGGACACATGCGTAATTTTTAACTAAAACTTTTAGCTAACTGGGACATAAGGTCAAGCCAATAAAGTATACGATGGCAATTTAATTCTTTGCCATCTAGTGGTGGGATGAAGATACTGTCTTTGGGAAACTCAGTTCAAGGCAGTGAACCAAAAATAAAGGACTGTCCATTAAGTTCAAATCAAATTAAGCATTTATTATTGATGTGATAGTGCCATTTATACAATTAAGACATTTTTGAAATACATGTCTTTTGAAACACATCAGTTGTACAAAGTGCAGAGAGGCTAATTTTGAAACCTATTTCAAAAAAGGTGAATGTAGTTTATGTGCAGAATTGTATTGAGTAAACCCACACTTATTCTATTCCACTGAACTTGGCTGGGGCTTTATATGTGCTTAACCATTATGAGTTGTCTGTGAGGGAGAAGAATAGGGCATAAACATTCACAAACTACAGCAGAAGCCAGAATTACTAAAAGTAATGAATTACTAAAATGAAAAGTATCTGATCCATGGTGCAGAATTTTCCTAATAATAAACTTAATCATTAAGGTGATGCCTTAAACTGTTCTATTCTTATTTGGCACACCACAAACTAACTGGGACACGGCAAAAAGATGACATGATTTAAACATCATATACAATTTGTATTTAAGAACTGTAAATCTGTTGAATTAGGACTATGTCCAAATCAGGAGTCAAGACATGTGGATATATTATATACTCGCTGCTCTTCAAAAATGTTCAGGTTGCCTTGGCACCTTCAAGCGTATTGATCTTCTTCCTCATCTTCCTTGGATGCGATTTCAACTGCCTCCTGAATTTCCCTTTTCTTCTCTTCTGATTCTGGAGGTAGCACAGCCATCAGCCCACTCTCGATTTTCTCCAGCCTTTGCATGGTCTTCCTTTCAAAGTTATCTTTATTTTTCATCACAAGATTTCTTATTCCTTTTTCAGCTACCTCACAGGAATCTGCAAATTGTAATCGCTCACTGTTGAACTCTGTGTTTCCGACCTCCAAACACATGAGTTTGCTCAATCTGCTCACTGGATCCATCAGATACTTGTCAGACACCTCAGTGTATGTCCCTGCGATCATATTAACCAGGCTGGCAATGTTGGACGCATAGAAAGCCTGGTTGTAGATCATGTCTTTCAAAAACATTTTTGAAGAGTATTTCAATGTTGTGTTGGATGCCTTCTCACCTGTTTTAGCGAAATCTTCCAGGGACTTGGTCAGGCTGGTTTTCATGAGGTTGGAAACCATCTGGAAGAAGCGCACCAGCTTCTGCCACTGCTCCTTCACCTTTCCCATCGCTCGAAGACCCTCAGACAGAATTCTTATGGTTGTGGTGAAGTCTATCTCTTTGACTTCACAGTTTCTCATGGTGACAAGAATTTCAGTCATCTCTTTCCTGTTTTTCTCCATGTTCTCAGCATTCTTCTCATATATGTCCCTCACTTTGTCAAGCTGGGCTCTGCTCTGCTCTATTCGAAAGCGGGCATTATCTGAGGCCATCTGGCCTGCAGACTTGGAGCCTGAACTATTCTCTCGAGTTTGAGATATTTGTGGTAGTGTTACAGGGAATGCTGAGGTATTCGTCGCAGATTTGCTCTTGGTATCAAAAACCATCGCATCTTTCCTCAGAGTTTTCATCAGCCCTATAATCTCTGCTGTTTGGGCATCATTGCGCTCTGCTTTAGGTGCTTGTTTTTCCAGTTTACAGCAGATAGTGATGGCCGAGGTGCACAATGCCAAAGCCTTTTTTTTTGCGCCGCATTGCCTTTCCTCTTTTATTGATTTTTTGATTTCCAGAAATTGGTCCTTTACCCAATTGGTATTTGGTACCTTAGTTTTGTCATCAACTATTTCAGACCAATTGATTTTGCCTTCATCAAAACAACCATCAAGCCTGTCCACTAAGGACATGATATAATTTGATTTGGAAGAAATATTGTTTTCTGAGATTTGATCATTTTCTGTTTGCGAAGATATTGTCTTCCCAATATCATTATATATCTTTTTAGGAACTGCCACTGGCGCAGTAATTATGGATGCAATCCCGGAAAAAACTGATGTGACACTGTCAGCCATTGCTTCTACAAAATTCATTCCCATAATTTCCCAGCCACTGGGCATTGAGGCCATTGATGTTTTGAAGCTCTCCTGTGCCTCCTCCAGCTGCTTGCTCATGTTATTGAAGGCCAGCTCAGCACGTTTGTTGGCCTCCTCTGAAGCTGCTTGCCTTAGTTTTGATTCGTCAATCTTCTTTCTGACTTCCTCCAATTCAGCCCCATACACCTGTTTTGCACTGGTGCAACTTTCAAGGAGCTCATGGATGAGTTCAATGACGTCAGTGAACCTTTTCTCTGTTGACTCAGCCAGTTGCAGGCAGTCATCAGCGATGTTCTTAATGTTATCCAGCTGGTCTGGGAGCATGGCCTGCACAAGGTTGTCATCATCCTGGAGAAGTATCTTCACTGCCGTCTTGATGTAGTTTGGTACACTGTTGGTGTAGAGACGAATCTGGTCCATATTCTTGTGTGCCTCATTGAATGCACGCCACCCAGAATTGCACACTTGCATGAGGCAAGCACGGAATGAGTCAGGGTATTTGGCATATTTGAAACCACCCTCTGGGCCCCCTTTACGAATAGAAAAATCTGTATTTGAGGAGATGAAGACCAGCTCTCCCAAAATGGCTATGGACATTGGTGCTGGTGTCAGGTACTCCTCCCAGTTGGCATACGGCTGCATCAGGAGTTTGGTGTCGTCTCGGCAGTCTGCTGCTCTAGTGAGACCTTTTGTCACTTTAACAATTGAGGTTTCCATAGTTTTTTCCTTCCTAGAGAAACATAAAACAGTTTGTTACCGACCTGTTAATACAATGCTTGTGCATGTGTGGCCACCACATTGTGACTTAACCAGAGGTTGTATGTATAAAGCTTGTTTGTGAAAAAAATTTAGTTTATGAAATGGGGTTGCTGGGTGCATGGCCAACTATACAGCTTTATAGCTGTATCTGTCATGGTTTTCACTGTCTACTGCTGGAAATGTCAGTATTTACCGCTCTAGATGTCTAGAGGGCTTGGCAGCTCAGTTCAGCAGCCGATTGCAGTCAGCTGCTTGGAGAGCTATTTAAGTCTCTTCCTGGCACTGCTCTGAGCTTTGGTGTTTCAGTTTGACACGTACACAGAGCTGGTATAGAGGTATTAAGGTAGACAGAGAGACAGAGAGACAGAGAGACAGAGAGACAGAGAGACAGAGAGAGAAGCATCTTGAGAAGCATTCATTTAGAAATGAGAAATTAGAAATAGAGAAGTTTAGGGACCTAGTTTGTTTTCCTTTGGGTTGGTGAGTTCCTGAGAACCTTCCCTATTTTTGTTTCTGGGTTCTGCTTCTGTTTTGAAGAGTGAGTGGCAGAGTTCGGCGCATAAAGTTTAGCCCGTTTGAGACTGCCACTAAAATATCTTGTTTTGTTTTTCCTGGACCAGTATAGCTCAGGTCAGTTTTTCTGTTGGCGGATCGCCGGGGAGTTTGGTTCCCTTTTTCTGTTCTTTTCTCGCCTATTTTGGTGGTTATCCAACATATTGTTGGTAACTTTGTGATCCCTTCCCGGTCGCTCTTGGTCTCCCACCCCTGCTTCCTTCCAGTGTTTAGTAAAGTAGCAACCGAGTCTATTATTACAGTAGAATTAGACTAGATGTTTGTCTTGTCATTAAATTGAGCCTATAGTTCCCACTGTAATCACAAGAGATGATGGCAAATCACCAGGTGGCAAATGTGAGCACTCTACTGCACAGCTGTTGTGAGCCCACCCTTGCCATCGTCATGGACTTAATTTGCCTAGGCCTACAATTATTTGAAATATCTTGTTTTCAGTTAAATTATTATGAATGTATGCATGGTAGCATGGTAGCTAACCTACATTGTGACTAGAGTGTTAACCATGTGTTTTACACACAGATTTGCTAAATCGTAAAAATCACACAAGGGGCGCAGCCTTTCACAATTGTAGGTCGGAATTTTTTAGTTAAAAGAACTTCCGACCTCCAAGCATTCCAGGTTCACGTGCAGCAGGTTAGCTCTGTGCTCACATGTAAGAATATAGTTCTATCCAAATCAGTAGCTAATCGGCAAAAGTGTGGTCAGCTGTATTTCCAAATGCTTTCACATTTTCTTTTGGTATTTTTTACATTCCCAAATAACTTATGTGCAGCGAAGATATCTTTCGGAGATAATTTACCCTAACCAGCTAGCCAACAACATTGCTTACATGTTTTGCCATCCATTTACATGCAGAACAGATTTTACTTTATGATAGGTCCCTGTATCATTTCCAGTGTAACTTAATTTATGTTACACTGGAAAAACAAACAAACAAACAAACACATTTTTTTCATTTTTCCTGTTGCAGTGGATAATGGGGTAACCAGAAAACAATGATAATGTTCGTTTTGGCTGTGGGTTTACTGTCTTGGGAACTTGTGAAAATCTATCACATGATTGGCCTGCTTTCAACTGGGCTTGATCTATCGTGTTCAGTTTTGTGGTTGCCTTACTTTCAGCAGAAGATAGCTTTGCACAAAATAACTATTTCACCTGAAAGAGTACAGTCGGCTATATCTACCTTGCTATCTTATCTGCAAAGTTTTGCCGTCGCCAGGTGCAATGATTGCGACGATTATTTATTTTTAAATCCATCCAGGTAGCGTTGCTACCTTTTCCTCCCGGTCTTTTAATCTTTTTTGTGACCCACTTTTGTGCTTTAAGGGCATTTTTACACCACGCAGGCGAATGGAAAGAAATAGACCAGACCAGTGAATCCGGGTACTTCTACGTACACGCCCTTCTTGGGGGCAAGTATAACACAGTGGGAATAGGGTATTTCACTTAAATGAGTTATATATTTTGACAACGATGTCCGATATATTGTAAATTATATTTCCGACAAGCTGAAAGTCTTTTGAGCATTTCCGTTCTAAGTTGACATTTTTACGATCAGTAGTTTTTGAGAACAAGAGCTTTGTTTGACACCAGCCATTTAATAGGCTACAAGACACTGAGCTAGCTAGCCGGCTAACGTTAGTTGACACTGGTGCTGAGGCAATCTGTCGATATATCTATCTATACAAATTATAGGCTATACAACACACGGAGATAGCTAGCTGTCAATCGATCAAAAACTACTCATCGTCTACTTAGAATGCAATACTCAAAAGTCTTTCAGCTTGTCAGAAATATAATTTAAAATATAATGGATATTGTTGTCAAAATATATTGAATGAAACTCTTATGGTTCCCTTTGCCCGCTGTTATACTTGCCCCCGAGAAGGGGCGTGTACGTCAAAGTACCCGCATTCGCTGGTCTTGTCAATTTCCTTCTTTATTGAATAGTCACATATGAATGTAGAACACAGATCTCTGCATTCGGTGAACCTTCAAAATATGAAAATAATGTAGGCTACATGAGCGAGCATATTTCGCGTTATGGTTCATAATAAACTCACTGACATCACAGACTGCAATGTTGGCCTTCCAATATAAACTTTAAAATAACAAATAAAAATGTATCAATATATTTCTTACAATATTGGAGATTGGGGTTGTGTAATTGTTTGCTCATAAGATACGCGATGATGAAGTTTCCTCTATGAGAATAGAGGCTGTTTCTAGTCCTAAAACACGCCGCCCATTTTGATATCCCCTGTCATTCAGTTTGCAGCTGAACAGTGGATCAGACACATTCGCACTTGAGCTAATGGTGGGGGTGTTTCTCATCTCGCGCAAACACTAGACTTGTTAATTAGGCTAGCATAAGACTCGGCTCCCGTAGCGTAGTTGATGTCTACTCACTTGCAAATGATCTAAATCAGAAAAATGAAGAAAATTATGTGATTGCAAACCAAGATGGTTTCCAAGGAAAACGGAAACTTGCACATCCATAGCCTGTAGGGCCACATTGTCTCACAGTTAAATGTCGAGGAACAACATGTCTTCCTCAGAAGTTGATCAGACTACTCGATGATCAGTGGAAACCAAGGAACAACATAACCCTTTTTGTTTTTTGCTGAACCTAAAAATATATACACATATAACAGAAAATATTCTCACGATGCATGTCTTTGATATGACTACAGACCATCGGTAGGCGACAGTTCTAGGACATTCCTGACAAAAGTAGTGAGAGCGATTAATTCGTACAATTTCAAACCAAACTGTCTGGGAATGCCATGACTGAGAGAGGAGGCATAGATGTACAACATATTGTAGTCCCGTACTAAAGACAGACTCCGTATAGCCGCAGGTTGTGTAAATCCCAATGGGGAAATTAATTCAGGAAATTTTCTTCCGGCACAGAACTCAGCAGAAGTGATGTCACTCTTCAGCTCTCTTTGTTGTGTTCTTATTCAAAGTCGCTTCCTCCTGCATTTTGACTAGTTTCATAAACATAGGCTACATACGTGATATTCCGTGAAAATATCTCAAAACATATTTACTGCACACACATGGTTGAAGAATTTAGATTCAAGAAGAAACTTGTACCATTCAGACACTTGAGACAGAACAAATTTATGTCAGAGTATGTACATACAGTGTACACAAAAGTTACACTAAAATACAAATAAAAGGTGTTTTTATAGTTTAGCAATTCATATCTCAAAGTGTGGTGCATGATAACAGCGTAAAAAGCGGTTTTCTTTCCCCAAAACGTCGCCTTTAACGCCGTGTTCATGCATCACACAACGCCCAATAATTCCCCAAAAAACACTCTGCGAGATCCTGGTGGGACTGTTTAGCCTTTGATATTGAGAAAGAGCTCACCTGTGTCCAAAATGTAGCAGCGAAGACTATTTCTTCGTAAGTCTTCACCCTGGAAGTGTCGTGAGCCACGGACCCCTTGCCGAGCTCAGACCTCACGTTCCCACGAGCAGTACCTCACAATGAGGTGTCTCGGGGACGAACTGAAGTACTCCGAACGTCCTGGAGCCCTGGTAAGTTCTACTGAACTTCCAGCCCAGTCTCGAAGTGAAGGGTGTGATGCAAATCTGGTAATCGATGTCCTGTATTCAATGTATTTCTCTAAAGACTCTTTATCACATATGATTATAGTAAGATATACTTTATTATAATCAATCAAAAGAATAGAGTTATACAGATTACAGTGTACATATCATCTTTTGCAGTTTGCTAATCACATGCAAGTTACATATACCCCTCTTAGCTCTTTCTAAATTACCTTTCCACCACGATGTTTAAAAATCAAGGTACACCCTTCCTATATCCATCCTCCTCTTTGGCCTTTACCTTATCTTATGGCTCCCCCTTCACGGAGATAAAAGCTACTGAACTTCCATTAATACAATGGGTACGAACACCCCTAAAGTCTACTACTTATTTATATCGTATATAGTATCTTTCTAAAAAATAAAAGACATAAAAATAAAAGGAAACTTATAATGTATTACTTCTATGTATTACTTTTCCTACTTCTACAAGTAATATAAATTATAATTACCACTCATGCCCTAAATATAGCCAGCTTGTTTTCTGCGGGATTTGATCCCTCCTCCTTGCTGTTGATGAGCTCTTTGAACAGCTGCATTGGTTTGGGAATCTGGGGCAGGATCAGGACCCAGACTTTCGAAAGACGTGACTTTGCACTTCGTACTTCTCCTGCCTGTTGTCTGGGATGTGCACTGGTATTTCTTCGAACACGTCGGGGGTTTTTGCAGTGCAGTCGCAGCATGTGCCTCTCCTCACTGACACTGAGGTTAGGGGGGGAGGCTTCAGGTTCTTGCGTGGGTCCAGCAGGAAGGTGTTCTGTAGCGTGGAGGAACCCCGCGTCCCGTCTGTTGGCCTCCAGGTGCAGTTCACGGCTCCAAGCATGTTGTAAAAGCCCTTTAACTCTTTCACCAGCTTTTCTGTATGATGAGGGATGCGCGTGAACACCTCTTCGACATCAGTCCTGCTGTCACAACTCTTGGGCTGAGTCCGCACCGCGTACGTCACTCCTCTCTCCATATCCATATCCTGGAGTGGCGCGCAGAGGGAGCGCGCCACTCCAGCTTGACTGTCTTGCGTTGCTCTCTCTTCAACAGCTCGTAGATATCTTCTGAAGCCAAATTCTGGGATCCTGCTCTAAGGTCTAAAAACTTATCCCTTATATATCTTTTTTGCATACAAAAGTGTACCTTTTTTGATAAGAAATGCCCCCATTATGTCAAGCGGGAAGACATTTATCTTTTATATAACCTGTTTTTTAATGATCATATTAATTATTTCTGTTTTTCCAATTGTCATTTTCTCATACCTCAAAAGAACTGTCCCCAATATTTTATTTCATGGGCCCCTCTGGTTTGGGAATTTCCCCCATCTTAATATATGAGTGGAAAAACACTAGCCCTTATGTTGTTTTTAATGAACCTATTCATCACTGGTGTCTGTGTCAGTTTCATAATCTCTCCTTGACTTCCTCCAAACTTTGATTTCATGTAAGCCAGACGTTAAAGCCTGCCACCATCCCAACACCCTCTTTAGGTGCCCCTTTTTGTGGCGCCTTAAGGGGTCTACAAAGGTCATCCAGCTAATAGCTGAGTGTAATTCATCATTCAACTCCTCTATAGTCAGTCCTTTAAATCTATTCGATAAATTATTTGTGTTATCCTCAGAGGGGCCCGTGAAGCCTCTTAATTTTTTCTCGGTATTGACGTCCATGCCATTTTCCTTATCTCTTTTACATTTTTCAATCTCCTCCTGCTCTTTGATTTCCCAATTATTTTCATTGTCTTTCTCATCCTGTTTTTTTAACCAGGCCTCGTGCTCCTCCCCTGTAGGAGCCAGCCCACACGTGTCAACCAAGTATGTTATCACATCTATCGTCTCCTTGAATGCAAAACTCCCTGGATCCCCAATTTTCCGTTCTGCGTGTTCAGCCCCTTCCATGGTCATGCTAGAACACATTCTACGCATGGCCTCAGTCAGGCCTTTTGCCTTGCTCTCTAAAACCCTGAATCTAAGTCCTCTGACTTCAGACTCCTCAGTATCCATATACGGTTGTACATTTATTTTATACCATATACTTTTCCTCTTACGGGAGCTTTTACTCCTACCCCATTGGCGTGTGCGAGGGGTTAACAATGCATTCCTGCTTAACCCATCTTCTGTCAATCTCTCATCAGGAGGGCCTAGGGCCGGGTCCTCGACACCCCCTTCAACCCCTCGCACTAAGCCAATCCTAGCCTGTAAGTGCTTCTCAATTAACTCACATAGCTTTATCATCCAGGGATCAAATGGTAAGGAGTACCAAGTACTGACTGGGCTCCCATCTGTCAGTTTTTGTGTAACAATATCTAACATGGGTCCCCCTTTTGTTTTAATTATCGACACTCTTTTTCTCGTAGGCAACATAAAATCGCACAATATTTGTCCAGGTACTCTAGTTTTTTCTCCTAACACCCCCATGTCCACAAAGTCATACAGCCACTCCTCAATAGTGGCTTCATATCCGAAGTCCTGTCCATTCCTGAGCGTTGTCTTCAGGTTGAAGCAGACGCATTCCAGGCATCCCCGCATGCCTCCTCGCAGCGTGAAATGGGCAACGTCTCTCACATCCTCAAAGCAGATGATGCACCGACTCCTTGGGATCTTTCCTCCTTCAGGTTCAGGGATACAGCGTGTAATCTGGAAACTGTTCCTTCCATCGAGGAAGGCTTGTTGTTCCAGGAAAGCCTTTCTGTACACATCACCACCTCCGGTCTTTGGTTGGTACTTCTCCTTCAGAGGTATACCCCAAACTGTCTTTAAAAATAAAATAATATATAGATAATACAAACCCCTTCCCCACATAGTTCTCCCCGTTCGAGTGTTTTTACAGCTGTCGAGAGGGTACTTTTTTTCTCTTGATTATATATTTAGTTTGTTGTTTCCCTTCAAGGTCTTCGTAGATATACGGAAATATATTTCTGCGTATTGTCACAATACCTTGTTTTTCCTCATTATAAGGATAGAATTTAATCATGCTGATACATGTTATGGGTGTGAATAATCCCTCTGACAATGGGTAATTTGGAATGTCTGTATATACAGTCATTGTATTCTCTAAAATTTCAAATTTTTCTCTGTGATTGTCTAGGTTGATAATATTGATGCATTCATTCTTGTTCAAGATAAAGCATGGGGTGCAGAGACTACCGTATAGGCCCCTGGCCCCCCTCCTAAACCTCACGGTTTTCTCACAGTTCAGACAGGAATCTAGTGGGGGGTATTTGAGGTTGCAGGTGTTAAATAACCTTTTCTTATCTCCAAAAGCAAACAAAGTATTCACTATATGATTACGATACCCTCCTAATTCTATGGGATTTCTGGGTGTATCTGTTTCATTTGCGAACCCCTCTTTTAGGGCTGTCACTGGGAATTGTGATTCACTGGCTTCCACTTGTTCTTTTTCCACAATCCATTTCCCGGTTTTATTCTGTAAGAGATCAAATACAATTTTTCTTTATTTTATATTATTTTTCCATCCTACCTCTACTAGAATATATAAGTTTTTCCATGCGCTTTTGATTATCTATATTTCCTAGGAACTTAATTCTTTTATATATTTACACGGTTTCGATTAGGCCCGGTGAATAATTTAGGGGTTTATTATTATTATTACTTTTTTTTATGGATATACAGTACAAGATTTCTCTTTTCCTTGTGAGAATGGTTATTTATTAACCAGCAGGATTTTTCCCAATCAATCTTAAACGTCCAACGGATCAAGTTACATCTCTGTTGGATGCGTAGATTTATGTATACGGTTTGCTGGTTTGGTGCAGGAGGCCATGCAACTATTCTTACACGGGACATCTCTCTTTGGAGTTCATTTTTGAATTTGTAACTTTAGTGTGAGGATTCCTGTGAATCCCCTTCTTTGTTTGGAGGCCCTAGGCCTCAGGTGTCAATTTTGATTTTTAAGTACACAAGATATATAAATCATTCTTTGGGCTTCTACCCCTACATTTTGGATTCACAAGTATTTGCATTTCCATGGACATACAACTGAGGACTGTTATTATTTGTGACCCATCGAACACAAGCATGATCAGGTATAGCATTTATATTATTTCTTAATACCTGCCTATTAAAAAAATTAGACTTTAGATATCCCATAGCCAATGCATGTTGTGTTAATACTAGCCATTTAGTAAATTTGTAATTCCATATTTGTATTCATAAGGTGCCTGTTATTGACAAAAAATCAAATCTCATTCAGCATTCAAATTACATTTTGTTATCTTTGTCTGAAATCTTGTCCTGAAATCCGCATTCCAAATAAAACCATATTTTGATTTTAGAATTCAATTAACAATTCTTACTCCTAATGAGTTTAATTACTGTTACTATGTTACCAAGATTCAAATCAAGAGCTCGGAGGAGGGAACTCACCATGGATAGAGCTAACGGTATTGCTTCACCGTTATCCCGCACTCCCAGATTTCCTTCCCCTGATACATACACATGGTTTCATAGGAACTGTTCCAAGTTGCCATTATTCCAATATGCTTGCCTCAGTTGTTTTTCTGCTGTGACCTGTGTCTCTGACTGTTCCAGGCTTTATACCTTATCTGTTTGTGTTTTGGGTAGCCATTTTGGTTTTTGAGGTCAGTATCCTTCACCCCTCTATCTTTTCCTTATGTCTATCTTAGGCCTCCCTTAACAGTTAGTGATTTCTTGCTGGGGTCGTCGGGTCAAGATTTCAGCAAAAGTACGCTGATGCTCATGCTCTTGTTTTTGAGACTCGAGCTTGTGATATGAATACTGTTGTCTATGACGCCTGCACCTTAAGCATACAAAAATGACATATATTATTCCTATGATTAATATTCCAACTCCTATAACCCATACCCAGGGCCCAAACAGGGATTTAATAGTGTCCCATCCCCAGGACATGATATTAGAGGTAGTTTCTTTAAACATATTTACTCCATTATTCACTCCTTGTTTAACTCCTGTCCAGATTGCTCTGATCACATTAGAGACCCCTCCTCTCCCTATAAAAATACGTTTACTTGTATTGCTATAAAGAGTTAAGTTTCTCATCCACTTATATCCTTCGTATACATGTCCTGCATTAATCATCTCCTTCCAAGCTTTCCATACCAGACGCAAGTCGTCTCGAAGGTCACAAGCTGGCTGTTGCCATATTAACTCTTTTCCTCTCTTACAGGTGTTATCTGGGGTTATGACCCCCATATTTTTAAGTAGGGCCCCAGAAGTCTGATTTACTATATACAACCTTTTCCCAAATTTGTCATTAAAATATATTAGTTGAGGCTTAGCTCCATGTTCTTGCTTCCCTGTGTAATTAGTTCTGAGCGGTGGCACGAAGTGGTCAGGGACATAATTTTTAAAATAGTCCTGGTTTTGTGCATTATTCCCTATATCTCCAGCATAGGCCTCCCACCAACCACTCATTAACGTATAATGAATCCATTCTTCCTTGTAATCTGTTTTAGGATCTTTTCCTTTCATAACTTTGTTCCAGTACCAACTTATCCAATTCCTAAGTTGTTCTTCTACGGGCCTATATCTGAAGGTTACGTATTCATCATCTTCCCAGGTGCATGCCATTGTCATTACACCCTTTTTAATGTCGTTTTTAGAGATTGATTTTTCCCTTATATCTTTTTCGTCTTCTATATATACTGATATTGCATACTGTCTCATTTCTTCTATCATCTCCCTTTCTTTCTGAAGTATCTTCTCTACTATTTCTCGAGAAGGTATTACTGTCTTAATCAATAACGATGGCATTGCTTGGATTGTATCAGCAGCCCAAATGCCCTTTCGAAATTTATCTTGACTCCAATAGGCTAATGTACACAGTAAAGTTCTATTCTGATATACATATGTATTTGTCCACCCTAGTTCCTTTTGTATCTTTATTGATTTATCTATTTTGGGATATTGTTGCGGGTCCCCTATATATAGACTAGTGAGTAGTGGTGTTGTGGGTCCCCATATTATTCCTCGTTGTTCTAATTGTGACCATCGAAGTCCAGTGTAACTCGGTAACCCTTTCCTTATAAGCAAGGGGTATCTAAGCTCACATCTCCTTGCCTTTTGAGTATTTTTTGTCGGGACCTCCCGCTTTACTTTATGCCCCAATGAGCTTGGATAATATCGAGTTTGCCTGCCTCTTGAACATTTCTGTTTCCCGTCTGTGTTGATACAGCTGACATCGCATTCTATCATACTGGATTTCCGACCTCCTTGAGTCAAATAGTGACAGCATGTTTCGTTTTTCATTTCCTGACCGCAATTTTCAGTACTATTTTCACTTCCTGGTGATGTCATGTTGTATTCACACCAGATCACATTTATTTCCTTAGTAACGCATGTGTATTGGTAAGGGACTCTATATTTCATTATATAATTTCCTAATCCTATTCCTACTACAAAAATTATTAACCCTAGTATTGCTAACCATTTCTTTTCCCGATTTTGTCCCTTCTTCAAAGACTCACTGCGCAGGATTTGTTGATTTTTCTTTTGATTTCGGATTTTCATGTACTCTGTCAGCATTTCCTGATCGGAAACACCCGCTGAAGCACGACATTCTCGTCCTCCTTGTGCGTCGTTGCTGAGAAGCATCTCTAGGTCCTCCATCGTTCGGGTTATTTCTCAGTGGTATTGTAGTAGCAAAATCGTGGACGTCCTTGTACTCTGGCTCGGGGTCTGGAACTACAGGTTCAGCTGCTTTTCCGTCAGCGTCTGTAGACAGGGGTTCCACTGAGTGCCTAGCTGAAACAGAGTATACACCTTCGCCAACCCCAACTCTGGTGGTGACTGTTATGGTTAGTGTGTAAAGAGGCCCTGTGGCCTCGTCTTTATCATCAGAATGGTTGCGGCGAGGGTTTATCCGCCCTGTGGCTCCCCTCCGAGATTCCTCAACCACAATTGTTTCTCTCACTTGCCCTTTATCATCAATTAGGCCTTCTGCGCACACAATTAATTGTCTTCTCACCCCTTTTAATATCCCTTCTACAGGGAAAGCATGTAACCTGAAGTATGCCACTTGCCCTACTTTTTGTGCTCTAGCTTTGAACTTTCTCATTAATAAATCTGTATCACTGCTGTACCATGCTCTGGTTTTATGATCCCCAAAAGGTATGTCTAGTATTTCAGCATCTTCTGGTGGGTACAGACAATTTTTAACTTCCTCTTTATAATCTGTTAATCTCCATACTACTCTTCCTTCTCTATTTATGGCTTTTCGCCTAAACCTCATAGGTCTGGTATCTGTCTCTCCCCTTCGGTTAACCATCAGCAGCCAGGTGGGCCCATAGTTGTATGTCTGTTCAATAACATTTCTTAGTTGGTCGTCTCTTTGTCTACCCATAATGGGCTGGGCATATGTTGACTTTTCCTGACCTTTGGAGGTCTCATTTTTATCATAGGGGATTAATGCATGAGTGAGGCCCGCTGCTACAGCTGATCCCTCGAAAGTGAGTTCCCTGCACTCATTACATGTCACAAGTTCCCCTTCTGCTGTTTCAAGGCAGCTACATTTTTTCCTAGGCTGCCCCCCCTTCTCAGGCCCCTCTATTTCTCTGGCCATGAGAAAAGTGGTATTTGTCGCAATGCTAATCCTGCACTGTCCACAGACCACTAATCTGTGCATCATTACTACTGGAGAATGCCCTGTCTGGGTTGTCATTCCCCATAGGGCGTCCCCTGGTAACCCCTCTATTTTTGGGGGTACTCTTGCCCCACCAGGTCCCTGATATCCTGGCCTTAATTCATTACATGAACACATGATGCAACAGCCTGGTCCTTTGATTTCTTCCAGCACTGGACAAGGTTTTATTAATTTCTGGCCCCCATGTTGTGCCAGGTCATGACCTTTTCTAGCTGTTAAAACTCTAAATGTTCCCTCTGTCTGTCTGACCACCTTGACCCAGACTTTAGGGAACAAGCTTTTAGGCAGTAAATATTTCTGTGATCCTATCTCCATTATATTTTCTTACACTGTGCTACTGAGGTTATTCCTCCCTTTTTCAATTCTACCGTGTTTTTATCTAACACTTTCTCTACCCTATCTATAGGTCCAAACCTCACCTTTACAGGGACACCTGGTTGTGGGCCTTGATTTCTAGTTCTGACTTGATCTCCTACCTGTAAGGGGCACAGAGGAGCGGTATTTACTACTGGTCTCCCTGTTTCTCTGGTTTCATATTCCCTTTGGAACATTTTATAAAAGGCCGTGCCCCCCCCCGTAGTGTCATAGTCATTTATCTGCTCATGTAATTTTATGAGGTTCTGATCCCAATCCTTGCTATTACAAGTTTTAGCTATTAATCTCTTCACTGTTTGTATCTTCCTCTCTACTATCCCATTTGCTTGGGGATGATAGGGTGGGGAAAATATTCTTTCTATATTGTTTTTGATACACCATTTATTGATAAGGGTATTCTTGAAATGTGCTCCATTGTCTGATCTAATTTCTTTAGGTTTTCCTATTGCCATTACTGTGCTTTCTAGCTTGGCTAGAATCTGTCTCCCCGTACCTTGCCGCAGAGGATGGACCAGGGTGTACCCAGTGCACGAATCAACTATTATCAGCAAGTATCGGTGCCCCCCTGTGGATCGTACTACAGGACCGGCCACGTCCATGCAAATACTTCCCCAGGGTACACTCGACCTTATAGTTAATCCAGCACTCCACAGGCCGTGTGGTGTATTAATCATCTGGCATTGTGAGCAGTTCTTAACTACTCCCTTCACTACCTCTTTCAGCTTGGGTATATGTAACCTATTCTGTTCCAACTGGTTCTTAATTACATTATAAGAGAAATGTCCATTTTCTTCATGTATTTTCCGAACCATCGCCTCTCCCTCTGTCGGAGGCACGACTTGTTTAATCCCTACTATGGGCCATTCTTTTTTAGGTAATATAAGCAGGTTAACTTGAGCACCCTCTCCCTTTCTTGCAAGCTCATCAACTTCTCTGTTTCCCTGCTCCTCCCACATCTGTCCTGATGTATGTGCTTTGACATGTATGACCTCTATGTCTAAATCTTTTCTTAGTTCAAAGAATTCTTTCCACAGTGATTCGTGTTTGACATCTTTTCGTCTCATATTAGTCCATCCACAAATTGCCCATATATCTAGATCGACCTCGATCGTGGTCTGTACATATTTACTGTCTGTACACAATCGCAATTTCTTATGCCCCATCTGTACAGCTGCTTTTACTCCAGCAACGGCTGCTGCTACTTCAGCTTTTTGTGCAGTTCCTATCACAGAAAAAGCTTTCCTACTGAGTTCCTCTGTATCTCTTTTAATTATATATGCTGCTCGTGCCTGATCACTCATTTGTTTAGTCTTACTTCCATCTGAAAATATAGTAATCCGTTTTCCCTCTAATTGAGGATATCGAGGAATCATTTCTTGATCCTCTATATACAGTTCGGGTAATTCTTCTGTCTCATATTCCCAATCTGCGTTTAACAACATTGCAGACCAGGCATCCCATCTGGAGTTATAAGCTCGGGCAGTTTCAATGTCCTTTTTCATAATTCCTTTTATTGCGGGTAACGAGGTAACTATTACCGTCTTAGCTCCTTGAGCTATATTCATTATTTCGAGTTGATATCTTCTCATAAGAGTTAGTATCTTTTCTTCTGCAGTATATTTCATTTCTGTAGGTGAGAAGGCAGTAGTGTAATACGAAATGATCTCGCCTCCATCATTTGCTAGTATTACAGACCCTATTTTTATCCCTGCTCTCAGCTCTACTCTGAGTTTTAATGTGGGATCTCTAGCCACGGTGATTTTGGCTTGATTGATACCTTTGACCAGTCTCTCTAAATTTTCCTGATCCTGTGCCTTCCATTCAAATGGATCTCGCTGTAGCACTTTGTAAATGGGTTGAGCTCGTGCTTGATAATCAGGGACATGCCCTCTCACATAGTTACATAATCCTAGAATTTGTTGCAACTGTCGTTTACTTTTGGGTTGTGCAATTTGACTAATTTTATTTTTGAAACTTTCCGCTAGGGCTCGTCCCTCCTCTATTTCAAATCCCAAATAATTGACTTTATTTCGCCCTATTTGACTTTTCTTTAGGGATACTAGTAACCCATGTTCCTTCAATCGTTTGAGAATTTTCGCAATTGCTGCTAGATGCTCTTCTTCAGTGTCATGAGAGAAGAATATATCATCAATGTATATCATACAATCAATACCTTCAAGGATTCTTATCATTTCAGCCTGAAACACATTTGGGCTATTACAAAAACCCTGTGGAAGCCGTGTCCACACATATGCCGTGTTCTTAAACGTAAATGCTGTTTTGGCTTGACTGGCTTCATCAATTGGTACACTCCAGAACCCATTAGCTAAATCTAGACATGTTTTGTATTTTAGTGCCTGTATTGTTTTCAAACTGGCTGACGGGTGAATCATTTGTCTTCTATCTGGTGCGGTAACGCGGTTCAGTGCCTTATAATTAATCACTATTCGAAAAGTGCCATCTGGTTTGCACACGGCTTGTAACGGGCTATTTGTTATAGTTGAAGTTACTCGCTTCAGTATCCCCTGTTGTTCTAATTCAGCAATATTTACCACTAGCTCCTGGATAGCTGATGCTTTTACAGGGTATTGTCTTTGGTATTTATGTATTCCTCCTTCTATTGTGTATGGTTTCATGTCGATCAAACCACATTGATTTTTACCTATTGCATATTTGCCTTGCATTAACACTTCTTTCAGTTTTTTAGGGTTGCAGTTAGTTAACTCAATCTGTTTGTTAATTTCATCAACTATGCATATCGGTTTATACCAATTTAACCATTTTAATAACCCTAGTTGTTTAGCTGTTGGAAATCCTATTATGTTTATGTCTCCTGCTATTGCAGGTCCAAATGGTCCTTTAACTTCTTTCATTAATTGTTTAGTTCCACCTATTCCCATTACTATTATTTTATTTCCTGTTGACTCCAGGTCTAAGCCTCCAGTTATCATATCTAGTTGGGCTCCGGTATCGATTAAGTACTCAATTCCATCAATCTGTACATAGGGTAGTTTATTTTTCTCAATTATTGTGTAATCTTTAATCTCTTTCTCAGGGAGGCTCATGCCCTTGTCAATTTCCTATTGGGGGGCTGTCTGCCGGCGTTTTTCTGAAGCTGCTAGTCTCTGGGCCCGAATTTCCGCTCTCTTCTCCACTGTAAGAGCAGCCCACTCCTCGTCAGAGTATTTTTTATATTGTGTTCTTTTTGACCCTAGGTTTGCTCCAGCCTGAGCGAGATTTTCAGCTATTGGGTTTGAAGGAATTCTGAATGCAGAGGAGTTTGCTGTCCCTCCCTTTTCTGCCTTGTCTTGTTTTCCTTTTTCTTTTTCCCTCTTATCAGCTGCCCTTTGAGCGTAGTATTTTGACACTCGATCTGAGCATTTTACGGCTTCTCTCATTTCTGTCATAGTGCTTCTTTCGGGGAGGGCCAGGAATCTTTCATGTCCAGGCCTGTTTCGTGTAACCTCGATTAGGGCCTCCTGCAACTGAGAGGCTGGCACAGTAGCAGCCAGGTCATTAAAAACATACAGAAGACTGCTGCCTTCTTTTAGGCTTACTTTTGCATCTCTTAATGCTGAGATTAGCCCCTGATTTAAATGATATCCAGCTTCCGCCAATATCTCTTCCTCTTCTGCATCAGCATCATATACTCCTGCTCCAGTCCTGGCCCACCACATTTTTCGAGCCATTACTGAGGCCCCTGCTTTGGTTAGTTTTCGTCGTGTTCTCCGGACATAAGCGTCCATATCCTCCCCTGGACGGGGATCAGGAATGGTTGCTTTTAAAGCTTTAATTTCATTAAGTACATTGGTGCAGTTGTCTATCTGACTCGACAACTCACCAGTTTGAAAAGGGGTAAACCTGCTCATCTGAATTCCCCGAGGTGTAGAGTGTCGGTATTCTTTTTCCTTTTCATTTGGGCCTAAAAATTCCCTACTAGGTATTTCAACTGTATCTAGGAATCCTACCCTCGTTCTTTCTCTTGTTCTTGATCTGGTTTCAGGTCCTTTCCATATTCTCTCGCTAGGAGGTTCAGGGGGAATTAGATCATCATCATACTCCCTTGCTTGAATATCATAAGATAGGCGTTGCCTGCTATATCTTTCATCTGAATTTCTTTCTTCTATGATTGGGTTATTCATGGCATCTCTAACTACTCCTCTCAGGTGGCTGTATCCTCCTTCGACTGCAGTTCTTATTACCCTGTCAGTGTAGCCAGCCAGTCGCATGTCTTCCTGCTCCGGTAAACACATAAGCTGTAGGGCCTGTGTCTGAGGGACTACTATTTCCCCTGTCACCCGGGAAAGTGGGCCTACGCTCCTGATAGGGTGGTCTTCGGGATAGCCACATCTTCGCTGGGTTCGGAGAGGGTACATAAAGCTTCCCCCTTCTGCCATTATTGGTCCTGGTTCAGGCTCAGCCGCATAGGGTCTACTAGCTTCACCTAAATCATATGATTTTCTGGGTCTAATTCGGCCTTTCATCCGCTGAACAGGGATTGTTTGCCACACGTTAGTCAGTTCTGGCTCGGAGTCCTCCTCTTCATCTGTATATGGGTATGGAGGGGGTCTGTTTGTCTGTATTGGACCTCTAGGTCCGTCTGCTCCCCTTCTCTGTGGTTCGGGTGATCCCCCAGCAGGCCCTCGTGTCCCACCAGAGTCTCTTCCTCTTCTCCCCTCACCTGAGGGCTCAGACAGTCTTCCTACACTGATCAGTGCTAGTGATGTTGTTGGAGGTGTAGGCCTTACCTCCTCATCGCCTCTTCTAGGGGTTGGGCCTAGGGGGTTTGGTCTTTGTATTGATTCAGGGCCTCTTGTGTTTGGATTTAAGGGTGTGAAGGGTAGTAGGGATTCTAATTGCCTATTCACTGTGTCAGGTAAAGGTTGTGGATATGTTAATCCGTCGTTTGGATCAGCAGGGGGAGGATTAGATGGAGGGGGTGGTGGGGGTGGTGGTAGTACGGGTATTACTCTAGGTTTAGGTAGTATTGGAGGTTTAGGGTGAGGTCGCCCTTTAGGCCCTAATGCCGCTGGTAGCAGCCCTGGATATGGAGTCCCTGGCCTTACCAAGGCCCCAGGCTGCAATCTGCTGGGGCCTAGCTGAGGATCCTCCTCCCACTCATCTCCAACGGGGTCAAATTCTTGTGCTCCTACTACGGTGCTGGTAGGATTTATGTGGCTCCTCCTTTCTTGTATGAGTGAATGCCAAGGAATCCCCTCCCAACCAGGGGGGTGTTCTGACCGATCAGGAAGAGGCGCCGAAGGGGCTATTCCATCCCAGTCTTCAAGGTTTTCTATGAGCCCTGTCATAGAAATCAAGGAGTCCCTCCTCCGGCCTCCAGCCCTTCTAGAATCGCCTGGCCCTCCTAGGCCTGGATAGGCCATATCCCAGATTTCATTTAACAGTTTTCTTTCTATTTTATCTGTCGGTTCAGTGCCTTTTTCAAAGTACTCAGCTTGCATTGCATATTGAGAAGGCATACGATATGGTTTACAGCCTCGATACAACCTCCCCATTTCATCCTCAGCGCGATTCCATATTATCAGGAACACCGGAGAACCGATGGAATCGACATTGATAGCCTGAGCCACTCCCATTAATGCCTCTAAGCTGTCTTTAATACTGCCACCGAAATTCCCACTTCCTGCTAAGGTTGTGGCTACTATTCCCCCATCTCCAATTGTCTCTGAAGCTCGTATTAATCTCATATAGTAACTGTACAACAGTGCCTTCGATCTAGTAGGGTGTTGCCCATAAGGGGGCACATGACTCAAAATTGCAGTTATATTTGGACCTAATTGAGCGGGATGTACATCTGCTGCTTGGGAGATTATTACCTTACGCGCCGTATCCTGTTGAGCCAACAGTAATCTACGTTCATACCATCCTCCCCTTTGATCATGCCCATCTAATATTCTACTAATTGCCCATGACACACCTGCTCCAGCACTCTGGCCAAGGTTGCATGGATCTGCTAAGTGCAGCGGCCAAGGAAAAGGCCTCTGCACTTCATGGAACAGTGATTCCACCGCTCCGAAATATATTTCTATATGGGGGTCTGGCATCTCACTGACAGCCATTTTCCCACCTATTTATAAATTGATATTTATACTATTACTTTATTAGAATCTACTGTCCTATACAGTTTTCTAATATTGTAACTTATTCTAAATTACTTCGATTCCTTTTGAGTTCGAGTATTTACGGTTTCACTACTTAGGTGCCTATCACCTTTCTCTTCAGTGCCAGTAATCAACTCGAGACCCTCGAGTAGGAATCCACTCGGACAATGCCTCAATAGGCCGTGAGCAATTCTCTGCTGCTCGAGCCCCACGTTGGGCGCCAAAATTGTCGTGAGCCACGGACCCCTTGCCGAGCTCAGACCTCACGTTCCCACGAGCAGTACCTCACAATGAGGTGTCTCGGGGACGAACTGAAGTACTCCGAACGTCCTGGAGCCCTGGTAAGTTCTACTGAACTTCCAGCCCAGTCTCGAAGTGAAGGGTGTGATGCAAATCTGGTAATCGATGTCCTGTATTCAATGTATTTCTCTAAAGACTCTTTATCACATATGATTATAGTAAGATATACTTTATTATAATCAATCAAAAGAATAGAGTTATACAGATTACAGTGTACATATCATCTTTTGCAGTTTGCTAATCACATGCAAGTTACATATACCCCTCTTAGCTCTTTCTAAATTACCTTTCCACCACGATGTTTAAAAATCAAGGTACACCCTTCCTATATCCATCCTCCTCTTTGGCCTTTACCTTATCTTATGGCTCCCCCTTCACGGAGATAAAAGCTACTGAACTTCCATTAATACAATGGGTACGAACACCCCTAAAGTCTACTACTTATTTATATCGTATATAGTATCTTTCTAAAAAATAAAAGACATAAAAATAAAAGGAAACTTATAATGTATTACTTCTATGTATTACTTTTCCTACTTCTACAAGTAATATAAATTATAATTACCACTCATGCCCTAAATATAGCCAGCTTGTTTTCTGCGGGATTTGATCCCTCCTCCTTGCTGTTGATGAGCTCTTTGAACAGCTGCATTGGTTTGGGAATCTGGGGCAGGATCAGGACCCAGACTTTCGAAAGACGTGACTTTGCACTTCGTACTTCTCCTGCCTGTTGTCTGGGATGTGCACTGGTATTTCTTCGAACACGTCGGGGGTTTTTGCAGTGCAGTCGCAGCATGTGCCTCTCCTCACTGACACTGAGGTTAGGGGGGGAGGCTTCAGGTTCTTGCGTGGGTCCAGCAGGAAGGTGTTCTGTAGCGTGGAGGAACCCCGCGTCCCGTCTGTTGGCCTCCAGGTGCAGTTCACGGCTCCAAGCATGTTGTAAAAGCCCTTTAACTCTTTCACCAGCTTTTCTGTATGATGAGGGATGCGCGTGAACACCTCTTCGACATCAGTCCTGCTGTCACAACTCTTGGGCTGAGTCCGCACCGCGTACGTCACTCCTCTCTCCATATCCATATCCTGGAGTGGCGCGCAGAGGGAGCGCGCCACTCCAGCTTGACTGTCTTGCGTTGCTCTCTCTTCAACAGCTCGTAGATATCTTCTGAAGCCAAATTCTGGGATCCTGCTCTAAGGTCTAAAAACTTATCCCTTATATATCTTTTTTGCATACAAAAGTGTACCTTTTTTGATAAGAAATGCCCCCATTATGTCAAGCGGGAAGACATTTATCTTTTATATAACCTGTTTTTTAATGATCATATTAATTATTTCTGTTTTTCCAATTGTCATTTTCTCATACCTCAAAAGAACTGTCCCCAATATTTTATTTCATGGGCCCCTCTGGTTTGGGAATTTCCCCCATCTTAATATATGAGTGGAAAAACACTAGCCCTTATGTTGTTTTTAATGAACCTATTCATCACTGGTGTCTGTGTCAGTTTCATAATCTCTCCTTGACTTCCTCCAAACTTTGATTTCATGTAAGCCAGACGTTAAAGCCTGCCACCATCCCAACACCCTCTTTAGGTGCCCCTTTTTGTGGCGCCTTAAGGGGTCTACAAAGGTCATCCAGCTAATAGCTGAGTGTAATTCATCATTCAACTCCTCTATAGTCAGTCCTTTAAATCTATTCGATAAATTATTTGTGTTATCCTCAGAGGGGCCCGTGAAGCCTCTTAATTTTTTCTCGGTATTGACGTCCATGCCATTTTCCTTATCTCTTTTACATTTTTCAATCTCCTCCTGCTCTTTGATTTCCCAATTATTTTCATTGTCTTTCTCATCCTGTTTTTTTAACCAGGCCTCGTGCTCCTCCCCTGTAGGAGCCAGCCCACACGTGTCAACCAAGTATGTTATCACATCTATCGTCTCCTTGAATGCAAAACTCCCTGGATCCCCAATTTTCCGTTCTGCGTGTTCAGCCCCTTCCATGGTCATGCTAGAACACATTCTACGCATGGCCTCAGTCAGGCCTTTTGCCTTGCTCTCTAAAACCCTGAATCTAAGTCCTCTGACTTCAGACTCCTCAGTATCCATATACGGTTGTACATTTATTTTATACCATATACTTTTCCTCTTACGGGAGCTTTTACTCCTACCCCATTGGCGTGTGCGAGGGGTTAACAATGCATTCCTGCTTAACCCATCTTCTGTCAATCTCTCATCAGGAGGGCCTAGGGCCGGGTCCTCGACAGAAGCATATCAGTGGACCTTGAGCGGGTGGCTTTATACTGGGGTCTGTACTCCTGGTGGGAGGGGCTGTCTGCATGAGAAGGGGAGGGGGCGCAACGGGTGTTCTATAGATCACGTGATTTCTCGGAAAGTCTTACATAATATGTTGGTTGGTTGATGGTTATGATCAAAATTTTTAATTTTAATTTTTACATTTTTATTGCCATTTGGCAGACGCTCTTATCAAGCCACCATGTCTGGCACCAACAATCATTTCACGGTCAAAGTCACTTAGATTACATTTCCCTCCATTCTGATGGTTGATGTTATTATTAACTGAAGCCCCTGACCGGTATCTACATGATTGTATGCATTGCACTGCTACGTGTAAATAGGTGATTAGATACAAGTGTTCCTAATAAAGTGCTCAGTGAGTGGATATATATATATATATATATATATATATATATATATATATATATATATATATCCCACAAAGGATCAAATATGGAATTATATTTGCATGCATCCTGCACTTTACACAGAGAAAGATGGAGCACTTGTGCCTGCCACAGCTGACATAGCAACAAGGCTAAGTTTTTCCGAGAAATCACATGGTCTGTAGGAAGCTGGGGCATTACACTACAGCACATCATTGGTATGTGGCAGACGCTCTTATTCGGAGCCATGCGCAGCAAAGTTCAAAGTGCACACCCAAAGTGGGCTGAAAGACCCTACAGGGAAGTACAATTTCAAGGGCTAACAATACATTCCCCTGCAGACAGCCGCAGCCTCTCACACCACGAGTACAGATCCCAGGATACAGAGCCACCCACAGGTCCACTGCTCCAGTGGTGCGCTTCCAGGGAGAAGACGAACGAACAAATTATCCCACACTTCGATATTACGGACCCAGGTGAGCTCTTTCTCATTATTAAACAGTAATATCTTCAGTCAAAGGTGTAGTGATCAAGTGCCACCTACAGTGCACTGCGTAAGTTTTTCTAACTTACTTATTTCACATTTACCCTTCCGGTGTATATTGTGGTGAACAGACTTCATTTGGCCATTATACTAATGAAATGGTATAATATTGCCTTTATTGTGGTGGATACATTGCCACAGAAATAAATATTTTCAGTCAAGTACATTTAATGGCTTTTTGAAAGTGAACTTGTTTTTCGCTCACATGAAACTGGGAGGTAACTAACGCAGATCAATTTAATTTAAGTTCCTATATTTTTTAAAGTTACGAGCGTGACCGTTAAGGAAGCTTCATGAAATAAGAAGACATAAAAGAACGTCTGTCTATTGCAAAGGCGCGTCCCATTGTTTTGAGTCCTTTTGGGTAAAATACGGCGACACTTTAGACCATTTAATTTCAGCATTTTGAGTTTAATGCTTGCTAAAGTACCTACCGTCAATGCAGCTAGTGTACTGTCCTGTCCTGCAATCGAGAAGGCGACATTTGGACTGAAATAATGTGTTCTTAGTATTTCTATTCGGGAAACTGCGCAGTTTTCCCTTTACACTGTACAAATCGCGTGAAAATCTAACATCCAATATCGTTCAAGAGTAATTTAAAAAACAAAACAAAAACAAAAAAACAAAGCCATGCACGTTAGCCTGCAAAGGAGCATGTGTGCTCAGTAATAATTCATATACACGGCTTTACGCGAATATAATTGTCTGATTACAAATCTATTATTGTGCAGCACAGGAAAAAAAAAAGGAGCTCACTGCATTTATAAAAGGTGCTGTAATCTCTCATTTGAATATGCTTTTCATCCACAGAGACAATGCAGGATGCACAACAGCAAGAGCAGAATTTCATCAGGGCTGTTATCCCACAGCTCAAAAATGGAATTGAGCATTTTGAAACCGTTGCAACCATTCTGCTGGCCTATGATGAGTCAAAGACACTAGTGCTGCAGCAAGCTATTGTTCAGGCCAAATGGAGCCTAGAATGGGCAGAATCTGCTGCGTCCAGTCAGCTGTCGCAGGTGGATGCACTCACAGAGAGTCTGACCGCCAGGAAAGGAGAACTGGACCGTGAGCAGATAAATAAAGTGAAAGAACTGGAAAACTTGGAAACAGAAAGCCAATGCATAGCTGACTGCATGGAGACGTTCAGAAAGTCTCTAGATGATGCTCGGAGAGCCCGAGATTCTGCTCGGGGAATTCTTGAAGACCTTGAAAGAAAGCAGAGGGTGACTGAGGCCGTGCGGGATGTTGCAATCGGAATAATGTTCATCCCCATCATCGGAACCATCCCTGGTGAGATACTGTCGGAAAATGATGTGCATTTTTACAATGCCAGTTTCAGTTACTGTGGAATTTCCCTTTTTTTAAATACATTTATTTAAGATTTTCCCCTTTTCTACAAATTTGGTTGCCCTATCTGATCCAATGAGTGTTAGCTGGGGGATACACCGGCCACACCCCGTCCCTATGGCGATCCGAGAAGAACACGGGTCTCTTCAAGCCGTCTCGTCTCGTCACGTGCTCGTGACTCCGAGGCGGCCGGGGTGCTGTTGTGCACAGCCATCCGCTAACCCTGCCGAGACGCTCCCTCTGGAGCAGTGAGCCGGCCAAACTTTGGCATCTTAGTCTGTTGCACCACCGCGGCTCCAGAATTTCCCTCTTTAAATGGTAAATGGCAGGCATTTATATAGCGCCTTTATCCAAACCCCAGTACAAGTGATGCTTCTCCATTCATCCATTCATACACACACTAACACACTGACGGCGATTGGCTGCCATGCAAGGCCCCGACCAGCTCGTCAGGAGCATTTGGGGGTTAACACCACAAACACGACCAATTTCTATCTCGTTAAGCATGTGCACCATTGTTGCATGAGGTTCAGAGAGATTTCTGTTTCGAAATTTCAGACACTACTACTGTGAGGTTGGGGTGACGGAGAGCCAGTAGCGACTAAAGGGAAAACCCTTATAAGCGAGCACGCAAGCGTGTTCGCCACTAAATCCTAAACGAAACAGAGGTTTTAAACAAATCCCTTCTCCCGGAACAGAGGGAGCAACGAAAACCAACCCGAAGGCGAATCTAAAGAGTAACAGAATTAAAGCCGAAACAGCGGCTGAGCGAAAATAAAGCAACCCTTACAAAACAGGGCGAAACTCAAAACCAAACTTGGTGTTTTGCCAGACCTCAGCAAAGGTAGGGAACTGAGGAACCCGAAAAGAAAATACAACCTAGCGTAAAATGCTAGGCACAATAAAATAAAAACCTCGAGAAGCAGCTCGGGAAGAAAAGCAAACCAAAATACAAATACCGGGGACAACGTCCCTCTACCCCCGACTCACACGAGTCTGAAATAAAAAAAAAACACAAAACCTTTTTTTGTTTGGGAAGGCGCCAGTGTACAATACAGAAATACTGCATGTTGTCAAATACACACACCAGCACAATACCTGACTCACTACTAACCGAGTCTACCATGTGCTTTTACCGGCTTGGCTCAAGAGCGAACAGTTGACACACAAGCACCGAAGTGTAGTTGGTACCTAGCTTAAATACTCTTCCCGGGAGGTAATTACCCTGGAGTTAACGAGGATCAGGTGGAAGCAATGATCCTCAGCCCTCAGGCGGTGACAAGGGGTATTACCTCCCACCATGACAGGACCCCTCTGCTAAGGAGCGGCCCAAGACGCTCCTTCTGCCCCTCGCCTGTGAAACTCATGGATAAGCTCAGGGTCCAGAATGTCCCTCGAGGGGACTCAACATCCTTCCTCAGGGCCAAACCCCTCCCAGTCTATGAGATACTGTTTGCCCCTACCCACGCGACGCTCCGCCAGGATGCGTCGCACGCTGTAGACCGCCTCCCCGTCAATTAGGCATGGAGGTGGTGGCGGGACCCCCGCAGGAGCCAACACACTCGTCGACACCGGTTTAAGGCGAGACACGTGAAATGTGGGATGGATTCTCATAGACCGGGGCAGTTGCAGGCGCACCGTAACGGGATTGATTTTCTTAATGATCTTGAACGGCCCTACGAAACGCGGTGCGAGCTTACACTCCCTGTAGCAGGGCGCCGGCTGGCGGCGTCTGTTGGCCCACCTTTTCTGGTTGCAGCCCTCACCTTGCTCCATGTGGCCCGGCACCGCCGAACAAAGGCCTCCGCCGAGGGCACCTCGTTCCCTCTCTCCAAGTCCGGGAACAGTGGCAGCGGGTACCCGAATTGCGCCTCAAACGGCGAGAGCCCTGTGGACGCGTTCTGTAGCGAATTGTGGGCGTATTCTGCCCACGTAGGCTGACGACTCCCCAAAGTGGGGTTGTCAACCGCCAGGCACCGTAGCGTATTTTCTAGGGTCTGGTTGGTGCGTTCTGTCTGCCCGTTGATCTCAGGGTGAAAACCAGAGGACAGGCTAGCCGAAGCACCCAGCAGGGAACAGAACGCCCGCCAGAACCGGGATGCGAACTGGGGACCCCGATCCGATACCACATCCTGAGGTAACCCGTGCAACCGGAACACGTGGTCGACCACCAACCGTGCGGTCTCCACTGCCGAAGGTAATTTTGGCAGTGCCACGAAGTGGGCCGCCTTGGAAAACCGGTCCACCACCACTAAAATGACCATTCTCCCCTCGGATGGTGGGAACCCCGTGAGTGATAAAATCCAGCGCGATGTGACTCCAGGGCCGCCTCGGAACCGGTAACGGATGTAGCTGCCCCGCAATAGGACTGTGGGAGCCCTTGCTGCATGCGCAAACTGGGCATGCGACCACAAATTCGCGGACATCCCTCTCCGCTAACCGTGAGGCATGTCCCCATTGCAGCACTTGGGACTGGACCCCCGCGGGCACAAAAAGGCAGTGCGGCGGACCCCCCCCTTGATCCGGGTCTCGACGTAATGCTCTACGCACGGCTGACTCAACCCCCCAAATAACTGGTGCCATGATCCTAACCCCAGAAAGGATAGGTTCCGGATTGTGTTCCCGGTCGGTTTTGTCGCCAACCCGTGAGAGAGCGTCTGGCTTAATGTTCTTAGAGCCGGGGCGGTACGTTACCGTGAAAGAAAAACGCGCGAAAAATAGTGCCCAGCGGGCCTGACGAGAGTTGCGCGTTTTAGCAGTCTGGATGTACTCCAGGTTCTTATGGTCCGTCCACACTGTGAACGGATGTTCTGCACCTTCAAGCCAGTGCCGCCACTCCTCCAAGGCCAATTTGACTGCTAGCAGCTCTCGATCCTCCAAGTCGTAGTTTCTCTCAGCCTGAGACAGTGACCGAGAGAAGAACGCGCAGGGGTGCACTTTTTTATCTTGGGGAGACCGTTGTGAAAGAATTGCCCCCACCCCCCACTCGGAGGCATCAACCTCCACAATAAACGTAAGGGACGGGTTTGGGGTTATCAGAATGGGTTCCGAACAGAACCTCTTCTTTAACTCCACGAACGCTGCCTCCGCCCGAGGGGTCCAGACGAAATGCGCCGGGGCATTCTTTTTAGTGAGCGCAGTGATGGGCGCGACTACCGTGATAAAGTTCCGGATGAACCGCCGATAAAAATTGCCGA
The DNA here is from genome assembly GCF_963514075.1 of Conger conger. Taxonomy (NCBI): domain Eukaryota; kingdom Metazoa; phylum Chordata; class Actinopteri; order Anguilliformes; family Congridae; genus Conger; species Conger conger. The sequence continues at coordinate 63,332,211 of NC_083767.1, read as the reverse complement.
ACCCTAGGAATCTCTGCACCTGTTTCACAGGTCCATCTCGGTTTTGCGGGCGGAAACGATGAAACCGAGGAACGACACCGAACTCGCGTGAAACACACACTTCTCTGCCTTCACAAAAAGGCGAGCTTCTAATAAGCGTGCCAGTACCGTTTTTACATGTTGAATGTGCTCTGAGAGGGTGGCGGAGAATATCGTCTAGATAGACGAAGACGAATCTCTCCAGCATGTCTCGAAGCACATCATTGACGAGCGCCTGAAACACTGCGGGGGCGTTGGTGAGGCCAAATGGCATAACCCGATATTCATAATGACCAGAGTGTTTGTTGAAGGCTGTTTTCCATTCATCGCCTTCCCGTATGCGTACCAAGTTGTACGCATTACGGAGGTCCAATTTCGTGAATACTGAGGCTGTTTGCAGGCGCTCGAATGCCGAGTTCATCAATGGCAGGGGGTACCTATTCTTTACGGTGATGGCGTTCAGTCCTCTGTAATCGATACAGGGCCTCAGGCTCCCGTCCTTTTTTTTAACAAAAAAGAACCCCGCCCCAGCCGGTGATGAGGACGGTCGGATGAACCCGAGGGCTAGGGCTTCCTGAATGTATTCTTTCATAGTCCGGCTCTCCGGCACTGACAATGAATAGAGTGCACCCCGGGGCGGAACTGTACCTGGATGCAAATCTATGGCACAGTCGTACGAACGGTGGGAGGGTAACGTGGTTGCCCGTTGTTTACTAAAACCCTCAGCTAAATCCCGATACACCCGCGGGACATTTGATGGCAGCGGGAATGCAATAGCCCCCACCATCCGGTCCTCACTCCCACTCATAGGGGTTTGTTCTAGGCTCTCGGTTTCCCTGTCTGTAGCGTCACTATATTCTCCCTCATCTATAGGGAGGCTCCAGTCGCAGACTGGGTCCCACACCAGGCTCCCTTCCGGCTCCTCCTCCTCCGGTATCCTAACCTCAGAGCCTAGGAGCTCCCTAGACTCCTCCTCGTCCAGTTCGGAACCTATGTCAGTCAGTGGGAGGGGTCGGGGAAGCATTCCCACGGTCCGTGTGAGCGGCGCACTGCGGACCCCACTGAGACACCGGGTTATTGCGGCTACCCCAGTTTATGTGAGGCTGATGTTTAACGAGCCAGACGTGTCCTAAAACTATTGGATACGCCGGGGATTCCACCACATAAAAGTATATGCGCTCCCAGTGCCCCCGAAGCGGGATACGCATAATCAGCCGCTCTGTCCGCAGGAGGACCACTCCGGTCCCCAATGGACGCCCATCTAGTGCTATAATCGACTGAGGCTGCGGCATAGAGCGAAACGGCAGCCCCTTCCCTTTCGCCCACTGGCGATCAATAAAATTATCCACCGCCCCGGAGTCTATAAAGGCTTCTGCCCCCACAGTGACCCCTTTCCAAGTGAACTCAACTGGTATGATGGTGCGAAAGCTAATACCCTCGAGCGGTCCCACTCGTGACTTTCCCTCCACTAGTGGGACTGCTCTTTTACTTTTAGATCAGGACAGTTTCTGCAAAAGTGCCCTGGTCGATGGCAAAGAAAACATAGCCCTTCTCTCCCGGGTCGCTTTCGTGAACATGCCAGAGTGGTAACCCCCAGTTGCATCGGTTCCTCCCCTTTGTGTGTCTCCTGGTTCCCCTCAGCCCGTATAGTCCTACCTAGGGGCGGCGGGCTAGGCCAATTATTTCTGCCCGTCTCGTTCCCGCATCCGGTTATCAATTCGAATGGCGGTGGAAATCAGCGCCCCGAAAGTCTCCGGGGATTCCAGGGTAGCGAGGGCATCCCTAACAGGGTCTGATAATGCCCCCATAAACAGTCTCATCAGAGGGTCATCCGCCCACCCCGTCTCCCCGGCCAGAGCCTGAAATGCCACAGAGAATTTGGCTACACTCTGAGTCCACTGCCTCATTCGCTTTAGGCGGGCAGCGGCCTCTTTGCCAGTGATGTTATGGTCGAATACTCTGGTAATTTCTTGGATGAGGGACTGAGAGGCACTCATTATGGGTGACTGGCCACGGATCAGTGGTTCTGCCCAGGCCAGGGCGGTACCGGTCAGTAAAGAGAGAATAAATGCTACCCGGGCGTCCTCAGTAGAGAACCGGGAAGGCTGTGCTTTAAAGAAAATCAGACACTGCGAGAGGAACCCCCTACACTCGCCCGCCTCTCCCCCGTACAGCAACGGTAACTGTAGCTTGGGCTCCCAGACCATAGGCATAGTAAGCGAGTAAGGGGGAGCCGCAAGTTGGGGAGGAGTGGGTGGTGACGGATTGTCTGGGGATGCCTCGCGCACCTGCGCTAAATGAAATTCACTCGCTAGTTGGTGAAAACTTGGCACGTCCTGCTGCCCACCTAACATCATCCTGACGCTGAAACACTAGGGTCTGCTGCTCCAAGGTGGCAGCCTGCTGAGCCTGCAGCGCCTGCTCCTGCCTACTTAGCGTAGCCTGCTGCGCAGCTACCACCGCTTCTAGTGAGGAATCTCCCCCCTCCATTCCAAAACTAGTCGCTGGTCGCTCCAAGATGGCTTGTGTGTTCTGTGAGGTTGGGGTGACGGAGAGCCAGTAGCGACTTAAGGGAAAACCCTTATAAGCGAGCACGCAAGCGTGTTCGCCACTAAATCCTAAACGAAACAGAGGTTTTCAACAAATCCCTTCTCCCAGAACAGAGGGAGCAACGAAAACCAACCCGGAGGCGAATCTAAAGAGTAACAGAATTAAAGCCGAAACAGCGGCTGAGCGAAAATAAAGCAACCCTTACAAAACAGGGCAAAACTCAAAACCAAAGTTGGTGTTTTGTCAGACCTCAGCAAAGGTAGGGAACTGAGGAACCCGAAAAGAAAATACAACCTAGCGTAAAATGCTAGGCACAATAAAATAAAAACCTCGAGACGCAGCTCGGGAAGAAAAGCAAACCAAAATACAAATACCGGGGGAAAAAAACACAAAACCTTTTTTTGTTTGGTAAGGCGCCAGTGTACAATACAGAAATACTGCACGCCTTCCTTACCTGTAATGTTGTCAAATACACACACCAGCACAATACCCGACTCACTACTAACCGAGTCTACCATGTGCTTTTACTGGCTTGGCTCAAGAGTGAACAGTTGACACACAAGCACCAAAGTGTAGTTGGTACTGAGCTTAAATACTCTTCCCGGGAGGTAATTACCCTGAAGTTAACGAGGATCAGGTGGAAGCAATGATCCTCACCCCTCAGGCGGTGACAAGGGGTATTACCTCCCACCATGACAACTACAGAACGGTGGAAGTATTTATTATAAAATGGAATGTATTTCTGATAACACACTTGAATAACATGCATACATTTTGCTGGGAGCCATCTTCAGGGCAGTATTACAGCGATTTGTCACGGCAGGGGGCGGCAGAGGAACCAGAAGCTGACTCGGGGGTGGTTTAATGAGCAGGTGGATAAGGGGCAGACAGAGTGTAGTCAAAACAGGCAAGAGTTCAAAACCAGGTAGGCAGTCCAGAAGCAGGGCAGAGGTACAGAGTCCACAAAACAAGAGAAGAGCCTGGGGAAGCAGGCAAGGGTCATACACAGGAATCCAGAAGCAAAAATCAACAGACAGAATGCCACAACGGCAAAGGTTTTGGGAACAAGGGGGCTAGAACAAGGGGGCTAGAACAAAGGGGCTAGAATAGGGGGGCTAGAACAAGGGGGCTAGAACTGGGGTTAAGGGATAAAGGGCTCGGGACTCAGGAAACAATGAACGAGCACCATGCAACTGAAAAGGACAGGTATAAATACAGACAGTCACTCGGTGGTCTAACAAATAAACATCAGGTGAGACGCATGAAAGGGTAATATTACAATAACGATGGGGAAACGAAAACGCGGACTGGATTCACAAAGACACACATATCATACAAATGGCTCTGGACTAGGGAGTAGACAATTGCACAGAATCGGGAGATGTAGAGATACGGAGAGACAGGTGCGAATACTTTGCTGAAACTAAGCAAGTAATCAGTGATAGCATAGAAAGATGGAGTTATGGAACAGAGTGGAAAACTAGGAGATAATGTTAGTCAGTTAGTTACGTGATTAAATCTAAACTACCGAAATTAAGTGACCAATAGTTTGTTAGTTAGACAGACAGTAAGTGTATTAGTACTGTACAATATCTAAATTAGTAGTTGTTAGTAAGAATAGTGCTTTACAACATTAACTAGCGAAAGAAGCCGGAAGTAAGGAATGCAAGATTGGAAGGAAGGTTGAACCCCAGAACTACCGTAAACACCCAAATAGTGAAGCACGCAGTCAGGGGAGTGACTGGGCTAGTAAACATTCAGACACAGACATCACAGGGGAGTGACTGGGGCTAGTAAACATTCAGACTCAGACATCACAGGGGAGTGACTTGGGCTCGTAAACATTCAGACTCAGACATCACAGGGGAGTGACTTGGGCTCGTAAACATTCAGACTCAGACATCACAGGGGAGTCACTGGGCTAGTAAACATTCAGGGGAAGACGAGTGCAAAGACTAATTAATGTAAACAGAAAACCAGACATGAATAAGAAAAATAATACATTTTATACTAAAATTCTTTTTTAACCCTTTATGGATGGTACACATTATGAAATAGCACTTCAAAAAATCTATTTGTGTTGTTTTTTGTTTTGTTCTATTTGACCTTAACATCAATTCTACAATAATTTTTTTCCAATTTAACCTTTGACCTTCCTTTTAGGTGATTGTCATTTATAAATGACTTTCTCTTATAAAGGGTAACTTTCCCCAAAAAGCCCCAATACATAAGGAAAGTAAATGCATTTAATCACCTATTAACCAGTCTGAATGTAATCAGAATGTTTCTTTTTTATGTTATTGAATTAATTTTCAACTCCAAAAACAATTAACAATGAATTTTTCTCACACACATGAATGTTATCAAGCCCAGTAGAACAATGAGCGGTCATGAAAATGACTTGTCCCTTGCTTGCAGAGCCCCTCTGCCACTGAGATCTTATACCTACACCTACAATTTCTGTCATGAAAGTCTATCATCAACCTATCCAATGTTGAGGATGGTGGCACATGTCTAATACTCAATTTTAGAGTGTCCATTTATGCCCAAACTAACACAATTTCAGTTAAGTTGCAAATGCTTGAAAGGACAAGGGAAGAAAGTAAAGTTATGCGTAATGTTGGAATAGGACTAGCCTTCTTCCACATCACTGGTGTAGCATCACCCATCGCTGGTGAGTTACTGTCGACAAATAAACTGCCAGTTTCAGTTGCTGTAGAATTTCCTTTTCTCACAATTTGGTAGCCAATTGTGCCCCATCTATTCCAATTGAGACGGGTGCTTGGGGGTTGCACCCAAAATGCATGACTCAGACAGAGATGTAATAAAGTCCCATCAGGGCTTTATTCAGGGAATGTCCAGTGAGCGTAGTCAAAAAACAAGAAATCCGCTCTGCGGGGCAAAAGCAGTGGCAAGTGCCGTCTGCCATAGCAACCTACGGAGAACAACCGTCCTAAGAACATTTTACTGTTGTGCTCCCAACCAATATAATGATCTACCATCTACCATGATTCATGTGTGAATGCAGCATTAGTCCTAGGTTTTTTATATTGATGGTATGTAACAAAGAGGATAATCGGAATGGAACTGCCTGGGTAGAATTGTAAAACCCTGTACACCTCTGGTGGTTAAAAACAACCTTGTCTTTGCAGGTGCCATCATTGCTCTGGTCTCTCAGGTAGAGTTGGACAATGCCAAATCAGCAATACGTACAGCAGAGGAAGAAGTGGAAAACTCTGAAAGAGAAGTTAATAATTATTATTATAAGTTGGAACAAAAAAAAAGGCAATGTACAAAAAAGAAGGATGAGATTGCACAGTGCAGCAGGACCATAGAGCAGATTAAGCAGAGCCTAGCGCAGGTTTATACACAGCGCACCAACATCGCCCGAGCGCAGGAGAAACTCAGGAACGCCCTCTACATGTTAAGCACCCTGGCTGGTAGAGCGAGCGTCGCTACGACCCTCACTCAGCGCACCAACATCAACCCAATGCAGGAGATACTCTGGAGCGGCGCCAACATGTTAAACACTCTGGCTGCAAGAGTGAGCGTGGCTACAACCCACACTCAGCGCACCAACATCAACCCAATGCAGGAGATATTCTGGAGCGGCGCCAACATGTTAAGCACGCTGGCTGCAAGAGCGAGCGTGGCTACAACCTACACGCCGCAAGTCATCTGCCTGCCCCCTGTGGTGAACATACTGGGAGAGATCATTGAACTCATGCTTCAAATGCAGGGAGATAGAAGATATGAGCTCCTCAGTGATCCACAAGTCAAAGCTGCCATCCTTAGCCTGCAGGAACTCCACCAGAAAGTTTCAGCCATCGATGACGAGCAGACATTAAATGAAATTCAGTTTTATTGATTGAGATGTACACCCATGACACATTCCCACAGGGTACACATAGTGAGCTCCAGATTTATCACATGCAGTGGGGTCTAAAAGTCTGAACATTTTCCTTACAACTTATATTACCAGCATAACAATTGGAGTGAAAAGTTAAATCTTTGAAAAATGTACATGAATTTCAGAATTTCTTAGTATTTGGTATGCCCCCCTTTTGCTTTAATGGCAATGTGCTCTGGAGCTGGCACAGACTCCACAGGATCCATGTTATTCCAGCCTGACAATGTTCCAAAGAGCACCTTGTGTTGTTACTGAATGCTTGGCTTTTGTCAGTCTTGAAGTGCCCCCATAAATATTCACTGGGGTTGAGGTCAGGTGATTGTGGATTGTGCTGAACTCCTTTCTCTTCTCTTCTTTCGTATATCGTCAGATGGCCAACTCAGTGTCATGCAGCCACGCCCTCGTCTCCGGTCCTAAGTCGAAAAGGCCAGCATCTGAGGGTGGGCTGTATAGGGGGCAGCCGGTGATTATGTGCTCGGCAGTCTGTTCAGGCTCACCGCACTCACATGCCGCACTGTCCGATAGGCCCCACTTCTTCAGAGATGACTTGAAGCGTCCGACGCCAGAGCGCAGACGGTTCAGTGAGGTCCATAGATGGCGTGGCATGTCTTCTCCTTTTACACCGCCTCCTGGGTCCCGGATGTATCGTTGCATGCGGGAGGGCCCAGCCGTCTCCCACGTCTGTTTCCAGGATGCTGCCAGCCAGGCGTCTCTGGACAAGTCCTCAGGGATAGACTGTAGCATCTCCTGTGCTGCCTTGTTGTAGGGATGGCTTAAGCCTGCATGGTGGTGCCGGTGTTGTTGTGGCTTTGTGTAGGATGTGCCAGTCGTGCTTCTGGGCTTTTCTTGCCAGGGCGAGGGTAGCCGCATCCCGTCGGAGACTGGCTGGGGCGATTCCAGCTAGGACTGGCAGGTAGGACACAGGGGTGGGTTTCAGACAACCAGTAACTATACGCTGTTGATGACTGTATCTACCTTGTTCACATGTGGACTTCTGCTCCAGGCTGGGGCACAGTATTCTGCTACAGGTAATACCAGGGCTTGCGTGGATATGCGTAGGGTCTGGGGGGAAGCTCCCCAAGTCGAACCCGCCAGGCGGCGGATGAGCGAGACCCTTGCTGTTGTCTTGGCCTTCACTTCATCCAGGTGTTGCTTGTAGGACAGTGTCCGGTCCAAGCATACGCCGAGGTACTTGGGGGCTTGCTGGAACTCCAGGCGGTTGTTGCCAACATGCACGTCCAGTTCCCTTCTTGCTTCCCGATTGTTAAGGTGGTAAGCTGCAGACACTGTCTCGCCCATGCTGAGCTGAAGGTGCCACTTCTGGAGGTAGTCTGCCAGGATGCCCATGTCTCGGTTGAGGCCATCTTCCATCGCCTTCCATGTTGGGCGGCGAAGCATGATGGCCAAGTCGTCCGCATAGCCATACTTGGTAGATGTTGTATCTGGCAGGTCGTGAATGTCTATGTTGAACAACATTGGTGAGAGGACGGAGCCTTGCGGGACACCGTTCTTCAACTTTCTGAGCCTGCTGGTCTGGCCATCGCTGGTCTGTAGGATGAAGCTACGGTTCGATAGCATCTCCATAATGAACCTCACCATGTGCCGGTCCGGGATTGTCCTCAACAGTTTCAGATGTAGTCCACGGTGCCACACGGTGTCATAGGCGGCTGTCAGGTCCAGGAATACTACTCCAGCTTTTTCGTTATCCTGAAAGCTGTCCTCGATGTCCTGAGTGAGTAGCGTTACCTGATCCACTGTTGACCTGCCTCGGCGGAAGCCGGCTTGTTCCGGTGGGAGTTGTGGGTCCACCACTGGCTCGATGCGGCTGTGAATCAGCCTCTCCAGGATCTTATATGGGACACAGAGCAGAGAGATGGGCCTGTAGGACTTCGGGTCTTCGGCGGGTTTGTTCGGCTTTGGCAAGGCTATGACGGAAGCACGGCGCCAGGTCTTTGGGAGCTTGGACCTCCGGAAGCATGATGAGAAGAACGAGCATAGCCAGTAAGATGTTCTTTCACTTTGGTGTATGACAAACTCTGGGTGGATATTGTCTCGACCTGATGACTTGCCCGGCTTCAGTTTGTTGATTGCTGCACTTAGTTCGGCTACTGTGAAGTCTCCTGAGAGGTTAGCATCGACGCTGGCTGCCTTGGAGAGAGACGATACCTCACACGAGGTCAATCGTGTGACGTTTCTGTCAGCATCAGGGAAGCGACCATTTTTCAGGAGCTGGGAAGCAATGGCATCTGCTGTCACTGGACACCTGCGGGGGGTTGTTTTTCTCCCTGAGAGCAGGTTGATGGTCTGCCACGCCTTCCGGCTAGAGTGGGTGAAGTCGATAGCTTCCACTACTTCAGTCCACCTGGCCCTTCGGGTGTCGTCCAGCTTCTGCAATCGGGTTGTTGCTGTTGCGTCCATTTCTTCCCTGGAGCTTGCCTGCTGGTGTTGGCGCAGCAGGCAGCTGCACTCCTCATCCCAGCCCGGGATGTAGTTCTTATTGTAGCCACGTGGGATGTTGTGCTTTGCTGCCCTGAGGAGGACTTCACAGTAGGCGGCGTATGCAGCATCCACATCAGCTGCTTCTGGGTCCAGGAGACCAGCAGTTCTTCTTTCCGTTTCCGCCATAAACTGCCGCCAGTTCGCCTTCCTGAAGTTCCATCTCCTGACCGGTTTGCCAGATACCGGCTGTACCAGTGATGGTACTTTGATGATGGATGGCCGGTGGTGTGAACGAGGGAACCTGTCCAAGACACGTCTCTCCGGTTTCAGGTCGTTACTGCGGCATACGGCAAAGGCCTGGGTTGGTGTGAGAGTTCCAGCGTGCAGAAAAGAAGCTTGGGGGCTCCTTTGGGTCGAAGAGCAGCAATGCCTCAGCGTTAGAAGCCCACTCACTCAGCGCTTCACCATCCTGTGATGTGTGGTTGTAACCCCAATCTGTATGTTGGCAATTGAAGTCACCTGCATAGATGGCGGGAGGAGTCACAGATGGTAGTGATGATACAGTCAGCACAGTTGGTGGGGGCTTGTATACATTCACAACAGATGTTTCTTGGATTTTGGTGACCGGCCACTCAATGTTGCAGCCGGGTGGAGATTGACTGGTGGCTGACCAGCTCAATCCTTCCCGGACAAAGGTTGCCATTCCATGCTTCTTGCTGTGGATGGATCCGGTGAGGAAGAACCCAGGCAGTTTGAGGTTGTCGTCAGAAACCCAGTGTGTCTCTTCTCTGAAGTAACATTGGTATTAAAATCCTAAAACTTTCTTTTCATTTTCGTTGTTGCAAGATCAGACACATTTTGACAGGCTTCACATATATCAGATACATTAGATATTACAGCTCTTATGTGATGTTTAAATGAAAAAATAAAAGAAGAAAAGAAGAATCTGAAAATAAAAGTTTTTTTTAATTTTGGATACCGGTGGATTTGCGGTTCTTCTGAATCATTTTGTGAATTGTTCCCAGTTTAATCCCAAGATCTTGTGATATTAAGAGCGGCCAGCAGGGGGGCTGGACTCAAGCTTAACAAGCAACCGTAATAAGCAAGGGGAGACCATCAATGCCAAAAAAGTTTAATTCAACCAAAGTTAGGTAACAGAAGTACAATACCCATGGAGTGTGAACAAATTAAACATCAGTTGTATAATGCCATGCCATTGTCTCCTGCTTAGTCTAATCAACTGTAAGTCACTCTGGATAAGAGCCTCTGCCAAATGCCATTAATGTAATGTAATGTAGTGGCAGCTCAGTTGAGGGGCAGTGAGCAAAATACAGGACTGTGCATGAAGTTCAAATGAAATTAAACATTTATTTTTCATGTGATAATATCATTTATACAAGTAATAAATGGCAAATGTGTCCGTTTGTTCATTTGTCAGTTCTATTTCCTTGTGTAAAGTTGTATCTGTTCAGTTCTAGCCTCTGGTTTCCTGACCCATTTCTATTCTGTTTCTTTTCTGCCGTTTTTGGATTCCCAGATGTTTTAACTCTGCCTGGCTTTTGGATTATGTGTTTGTGCTTTGTACACTTGTGTCGATGGCCTGCCCGCTACTGAACTCTGCCGGCTTTATTAGGATGCTGTTTACTGGACTCTGTCTTGTACCGCTGCCCTGCTATTGGACTGACTACTGATTTTTGGACTTTGCCTATTCTTGGATTACGTTCTTGATCTGCCTGTTCTGAATAAACCTGCCATATTCACCTTATCCCTGAGTCTGCATTGGGTTGCTCTGTCCCACATCCTGACAAAAAGCGTCACACAGTTACAGCACACACTACCAAACATCACACAGTTACAGTACACACTACCAAACATCACACAGTTACAGCACACACTACCAAACATCACAGTTACAGCACACACTACCAAAACATCACACAGTAACAGCACACACTACCAAACATCACACAGTTACAGCACAAACTACCAAACATCACACAGTTACAGCACAAACTACCAAACATCACACAGTTACAGCACACACTACCAAACATCACACAGTTACAGCACAAACTACCAAACACCACACAGTTACAGTTACAGCACACACTACCAAACATCACACAGTTACAGCACAAACTACCAAACATCACACAGTTACAGCACACACTACCAAACATCACAGTTACAGCACAAACTACCAAACATCACACAGTTACAGCACACACTACCAAACATCACAGTTACAGCACAAACTACCAAACATCACACAGTTACAGTGCAAACAACCAAATATCACACAGTTACAGCACAAACTACCAAACACCACACAGTTACAGTTACAGCACACACTAGCAAACATCACACAGTTTCAGCACAAACTAGCAAACACCACACAGTTACAGCACAAACTACCAAACACCACACAGTTACAGCACCAACTACCAAACACCACACAGTTACAGCACAAACTACCAAACACCACACAGTTACAGCACCAACTACCAAACATCACACAGTTATAGCACACACTACCAAACATCACAGTTACAGCACACACTACCAAACATCACACAGTTACTACACAAACTATTAAAACAACACACAATTACAGCACAAAGTACAAAACATCACAGTTGCAACACTAAGAACCAAAGCATCTTGTACTAAATGTCAAGGTGTTAGGGGCAGGGGATGGACTTTGTATTTTTCTGAAGATTAAATCTAAATCAATGAGGTAGAAAAGTGATTTATGCATCACTCATTGGACTAAAATACGATATTTGTCAGGATACTTTAATTATCTTGTGAATAAATCATGGCCATTTTAGTATGACTCATTGGAGTTGACCAATTCTGCTGATGGATAATTCCAAGTCAGCTTATCCCACTTATCACAGATATATAATGAGACTTGTAATGCTGATTTGGCTAAACTAATGAGTGTGACTTCATGACTTTGACCTGCCCTATTTCCATAGAGAAATCATAGATAGATAAATGGTTCTTATATCACCGTAGGCTCTCACCAACTCTGTCTTCTATGTATATATTATGTTCATCAACATAATAAAAAATATATATATATTTTTTAATATTGGCTTTTTTTGTATTTCTTTCAGATTTCAAGATTATAATCATTGAAATCAAATTCAGTTTGTGAATTTGTACAAACTTTGTTACCCCATATCTCCCAGATTCATAATCCAAGTGTGATTTCCAGGGGTTTCTAATCAGGCCAAATCAGCATGTAAATCTCATTAAAATCTGTGACGATGCAGTCCAAAAGTGTGTTATGCTGACATAGAATTAGTCTTATCAGCAGCCATACCATCATGCATGTGGAAGGGAGGAGTGTAGATCTGGTTAGTACTTGGATGAGAGACCTCCTGGAAAAACGAACTTGCTGCTGGTAATTGTGTTGCTAGCACAACATCAGTCTGTGTGGGCTATACAATTAACACATTTCTTATTCCTTTGACACAAAATGCATACAGCTAACACATTTTAAAAATACTTGAACTTCTATTACACACAAGCTCAACCAAGACCAGAACAACAGATTTTTACTGCTAAATTTACAAATGCTTTCACACTGTATGTCAGAACAGATAACCTCATGTTCTAAATCTGATAGGCTAAAGTTGAACAGCAGTTTACATTGTAGATTGAAACACAAATATATGTCCTCCATCCATCCATTATCTTAACCTGCTTATCCTGAACAGGTTCGTAGGGGGGCTGGAGCCTATCCCAGCATACATTGGGCGAAAGGCAGGAATACACCCTGGACAGGTCGCCAGTCCATCGCAGGGCACACACACCATTCACTCACACACCATTCATATAGCCCACACAGACTGATATTGTGCTAACTGTGTTTTGAAAATGTGACTACAGAACTGAAAAAAGGTTTTGTTTTGTTTAGCAACGGTAAAAAACAGTTTCGACCAGAAGGAAGATCGCCCCCTACTGGTTTAGCAACACCACTACCAGGAGAGCACGCCCCTGCAGAGGGCAGGACGGTTGGGCTGGAATAAGGGCACCATCTTCCCACAGAGGTGAGTCCCCTGTGGATGTGTCCCGTGCCGTTTTGTTTCTTCCTTTCTCCATTAGGCCCACAGCACACCATCTCTTGGTAAAGTAAGTCTTATTAGGAGCATTACGGCTCAGTCAGCACCTGATGCGCTTAGTTTGAGGTATAGTTCCCAGCAGCCAGAGGGGTTTGTAACATCTATACATAATGAGAAACCACCTGGTACTGACAACTTAGATGGAAAGCTACTGAGAATGGTGGCAGACCAGATTGCCACTCGCATTTGCCATATCTTCAATTTGAGCCTTGTGAGTAATGTTTGTCCCCAAAACTGGAGAGGAGCTAAAGTCATCCCACTGGAGAGGAGCTAAAGTCATCCCACTGGAGAGGAGCTAAAGTCATCCCACTGGAGAGGAGCTAAAGTCATCGCACTGGAGAGAAGCTAAAGTCATCCCACTGGATAGGAGCTAAAGTCATCCCACTGGAGAGGAGCTAAAGTCATCCCACTGGGGAGAAGCTAAAGTCATCCCACTGGAGAGGAGCTAACGTCATCCCACTGGAGAGGAGCTAAAGTCATCCCACTGGAGAGAAGCTAAAGTCATCCCACTGTTGAGGAGCTAACGTCATCCCACTGGAGAGAAGCTAAAGTCATCCCACTGTTGAGGAGCTAAAGTCATCCCACTGGAGAGAAGCTAAAGTCATCCCACTGTTGAGGAGCTAACGTCATCCCACTGGAGAGGAGCTAAAGTCATCCCACTGTTGAGGAGCTAACGTCATCCCACTGGAGAGAAGCTAAAGTCATCAAGCATGCTAGGGCTGCTTTTACTGGCTCTAACAGCCGACCAATCAGTCTGTCACCTGTTCTCAGCAAACTTGTAAAACATTGTATTAGACCAGATAAATGCTATTTCTCTGTTGACAATTTGACAAGTGACTACCAGCATGCTTATAGGGAAGGTCACTCAACATGCACAGCGCTTACACAAATGACAGGTGATCAAAAGAATATTGTGGGAGCAGTACTGCTAGATGTCAGTGCTGCCTTTGATGTGATTGATCATAAGTGATTATTTTGAAAAAAACGCATGTGTTATGGTTTTGCTCCATCTGCCTTATCAAGGATTGAAGATTATCTATCTAATAGAACACAAAGTGTTTTCTTTAATGGAAGCTTTTCAGAGGCAAGACATGTTGAGTGTGGAATTCCACAATGAGGTTTGCTTGGCCCTTTGCTGTTTTCTGTTGTTACTAATGATCTTCCACTTGCTTTGGAAAAAGCCTGTGTGTCCACGTATGCAGATGATACAACAATATACAGGCCCTGGTTCAGTCGAGCTGAACAATTTACAACTCATAATGCTTAAGTTTTATTGCAACCTTCAGCGAGTCTTCTTTGATTCTGGTTTAAAAAATCATATACATTCTATAAAGTGCTTTTGCCTCCATCATGACCGATGACCATTTATCAATAAACACTGTCTCTGAATTAGCATGGCTGATCTTTGTACATTATTCCATTGCTGTGGTGCATAATCTGGCATGGTAAATTTACATTTTAACAGTTTGTTTTATGCTGAGAACTTCACCATATGGGCTGTTTGAAAGAGAATACTTTTTACAATATACAAACATGATGACTAACTTATCCATTTAGAAAGCTGAATTCAAACTTTGTTTTGCATCTCAGCATTTAGTCAAGCTGATGTATTTCACCAGAAATGGTCACACTAAAAATAAATGTTTAATTTGAACAGTCCTTTGTTTTGTTCACTGCCTTGAACTGAGCCGAAAGATAATGGCAGTGTCTTCATTCCACCACTAGATGGCAGTGAATCCTGTTAACATCATACCAGTTACTGCTGGCCTCACCTTCTGTCCCAGTTTGCTATAAATGCACAATTTACACATGAGTCAAATGTAATTACACTGGGAAAATTATTCATTCTTTATCAATGAAAGCTTGAATCTTTTAGTCTAACACTCACCCCTGATTTACATCATGATTTAAGGGCATTTTTACACCACGCATCTGAATGGAAAGAAATAGACCAGGCCACTGAATCCGGGTACTTCTACGTACACGCCCTTCTTGGGGGCAATAACACAGCGGGAATAGGGTATTTCACTTAAATTAGTTATATCTTTTGATAACAACATAATATATATTGTAAATTATATTTCCGACAAGCTGAAAGTCTTTTGAGCATTTCCGTTCTAGGTTGACATTTTTACGATCCGTAGTTTTTGAGAACAAGAGCTTTGTTTGACACCAGCCATTATATAGGCTACAAGACACGGAGCTAGCTAGCTGGCTAACGTTACGTGACACTGGTGTTGAGGCAATCTGTCGATATATCTACCTATCTATACAAATTATGGGCTATACGACACACGGAGATAGCTAGCTATCAATCGATCAAAGATCATCGTAAAAATGTCAACTTAGAATGGAAATACTCAAAAGACTTTCAGCTTGTGAGAAATATAATTTAAAATATAATGGATATTGTTGTCAAAAGATATAGCTAATTTAGGTAAAATACCCTATACCCGCTGTGTTATAATTGCCCCCGAGAAGGGGCGTGTACGTCAAAGTACCCGCATTCGCTGGTCTGGTCTATTTCCTTCTTTATTGAATAGTCACATATGAATGTAGAACACAGATCTTCGGTGAACCTTGAAAATCTGAAAATTATGTAGGCTACATCAGCGAGCATGTTTAGCTGATGTTTGATCACGTTGTGTTTCCTCTGTTATGAGCTGTTGTAATCGTGTGCATGTCATTTGTAGAAACGGGTGCCACTGAGACGGGTGGTCTCCTTTACTGAGTTTATTTCATGTTTTGATCAGAGAGCAGGGGAGCTCTCTGTTCATTATGTGGGCCCATAAGCCCCACCTGGGCAGGGATGGCCTCTCTTGGTTTTGTGGTTTCATCGCCCTGTATGACTGAATGATTTATTCCCCAAGGGACAGGCTGGTTTCCCTGCTCCCGTCAGTAGCTCTGTGTGTGTTTGGAACCACGCTGCTGGGTGTACAAGTGTGAGTTATGATACAGGTGTGTGTGGGTCTGAAATGTGTGAGGACTGTGGAACCTGCTGAGTGTTTTGGAACAGCATTTGATTTCCCCCCTCTGTTGGAGGAGATGTGTGATGCATCCTGGGTAAGTTTCTGCTTTGATAACATTTTTAAAATGGCTGACTCATCACTCTCCTGCCCCAGTGAGTCCTGGACTGGCACACTGTCTCTGACTCCACCATGTGCACAGACTCCAGTCCACTGAGTCCTGATGTAAATCCTGGGTGAGTGTTAGACTAAAAGAGTCAAGCTTTCAGTGTTATGTCCCTTTAATTGATAAGTATGAATAACTTTCCCAGTGTAATTGCATTTGGCTCATGTGTCAATTGTGCATTTATAGCAAACTGGGACAGAAGGTGAGGCCAGCAGTGACTGGTATGATGTTAACAGGATTCACTGCCATCTAGTGGTGGAATGAAGACATTGTCATTGTCTTTGGGCTCAGTTCAAGGCAGTGAACAAAATAAAGGACTGTTGATACTGACGGGAAAGATTGATTTGACATCCCTGATTATGCACCATAGCAATGGAATACTGTACAAAGCTCAGCCATGCTAATTCAGAGTTTGTATAGATAAATTGTTATCGGTCATGATAGAGATAAAGGCACCTCAAAACATGCATATGATTTGTAAGTATAATAACTGGCTGATATTATCTGTCATAAAAACAATTCCATCTGGAAGATCATCATCAGCACTACTAAAACAGGGCATGTATGATCCATTTATTTTAATCTCCTGTTTTCATCTTGAATGACTCCTCCAGGTTTTCCATGGCTTGGTCCTGGGTAATGTCTCTCCATTGGGGGGGAATGTCAGCAGGCTGAGCTTTATATTCCTGGGCAAACTGCTTGTTAAACCTGGTGAAGATGTACTTCCAGTACTCTGAGGCCTGGATGCTGGTGTCAGGCTGGATGCGCCAGTCAAGGAAAATCCTCTGATACTCCTTGTATGGATGAAGTTTCCACTCTGTTTCAGGCGACCTGAATTCTGTCTCACTGGCAACACTGGTGGAGCAGATGTCACACATTAATTTCTTGGAGTCTTCATATCTGTATCCCCCGATGCCTGAGGACGGTGAATGGAGGCAAAGTGCTCTGTGTGGCTCTTGCCACCAGCTTCACAGGGGGCCTTGCAGAAGGGACACTGCCTCCCACAGCCAAACACCCTGTTAAACAGCACCTTCTGTGGCTGAAAGGGCAGTGAGGTCAGCCTGGCCCTCACATCCCCACCTTCCTGAAACTCTACGGTAAAGGTCTGCTCCGTTTCATCCACAAGCACCATCAGACACTGGGAAAAGTCTTCTGGTTTGGCAGAGTTTAAGGCCAGGACTGCTCTGAGGGGGTCTTTAGGGATGACAAGCTCCTGTAGGTAACAACAGATATCCTGAATGAACTGCTGAATGTGCTGGGCCTCCTTCCCCTTTCTTTCCACTCGTTTACTGATATTTATCTCTGCTTTCTTTATGGCTTCCTTCATTATTTTAACCTTTGCCTTCAGGTGCTTAATCTCAATGTTCCTGAGGCCATCTCCCTCTGAGAACTGCTTAACCATCTGCTCCAATATCGAGTCCTGTACAACGGTCTCCTAATTATTCATGTATCTCACAAAGTCCTGAAAGTTATCCTCTGAAAGTAGCTGCTTGAGGATTGAGAACTGGAAGAAGGTTCGAGTGCTGAAGTCAATGACTTTCTGCCCTGTCAACATTTCATCCACAAGGTCAGGGCCCAGAGATTTGGTGATGTATTCCGTCACCGCAGGTGCAAGACAGTTAGAGGTGAACTCTTCAGCTTTCTTCTGACACTGGTCTTTTTTATGGAACATGTCCTTAAAGTCAGTGCAGTACTGTGCCTTGAACTGTTCCAGACAGCGACGGGGGTCTTTTGCATGGATAAAATCCCGATGCATTTTAAGAAACTCCCGTGCTGCATGTCCACAGATGTGGATCTTCAACTTGGCCTGAAACTCAGCACTTGTTTCCAGATCACTGCACCTATCCAGGTTTTCATCTACCCTGCAAAGCAACTCTGTTATGTATGTGTTATGGTAATCAGACTTTGTTCTCACTTTCTCATCCACAAACTGCCTGCTGTCCTCGATGATGTGATCAACCTTCTCTTTTGGCTTTTCCTTTGGCTGCCCTATCAAGAATTGGACTGACTTCCAAAGCTTCTGCCACACTCCCTGATCGCTAGGCTTCACTTGGAATGACTCTATTCAGCATTCATGTAAGTTTCCCACTTCTGACAGTATTTCATGGACTGCGCTGCCTTTTCTCTGTAAGTTAACACACAGCTGGATGTAGATCTCGTGCACAATGTCTCGTTCCATGCCAGGGAACTGCAGCTCTGCCACAGCCTCATTCCACATCTTCTCAAATTTATTATTCAACTGTTGTTCAGACAGATCTTTTGCACTTTTTCTGCATTTCTCAATCAGGCCCAGAAGCTTCTGCTCCATTGTGGCTGTGTGGACTGTCTTGATTCTCTCTAACATCAATAAACCCTTTCTAATCTCCACCGCTGCCTCAAGCTTGTTTTTCACAGACCACATGTCTATATGGTCTCTTGTAGAATTCTGTGAGGTTGTCCAAAATGTACTGTTTTCTGTGAGGTTGTCCAAAATGTACTGTTCCTCTCCTGTCAGTTTCACAGAGGCCTCTCCTTTCAGGCGGATCAGCAAGTCATCAATATTGGAAGATGGCTGAATCTGTTACAAAGTTTGATTGTGTGCATTAGTGTTCTGCAGTGGTTTGGTAGCATTCTCTCCTGGATTAGTTAAGTATCATTTGTTTGTTTGCTGTTTCTAATTCAGTTTAGTTGTCATTATAGTGTTCTGCTGTGTATTTGTTTGTTTGTTTGTTTGCTAGTTAATACAAGTGGTGTTTATTTAGATTACAGTAAAACTGGGTTAGGTGTTTGTTTCTCTCAGGTGAGCTAGGCTATTGAGTTAGGCTATTGTTTTTACTGGCTGGCAGGCCACAGCTTTTATTGTAGGAGGAGCCAATAGTTTGCACCCTGCTTAGGGTATAACTACTGGCACACCTGAACTCACTTCAGTGTGCATTAGTGTTCTGCAGTGGGTTGGTAGCATTTTCTCCTGGATTAGTTAAGTATAATTTCTTTGTTTGCTGTGTCTAATTCAGTTTAGTTGTCATTAAAGTGTTCTGCTGTGTATTTGTTTGTTTGTTTGTTTGTTAGTTAATACAAGTGGTGTTTATTTAGATTACAGTGAAACTTTGTGAGGTGTTTGTTTCTCTCAGGTGAGCTAGGCTATTGAGTTAGGCTATTGTTTTCACTGCAGGTGTACAAAGTCGAGGGTGTCTATCTACGGGTGTCCATCCAGGCTGTCTGAGAGCCTGATGAGTGTTTTTGTTTTCGCTGCCTGCCCTAATTTCACTGCGTAGTATTCCTCTTGTCCTCCCTAATTCCCTCCATGTGTTTCCTTCCCATCCCTGTCCTCTCTCCTCTCCCCAGGTCCCAGTCAGGTAGGAGGTTTGCTTCCTGCCAACATGGGCAGAATATCTCAAACCTCATCTTCTCTCCCAGATCCGCTGGTATTGATCTCTGTGTGGCTGGTGGCCTCTGGAACTGCCAGTCCGCCGTCCAGAAAGCAGACTTCATATCTGCCTATGTCTCCCACCTCAACCTTGACTTTCTTGCTTTAACTGAAACGTGGCTCTCACCAGAGAACACAGCCACCCCGGCTGCCCTTTCCTCTGCCTTCTCTTTTTCCCACACACCCAGAACCTCTGGCAGAGGAGGCGGCACAGGTCTCCTAATCTCATCCTCATGGAGATCTAGTGTCTTCTTCTCATCCTTCGCCTTCTCCTCTTTTGAATTTCATGTGGTTTCTGTTACTTTGCCGTGCAAACTGTTTATTATTGTTGTTTATCGCCCCCTGGGTCCTCTGGGGAGCTTCTTGGATGATATGGACATCCTCATTAGCTCCTCACCAGTCAATGACACCCCCCTGATCCTCCTGGGTGACTTCAACCTCAACTCAGAGTCCACCCAGTCTACCTTTCTCTCCCTCCTTTCTTCTTTTGACCTTACCCTCACTCTTTCCCCTCCCACCCACAAAGCAGGCAACCTTCTTGACCTCATCTTCACAAGGAGCTGCACAACAACCAACCTCTCTGTAACACCACTCCATATATCTGACCACTCCTTCATCTCTTTTTCTCTTCCACTCTCCTCAAACACCCATCCATCTCTCCCACCATCCACTGTCACCTGTCGGCGGAACCTACGCCACCTGTCTTCCTCCACCCTCTCATCTACAATCCTCTCCTCCCTACCATCCGCGGAGCCTTTCTCTCGACTGTCTCCCGATGATGCTGCTACAACTCTCATGTCCTCCCTCTCATCTTCCTTTGACTCTCTGTGTCCCCTCACCACCAAATTAGCTCAGGCCTCCCCCCCAGTCCTTGGCTTTCTGATGCTCTACGAGCTGTCCGAACCGAACTGCGGGCAGCGGAGAGAAAATGGAAAAGGTCCTGTCTTCCCAGTGATATAGCTTTCTTCCATGCCCTCTTATCATCTTTCCATTCCTCTGTCTCTCTAGCTAAATCTTCCTTCTTTCACTCGAAAATTAACACGGCCGCCTCTAATCCCCGCAAACTGTTTTCAAGCTTCTCCTCTCTTCTGGCCCCCCCCCCCCCCACCCCCCTCATCACTCACACCTGATGACTTTGTCTCCTTCTTTGAAAAGGTCGATGCCATTCGCAATTCCTTCTCCCAACCCTCTCCCCCCGCTGACCCTCCGACCTCCTAGCCTCCTTTTCTCCCCTCTCTGACTCCAACACATTGAAACTCCTTACATCCCACCGCCCGACCACCTGTCCTCTTCACCCCATCCCTTCTCCCCTCCTACAATCTATATCCAATGACATTCTCCCTTTTCTCTCCTCTCTAATCAACACCTCCCTCTCTTCCTGCACCATGCCCTCTTCCCTGCTCCCAACTGTCCACTTCTCCAGAAAAATCTCCATGACCCCAACCAGTCTGGCTTCAAGAGTGGCCACTCCACTGAGACCGCCCTGCTCGCGGTCACTGAGGCACTCTGCTAAAGCCAAATCCCTCTCCTCTGTCCTCATCTTCCTCGACCTGTCGGCCGCCTTCGATACAGTCAACCATGAGATTCTGCTTTCATTGCTGTCTGGGATAGGTGTCACAGGGTCTGCACTCGCTTTTTCCTTTTTTCCTCCTACCTCTCTGGTCACTCCTACCAGGTGAATTGGAGGGGCTCAGTCTCTGACCCTCACCCCCTACAAACTGGAGTCCCGCAGGGCTCAGTTCTTGGGCCTCTCCTCTTCTCGCTATACACCATGTCTCTTGGTTCTGTTATCTCTTCAGAATCTTGGGGTGACTCTTGATAACTGCCTCACCCTGGCTCCACAAGTATCCTCCGCTGCCAGAACCTGCAGGTTCTTTCTGTATAATATACGCCGTATCCGTCATCTCCTGACGGAGAAAGCTACCCAGCTCCTAGTCCAGGCGCTCGTCATTTCCCGCCTGGATTACTGCAACTCCCTCCTAGCCGGTCTCCCAGCGTGTGCCATCAAGCCCCTCCAGCTGGTCCAGAATGCTGCAGCCCGCCTGATCACCAGTCAGCCCAGGTCGGCTCATGTCACCCCACTTCTCATTGGCCTCCACTGGCTTCCTATTGCCACACACATCCGATTCAAGGCCCTAGTGTTGGCATTTCAGGCTGCTAAGGGGACTGCCCCACCTTACATACAATCCTTGATCACTCCCTACTCCCCAGCTAGACCACTCCGGTCTGCCAGCTCTGGTCGCCTTATGGTTCCCTCTCTACGTGCACCTGGCGGTCGAGCTGCACGTTCTGTTTTCCGTTCTGGTTCCTCAGTGGTGGAATGACTTGCCTACCACTGTCAGGACAGCAGAATCCTTCCCCCTATTTCGACGCAGACTCAAAACACACCATTTCAAACTCTACCTTAGTCCTCCCTCCTGATCTCCCCCACCCCCCCTTTCTGATATCCCTATCCTCCTTGTCTACCCCAAAAAAAAAAGAAAAAAAGAAGGAATTATGATGACGACTATATGTTTAGAACAGCATTCCATGTGTATTTTCCTAGTTATGGATGTGATGCTTTGACTTGTGGTAGAACCTATGCACTTGTAAATCGCTTTAGTTTAAAAGCGTCTGCCAAATGACAAAAATGTAAATGTAAATGTAAAAAGAAAATGGTTTCACATTTGGCACGTTCCTTCCCACAGTGATGTCAACAAGGCAGCCGTTTAATAGAATTATGTATACATATTAGTACTTTGCTAGCAATGTTTCTTGAATGTATTTCTATGAAATGTATCTGTATTTATGTTACTGAGCTAGCTAGTTTGCTAAACCCATCGCGATTATTTTGGGCTGGAGGAATGCATTGGCACATCATAGGAGACGTCGTTATCTGGAATCTCACCGGTGGGTGATAGCAATAGCCTATCGCTACGTTTCCCCTGTCCTTGCAGAGAGCCAGGAGGTGACACAAGACTCAAACCAAGTGATTAGGTGGCCATGCTTCAAATCTTCTAATAAAGCTTTAAATAAATGATAGCAACGAAGCCTAACGATACGTTCACATCTTATTAGAATGAATGAATTAGCTCCTTCTGACAGGGAAACACAGTTCACATCAACCTCTGACATTAAACGTGTGCTAACCGATTAGCAAAAAACAAATCAGCCACATGTCATGCCACTTCTATAGCCTACCATGATGTTAGCGGATGTAACGTGAACTCGCCGTTATAGTTTCGGCGGCGTAGTAGGCTACGCCATGTCCCATACGTGTTTCATGGAATTTATATTCAACTCCACTTAAGCATTAATTAATCCGGATTACCGGAATGAAACATCACCCATTTTAATGTTGAATCCTCTTGCGTTTTTATATGATATGAATAATTATAATATCCAATCGGCATATTAAAATAATTTAGCCACTCTAAATATGCATGAATGGAATAATAAAATACCAAAACAGGCTTTACGACCGTGCTCTTTCATTTCTGCGCACAATACGAACAGCTGAGACCACTCGTTAAGTTTGTTCGGCGCCTACGAAAAAACTGACATCCGAAAACTTTGATAAATCCCACATTATTTGTGGAAATGCATTTCCACTGGATTTAGAGGATATAACAGAGAGGTACTGATCAAAGAGGTACATTTCACTGGATTGGGGGCTAGGCAGGGTTGTAGATTGACCAAACAAAGTGAGATGCTTTGGGGGGGGACTTAACTGTAGTGGACTTAACTTTGCATCCTTGTATGCATACTCATCCCACAAACAAACATGCTACCTTCACCTAAAGACTGACTCAGGAAAACAAAGGTTATTCTGCTTACAAGTTATTTAAAATGCATGTAAAGGACATATATATTTTTCACATACTCTCATACTCCTCAGCATCACTGGGGGTGGGGTGTTTAACAGGGAGAGGAGAAATTACCCGAGACAGTGCTCCACCAGTGCAGAAATGTGCTTTACTCTTAGAAACTAGCTTCATACAGGGAATTACAGTGGGGTGCAAAAATTACATTAATGGCATTTGCTCTTATTCAGAGTGACATACAGTTGATTAGACTAAGCAGGAAACAGTCCTCCCCTGGAGCAATGCAGGGTTAAGGGCCTTGCTCACGGGATCTTATTGTGGCTACACCGGGGATCGAACCACCAACCTTCAACCATAAAGTACCTCCAGGAAAAACGGAAGAAGGTTACATACTGACAGTGGAATGATGTTGGAGTTCTGGAATGTGTGAGTGTGTGTGTATATGTGTGTGTGCAATTGTCCCAGTCTAACAGAATCTGCCAAATACCAGAAATAACCATGTATTTGCATATTATATATGTAAAATGCAGTCTAACACACGCAAGCAGTACAGTGAATCATAGAGATTACTGATATACACATAGTGTGGGAAAATTTTAATTGGTTCCCAAAATATAGCTCATATGGCATTAACTGTGTACTTTGTGCAAAGCATTAATATGTGCCCACTTCTACTAATGTGCAGAGAGAAGCTGTCTACCAGTGGAAATGTCCACTGAACTGTAGCAATGTGAGCAAATATGTGTCATAGGGCATGAATACCAGTAAGATAAGAGCTTGCAGAAAAACAGGAGCCCACCTAACCACGAAGGAGGGGGGCCACACTGGATTGACCCCAGAGCTTAGAATTGTTTCTCTTGGTGTGTCGTGTCTAGGAAACGACAGAGTCCAAATCTTCAATTTGTCGAAAAACATCTTCACGAGGGAAAAGACGACGCCACGGCAGCAAGTTCTTCAGGAAATTCAGACTTTATTAGCACAGGTGCATAAAGCCGGTTCAGTTCTCCAGAACTGAACCCCGACTGTCATTTTTACACCATACACAGTTACTCCACCTACAACTCCTCCTCAAACCTCATTCTGGCTAATCACCCACACTGTTCTTATCATAACTCCTCCCAACGCTCCTCCCACAATGTCATTGTGGCAAATCGCCAACGGTCCTTATGCTCTACCAACTCTGTACAAAGTTCAGGGCGTTCTGCCAACTACGAACAAAGTTCAGGACTCCCCCTCTCCTCACTTCACCCTGCACCTGCTCTTGGCAAAGGGTCCTCATAAAGTTCTGGATGCCCCCCCTCTAACACACACGTCATCCATACACGTCACTCTGTATCTTTCGCTTTTATAAGACAAACTAAGCAGCAGTAATCATTGAAAATATACAGACATACTAAACATTTCATTAATATTCACTTCTAATATGCTTTTCTAATATACAGACTAGATATTTGATTAATTATTCTCTTCTAAGGGAGTAAATGTACGTTGCATTCTTTGCTCTCATTTCAACAGTTTTCACTGTGGTTTCTTGCGTTTTCATAAGCTCAGCTATAATTAATGTTCTAGGTTCATTTGATTTGATAACAAGCAGCGTTCATGGGATATAGTGATTATAAGTCACTTGCATATAGATACACTTCTGGCATAAAACATCGAGAGTCCCGGAGAAATCAGCTGTAAAGTCATATCTCCCTTTGCCCGTGTCCTTGACAGTTCGAGACGCCTCCCCCCAGCTGGCTGGCTCACTGTGTAATTCTAGCACAATTTAGCAGTTAATCAGTTTGAAACTATACAGGGTACATATCATACATATTGATACACTTTTAGCATACATCATCGAGCGCTTTGGAGGAACCAGCCTGCTCACTAAGGTGAAGTCTGATTTTGACTTGTGATTGTTTTCATGCTTTTAGGAGGGAGATCTTTTGTTCTGTGAATTTTCCCCTACAGATGCATGTGCTGCCTGCTGACTGGAGGGAGACAGGGACTGCACCATCTCTCCCCAGCAACAGAATGTGTATATATTGTAAGCTGTAATGAAGTACAAGGCATTGTTCTCCGCTTTGGAAGCGCTGGACCCGATATGCATATTGTATAAAGCTGTTGAAACTCTCACTTGTGCAGAGCTGTTATTGTGTTGCAGATTTGTATCCAACAATAGTCTAACTCATAAGTAGCACAGTGAATCATAGAGATTACTGATATACACATAGTCTAACACACAGAAGCAACACAGTGAATCATAGAGATTACTGATTTTTTTAAAGAATGCACTTTTCACTGGCAACCTGCTGCTAAATACGGGCTTTTAAAATGTTCGGTAGGACAATCATTCCATGTTTTAGTATGTTTCGGATATTGTTCCCAGAAGACCATGGGAAGAAGTAGGAGAAAGCCGTCATTCCTAGTTCAGAACTACCTAGTCTTGGGAACTACCACTGGGATGAGTGTGATTTGTAGGTAACATTATGTACAAGATGGCTACGGAGATAACATGGGAGCTTACCCAAAATAACCTCATACCACAAAATACAGAAAGGGTATCTCCAAAGAGACAGAGGTCCAGAGTTTGTTTAATGCTCAGTGATGTGTCAATTACTTAACCCGCCTTATGAAGGGAAATTGGAAGAAAAAATCAGAAAACAGACTGATCAGTAAATTATGGTTTATTCACAGCACCTCGTGTTAAATAATGTTACAACAGCGGTTTGCACACTAAGACCCATCAGGTCCTGGTGCAAATTATACTCCGGGCCGCCCCTCCCCTTCAATAACATTGCCCACACGCACACTTGCAGTACGCATGTACCAGCCATTCAGAACCACTGACAGTAGACCAGAGGTGTCCAATCTTATCCTAAAAGGGCCGGCGTGGGTGCAGGTTTTTGTTTTAACCCAGCAGTAACACACCTGATTATACAAATTTGTGGTCTTTAATCAAGACCTTGATTAGTAGAATCAGCTGTCTTCGTCCTGTGCTAAAACAAGAACCTGCACACACACCGGCCCTTTCTGGATAAGATTGGACACCCCTGCAGTAGACAAAGCACAGGGATAAGCGCTAGCCAGTCCTGCTAACAGAGAGCAGTAATGTTACTTGAAGATAGGAAAAAAACATCACAATATTACATTACTCTTTCTAACTAATGGCTTCACGGTAAAAAAGCAAAAATGCTGCTCACTCATTTAAAAGGACACCCAGCGCAACTTGCTGTTCATAACCCACTTAGTCTCTCTTGTCCCATTTTGCTCTTTAAGCAGTTCTTGATAAGTTTTTAGTTTCGAAAACGAGCGTTTGGCTGTCGTCAGGTGAAAGTGGCAGTCAAGGTAGCGCATACATCGCCGAAGGGAGTTGCTACTTAAAAAACTGATCTACCTCTGGTAGTTTTGCTGCGTTTTACAGTTCCTCCTTTATCCATCACTCGTGCTTGCTAGCTGACGCGCAGTGAGGTAATCGTGTCATTTGTAGGGGTCCTCGCACGGGACTCCAAATTATGTAGGGTCCTCGCACGGGCCGCCAAATAACGCAGGGATTTTACTCTCTACGAAACCGGGGCGCCAGTTAAACGTTGTGTAGCAGTATAACTGCAAAAAGTAATCAGTCTCATAAAATTACTATTATCAGGAATATCTAACCACAAATTTAGTATTTTAATTAATAATTAAAATAACCAATACTAATGATTAAACATACCGATAACCTGAAGGTTGGAAGTTCTTCGAAAGACTGCTTTAACTCGGCTCTCATGTCTATGCGATTCCAAAACGGACACCGGGGTTTAATAAAATATATTTATTAAACAAACATACAAACACATAACAGATAAACTAACGGGAAGTTAGTAAGGAAATTTAGTTTGGTATGTGTGTGTGCGTGTGTGTGGCGCGCGCAAGCGCGCGTGTCGCTAGAGTTCTGGGTGTGGTAATGAGTTAGAGTTAGCTGTGAGAAGGGACTACTTGCGTAGTTTTACTCTATATATGCGCAAAAGACGGCGAATCAATTCACGTACATATATATGTAGCTAACCAAACACATTACAATGGTTGGATGGTAAATATTGAAACACAGATTCACAAAAACAGTTAAGACTAAACTAAACACTGGCTATGCCTGAATGTTTGTTTTCTTACTGAGTCCATACGCATTGCTGGATCCAAAAGACATGCTGTCCTTGTAGAAGCGGCGATGGTGCTGTGAATGGTGTCCGGGAGAGATGCGCAGGCTGGGGTGTTCCCGTCTTAGCAGCGCGTTGTCGTCTGATCCGCTGGTCCTTTTCCAGGTGTAAAAGTTCGTTGCTGTTTCGTTGTTGGGCTTTATTGGGGTAAACTGATGTAGCGTTCCGCGTACAACAATTTCCACTCACTATAGGCCACGTAGTTACCGCGAGGTAACTGGGTGTGTCCGTAGGCCTGGTAGTGCGCTGTGCAGCATTCAGCCTCTGTCCGAGTCTCGGAGCAGATGAGCTGAAGCGACTGGCCAAAAAGGGTGCGTCGAAGAGAACAAGCAGAAGAACAGAAGAAGCAGAAGAGAGATCCCAAGAATGTGTCTTGCTCTTATACGGGACCGTTTATTGCTCCCGCCATTACGGGATTGGCTGAACCAAGTTAGACGTCATTCGTGGTGGACGTCGCAGAATTCTCCTGTGGGAATGTGGAAGTTGTAGTCCCTACATCCCCCCTGTGGTCTCAGGATGCGGCTGAAGCCAGTGTTCCTCGAGAGCACAAAAGTCAGTTCACAGTCCACAGGTCAAGTACATTGGGTCGGTAACACAGTTCACAATTGACTGACAAACATCCAGGCATTTATCAACAATTAACTAAACTGGTCTAAAACACATGATACAAACAATGTGAAACACTAAGGTCGAACAGTGAATACATTGTCACAAAACATGAGAAACCTTGGTGAAAGGGTTAGTCGTTTTGTTAGTTCAGGTGTTTTGTTAGTTATTGGATGGTGTCCAGAAGGTGGAGCACCAACAGGAATGACCCAGCCATGAAAATGTTCAGATGATGTAGGGGTCTAGGATGGAGAGGCTGTAGCCTTTTTGGAAGTCTTGTTCAGACTGACCAATTGTTCTAGTCCCTACAGTCAGGTTGCTGATGAGGGTTGTCATCTGAAATATGTGGGGGCATTTTCAAATTAGGGCAGCTTTCTGTATCCAAGCTTAACCTTATGGCTGTGTCATCAGGAAGGAAATGGAGAGGTGGTCTCATTTCTAAATGATGTGGTAAGCTCACAAGTGGTCTTGTCTTGCTTGGGGAAGAGGTGGAGTAAGGCACACTGGGGTGTGGCAATATACTTGTAAAGATTACACTGTAGTTTCTACATGCAATACTTTACGATGGTTCAGTAGGTGTAGAAAGAAGCAATGAACGTTTACGAGTTATAACAGGTGTCGGATTTAACTCTACAGTACCTACTTACGATCTGCGTTTGCTGCTGCTACATGCAAATCTAAGTGGCTGCTATAAACTACCTGTTTATTTTGCCACCCCCCTTTGGTAGGAAAGGTGTGCAAAAGAAAGTGGTCAAAGCTTCAGCTGGGAGTCTGCCTGTGAGGAGACCACGGCTATAGATCAGTCTTATTCAGTCTTTTGATGGAGGTTGAACAAGACCAGATAGCTCTTGAGTGGTTACTCGAGGCATACACACTACTGAACAAAGGTTAGAGGCTTTAGTTGTCCTCAGAGGAACTGAAGAAGCTCTCTTCAGACAAGGTATCTTCCCTATCAGAGTCATGCTGGTGACTCTGAGGCTTGGGCCTACCGGGTCGGTCTTCTCTCCAATTCCGGCTGGAATCAGAGTGTGAGAAGCGACCACGGTGGCTCTTAACCGGGAACTTACTCACATGCCGTTGTTTTGAGCCATTAGACTTTAATGGGGCAACTTGGGAAGTGCCGGCGGGCTTGGTTGGAACAACGTGCTTAGCTGTTTCCAATACCTCGTTCCTGGGCACAATCCTTAAAGTGTCCCAGACCATTTGGGCTTCATTCCTTAATTCAAGGGCTGAGTGTTGGCCCCTTGAAAACAGTGAAACATGAGTTCGGACGCAGGGGTGCAGGTTGTGCACAAAAAGGGATTTGAAGGCTTGATCTTCATCTAAGCCTGGTCCGTTTCTGCCCTGGAAAAATGCATGTTTAAGTCGTTGGTAAAAGTCTTTTGGTCGTTCTGTACGGCTATGTTTAACCTCCACAGATTTGATCATGGCTGTGGCCTGATCAAACCGTGGGAGGTACTCAGCTACCAACGCTTCACAAACCTTGGGATAGCTGGAACGAACCTGTGGTGGAAGTTGTTCCATAAATGTATGGATCTCTCTGGTAGAGGTTTTCCATACAAGTCGTACCTTTTCTCGATCGGTTGCCCTGGGCAGATCCGAGAGACAGTAGTCAACTTCTCTCAAGTAACTCTGAATGTTAAATTCGGAGTCCTTGGGGTCAAATGTGTGGACATACTTCGCCATGGCCTCTAGCTCCTCAAAGCGAAGACCATGTGAAGTTGCACTAGTCTGCCTGTTTGGAGAAGGAGAGACTGAAATCACATTTGAATGTGAATGCGTTTCATGCGGAGCTCGACGTCTTCGGTTTGGTTTAGGGAGCGGAGCTACAAAACAGTCATTCTCACAATGGTTGGCAGAAGATGAATTGTCGCTGTCAGTGTACTGTACAGAGCTGTCACCTATCCTCTCAGTTAAAAAGGGAAAGCTAGCGGGATTAGCGTTGCTTTTTGTGTGCCCAATTAATAACGCAGAATCTCCTCTACCGTGTCCACGGGAGGGTTCCGTGACCTCCTCACGAGAGGGGTGGGCATGGAAGGTGCAGTCCTGTACTTGCCTGGCTGTTTCTCCCTTGCGGAGATGGACCACCATTGGGATGGAGTCCCCCCTTTCCCTCTCCAGGGAAGAGGTGGGCAAACCATTGCATGGGTGGTGAACAGCACTGGAATCTGAGGAGACTGACGAGTCTCCATCAGAGCAAGCTGTGGAACCGGGATCTGACAAACCCGAATCAATTTGTGACCCCCCTTCCCCTGCCTTGTGGTGTAAGGAGGAAGCAGGAGAAGCTGGAGTTGGGCAAGCCTGAGAAAGCAGGCTTGCAGAAGAGAGTGGATGTGGTAGCTTGTGGCATCCACTCTTCAACTGAAATAATTCCTCTCTGTAGGAACAAAGATCTGATTCGGCTGAATGCAGATCACGCAAGTATTGTACTGCTTTCTTGCCAACAGTTTGAAGCTCAAGTAAAACACTGGTGTGTTGTCCTTTGAGGTATGCCATCTCTGATTCTAAGTTTTTGTTGCTCTGAAGAGCAAGACTAATCTGTCTGGCAAAATTCAAGACCAGACAACTTAGAATTGGGTCTTTTGACTGGGTGGGGGAGTGACCTTTCTCGTTGATTAATGAGAACATTTCTTTCCTACAATCAGTGAGGTTCATCTGATTCAGGAAAGCTATGTAGCCAGGTGCTAAACCTTGGGCTAAAAAGGAAAGGTACTCATCAATAGATATGGGTTCCATATCTCAAGCCAAATAAAGCTAAAAGCTAAAATCAGTAACTTAAGAGGGTACTCTTGAAGTTAACAATTTGACAAGGGCCTTGAGCTCCTAACAGTTGGCAATGAATTGTTTCCCAATATCACAATCCAACATACAAGTTGTGATGAAGGATAAAGAATTTAAAACGCTCTTTGAATATTCTCTATAACTATAGTACAAGGTAGCTATAGCATCACACAGGGACTCGAGTTGCACTAGCGGTACTGCAATGCAACAACAGCAAAATGAACAAACATATGGCGGATATTCAGACCGTAAAATAGGAACTGTGATGCTGATCACATTAATCCTAAATACCAGAATGTGATTGGTTGAAATTACAATTAAATTTGGATTTAAATGTAAAATTCTATTAATTATTAAAATTACTTTGACCAAGTAATTATAATTAATAATACAGTGCGGCTAATAATACTATTATTGATAATACGTATTATACCGGAAGGTAAATGCCAATCAACAAACTACCGTGTAAGATTACGAATGTAATGCCACAATGTTACACGAGGGGGCAGTATATTGAGAAAGCGGCTCATGCAGGCTTTCAAAAATGGTACAAGGGTGACATCTAGCGGTATTTTCAAAAGATTGCACTGGTGGCAATTTAGCTGAGAAAGAATGCCGAGAATTCGTTCTGGAGGCACGTGACATGAGCCAAAGCTCGTCTTTCTCACGCAGAGCTCCAAATTAGGATGGGGAATTCGTTATGAAGTCACAAGACATGAAATTTGAGCCAAAGCTAGTCTTCCTCACATGGGGCGCCAAAATATGTAGGGGTCCTCGCACGGGACTCCAAATTATGTAGGGTCCTCGCACGGGCCGCTAAATAACGCAGGGATTTTACTCTCTACGAAACCGGGGCGCCAGTTAAACGTTGTGTAGCAGTATAACTGCAAAAAGTAATCAGTCTCATAAAATTACTATTATCAGGAATATCTAACCACAAATTTAGTATTTTAATTAATAATTAAAATAACCAATACTAATGATTAAACATACCGATAACCTGAAGGTTGGAAGTTCTTCGAAAGACTGCTTTAACTCGGCTCTCATGTCTATGCGATTCCAAAACGGACACCGGGGTTTAATAAAATATATTTATTAAACAAACATACAAACACATAACAGATAAACTAACGGGAAGTTAGTAAGGAAATTTAGTTTGGTATGTGTGTGTGCGTGTGTGTGGCGCGCGCAAGCGCGCGTGTCGCTAGAGTTCTGGGTGTGGTAATGAGTTAGAGTTAGCTGTGAGAAGGGACTACTTGCGTAGTTTTACTCTATATATGCGCAAAAGACGGCGAATCAATTCACGTACATATATATGTAGCTAACCAAACACATTACAATGGTTGGATGGTAAATATTGAAACACAGATTCACAAAAACAGTTAAGACTAAACTAAACACTGGCTATGCCTGAATGTTTGTTTTCTTACTGAGTCCATACGCATTGCTGGATCCAAAAGACATGCTGTCCTTGTAGAAGCGGCGATGGTGCTGTGAATGGTGTCCGGGAGAGATGCGCAGGCTGGGGTGTTCCCGTCTTAGCAGCGCGTTGTCGTCTGATCCGCTGGTCCTTTTCCAGGTGTAAAAGTTCGTTGCTGTTTCGTTGTTGGGCTTTATTGGGGTAAACTGATGTAGCGTTCCGCGTACAACAATTTCCACTCACTATAGGCCACGTAGTTACCGCGAGGTAACTGTGTGTGTCCGTAGGCCTGGTAGTGCGCTGTGCAGCATTCAGCCTCTGTCCGAGTCTCGGAGCAGATGAGCTGAAGCGACTGGCCAAAAGGGGTGCGTCGAAGAGAAGAAGCAGAAGAACAGAAGAAGCAGAAGAGAGATCCCAAGAATGTGTCTTGCTCTTATACGGGACCGTTTATTGCTCCCGCCATTACGGGATTGGCTGAACCAAGTTAGACGTCATTCGTGGTGGACGTCGCAGAATTCTCCTGTGGGAATGTGGAAGTTGTAGTCCCTACACATTGAACGCGATAGATCAATTACAGATAATAGAAGTGACCTTTTTTAAATTTTTTAAATTTTTTATTCACATACAGTGAAATAATGTAATTATTTCACTGTATGGGTAATTTTAGGAGTGAACTAGGCGGTGTGTTGGGCTCGTGCATGTATGGACAATTCAAAGTATTAGGGGGATTTATAAAAGGAAATTGCGCACTGGCAGGCGTTGGCAATAGATCGCAATATTTTTTGGCTTCCGAACATTTCCTCTTTTCTACGTACGCCAACATTTTGTGTGGATTCGACGCAGAGTTTTATAAATGAGGCCCTAGGTTTCTGCACTGAAGCAGTCATGCTATGATTGGTGAAATACATTGAACCTCCACTAGGTGGCAGTGCTTAATTTACACAGGCACTGCATTACTGCAGTTCCACACTGTAGAGCAGTATATATTTCCACTAATACACTAATGACAAACAAACTCTAGTTTATTAGAGGATAGATTAAATTACTGTAAATTGAGAAATCAGGTGACTACATTTAACAAAAGTAAGAAGAAGGAATATTATAAGCAAAGAAAGGTTCTACTTCTGCAAATTGAATAGGCCACGTGAAGAGTTTGTGTAATGCCCACTTTACCCCGAGCGGGCGAGGGGAAGACTGTTAGCTGTGCACGCAGTAACGGTATGTTCATTCTAGGTCGATCTTCTACATGTGGTAGGCTACCAAATGTCACAGAGCTAAAATCTAAGGCTGTAGTAGGATTGAAATTGCAGTTTTGCTGTAGTTTCAATATCGCAGGGTTTAAAGCACGAACAAATGATGTTCCTTAAATGTATTGTTCAGAATAATCTGAAATGGGGGGTGCGCTGGTGTAGGTAGGCTATTTAAATTAGTTTAATTTAAATACTCTAAACAGCCGCTAGTCTACTTATAAATGACGACAAAACAATTAGGTTAAAACAATTAGGTTAATAGTTAGCGAAATATTATTAGTTATGCTGGTATTGTATGGGCGGCACGGATGGTGCAGTAGGTAGCACTGCCGCCTCACAGCAAGGAGGTCCTGGGTTCGAATCCCCGTCGGCCGGGGCCTCTCTGAGCGGAGTTTTCATGTTCTCCCCATGTCTGTGTGGGTTTCCTCTGGGTACTCCGGTTTCCTCCCACAGTCCAAAGACATGCAGGTTAGGCTGATTGGAGAGTCTAAATTGCCTGTAGGTATGAGTGTGTGAGTGAATGGTGTGTGTGCCCTGCGATGGACTGGTGACCTGTCCAGGGTGTATTCCTGCCTTTTGCCCAATGTATGTTGGGATAGGCTCCAGCCCCCCTGTGACCCTGTTCAGGATAAGCAGGTTCAGATAATGGATGGATGGTATTGTATGGAGTTACAATTTGATAATGATTCACTGACAAACTGCGCAATGTAATTTTAAAGCGCCAAATGCTGCTGTTCGATGTCGGATTTCTTATTTCGTATTTTTATTTTTCATTTTTTAATCCAACGATGGTTAAAGTGGGGCCATTTTTTCTGAAGGTGGTCCGCCATAAACCACTGCGGGAAATACTGAATATGTTAGATCCATCCATTATCTTAACCCGCTTATCCTGAACAGGGTCGCAGGGGGGCTGGAGCCTATCCCAGCATAGACGAAAGGCAAGAATACATCCTGGACAGTACACACACCATTCACTCAAACACTCATACCCACAGGCAATTTAGACTCTCCAATCAGCCTAACCTGCAGGTCCTTGGACTGTGGGAGGAAACCCACGCGAACACGGGGAGAACATGCAAACTCTCGGGATTCCCGACCGGGATTCGAATCCTAGACCTCTTCTATCCCCCTTACAAAACTTATCCCCTCCAGGGTCACGTTTCCGGTTACGTTCCCCTCATGCGTAAATCAACGTCATGAGTTAGCGTCAAGTCGACAGCGTGCATACGCTTAGTCATTACTCTGTCAATAAGCATTTATTCAGTCCGCTGTATGTAAGTTAGCGAAACATACATTTCCCTACAGTTTAAGATAGCGATAGAGATAGATAGTGCTCGTCTCTCGGTGGACTAATATCAGTACCGCTAGCTAGTTAGTGAAACGGACAGCAAACCATTCGGCAATAAATATATGTAGAGAAGTAGATAAGCACGACATAGGTAGATATATTTAAGTTAGCTTCCTAGCTAGCAAAATAAAAAATATCTAGCTAGCGGACAGTCAGGCGGATAGATCGCTCGCTAACTAGGAAGATAAGCCATAGCTGTTTTTTTATTCCTAGCTAGCTAGGATATGTCTATCTATCTAGCTAGATGTAGCATATATCGTGGTTCAATATATATAAATAACCGAGATATTACATATGAAGCACTACATATTCACAAAAGCATCGCTAGCTTGCCGATGCAGAGGGGGATACGTTTTGTAAGGGGGATAGAATTTGTTGTGATTATGCAAGATGCGGTCACAATTTTGCCAAGATCATCACAATAATAGCTCATTAGGACAGAATTCTAACCATGTTCAATCTTATAGACTCATCAGAATTTAATCTGTCACACACCGCGCAGAAACAACTTCACGGAGTTTCTTGCACCAAGTGTGAAGTGGTTACCCGTCCCCACCCTTTTCTTCAACCAAAGCCATTCATTTTTCAGGATTAAATTCCTCCTGTATATAGCTATAATTTTAGCTCGTAGCAAAGTAGCAAAGGTACGCATTATCTTGACTTGGCCGGGGAGTGATTATTTTGTTTTCCCTATTATTTTATTATTTATTTATTGAGCGAGAATATTTTTTGGTGGAAAAACCACGCGTCCTTCCACTACATTGCTGAACCGGAAGTCCCCGTACCTGAACTACATTTTCAGAATAGGCTACCCTTAATGTGCGAATCGAAGCAGTAGACATACCGGACAAGCTTGAGTCACGATCCGCAAGAGCATGATTTCTAAAATTCCATATAATTTGCATATAAAAACCGCTAGCTGCCGAATATGTCACCATCGATGATAAAATAGCTAGCGGGCTAACGGCACAACTAACGTCGCAGAACATAGCGATACATGAACAGCTTCAGCGCAGGCTACGTCTTCGTAATAAGTCTTCAGACTGGATACACTCCTCGAGAGACACCGGTTGTGAGCGGGTGGCTTTATATGCTGGGGTCTGTACTTGTGGGGGTAGCCGTCTGCACGAAAGCGAGGGGGCGCAACCGGCGTCCAATGGATCATGTGATTTATCGTAAAGTCTAACAGTTGTAACATCTTACCCATTAGTGGGGAAACTGCCAGACTGCCCCCACATCAGTGGATACTATACCCAGCCACCTTCATTCCTCACCATGTAACCACGGTAGCTGCGCTAGTGATGAAAACTTCTTTATTTGTGATATTCGCAGGTTTTCAAATACATCTTACACATTACGCATTCCGATTCGAGCAGACATTGTAACAGACACTCACGATATCACTCACTGATCGAGTCTTTGGTGAATTATTTTGATCACTGGTGGGTTTATCTTGATGTGACACATTGGGACTTGTAATCGCCATTTCATCGCTTACATTCTGCCATCTGTCACCGCGTAGTGAGCCCATTTTGACAGCCAGCAGTCTAAAGTTAGTTAACTCATACTGTATAGACAAACTTAATGTATGTTTTCATGTTGAGCAAGTGTGAACGGCCACATTAACAAATGAATGCCTACATCGATGACATGAAGACAGGCGTCGTAAAGACTTATTTGGTTTCAATGTCTTTTGGAAAATGTCAAACACTAACTTCGCAAATATGTATGCAAGGTTAGTTGGACTCTTGATGGTGCTGGACAAGGTGCAAATGTGTACCCACGTTCAGTCATTTATAGAGCTGTCAGCCAATTAAAAACAAGGCAATTGGTCGGAACAATACGCAGTATACGCACCTGAGCGGCCATTTTGCACCAGGACACTCACCACACACCAGTGGAGGTGGAGGGAGAGAACATTTTTTATTTTTTTTGCCAATTGAATCAGGGGATGATCAGGTGGCAGGTTGAGAGAGCCAGGGTTGGGAATTTAGCCAGGACACCGGGGAACCCCCTACTCTTTGCGAAGAGTGTCATGGAACGTTTAAATACATTAATCCAAAGCATGGATCTTGTTTCATGAAAGGAGATAAACTATTTTTTCTGATTGTTCTGAGCTGCAAGAAGCTCCATTTGACAACATAGTTTATGTGCATGTATTATATATTATATCAGAGGTCAGAATCAAAGATGACACCCACATTTCTGGCATGTGAAGATACATAAATTAACATAAATCTGGATTTAGGATTATTAGAGTTCATCCAGATCATTTTTCAGACATGAGGAATCCAAATGAATCTTCAGAATCCACTTGTGGGAAAACCTGACTCCAGTTGCACACTGTGTGAGACCATATACATATGAGGCTTTGTGTGAACATATTTCCAGTGAACATGGTCGTCTTCGTTTTACCATGTTCAGATGAATCAGTCTCTGAAGTTCTTCATGTGTTGCATTATGGGTACGTTTCTGCTTTGAGGAAATATTTGTTTTGAGCAAATATGACTGACTCATGACGCTCCTGCCCCAGTGTGTGTTGAGTCCTGGACTGGCACACTGCCTCTGACTGCACCATGTGCACAGACTCCAGTCCGCTGAGTCCTGATGTAAATCCTGCTTTACTAGAAGATTCAAGCTTTCAGTTTTAAACCCCTTTCATTAACAAAAGTATGAAAAACTTTTCCGGTGCAGGTAATGAAATTGGACACATGCGTAATTTTTAACTAAAACTTTTAGCTAACTGGGACATAAGGTCAAGCCAATAAAGTATACGATGGCAATTTAATTCTTTGCCATCTAGTGGTGGGATGAAGATACTGTCTTTGGGAAACTCAGTTCAAGGCAGTGAACCAAAAATAAAGGACTGTCCATTAAGTTCAAATCAAATTAAGCATTTATTATTGATGTGATAGTGCCATTTATACAATTAAGACATTTTTGAAATACATGTCTTTTGAAACACATCAGTTGTACAAAGTGCAGAGAGGCTAATTTTGAAACCTATTTCAAAAAAGGTGAATGTAGTTTATGTGCAGAATTGTATTGAGTAAACCCACACTTATTCTATTCCACTGAACTTGGCTGGGGCTTTATATGTGCTTAACCATTATGAGTTGTCTGTGAGGGAGAAGAATAGGGCATAAACATTCACAAACTACAGCAGAAGCCAGAATTACTAAAAGTAATGAATTACTAAAATGAAAAGTATCTGATCCATGGTGCAGAATTTTCCTAATAATAAACTTAATCATTAAGGTGATGCCTTAAACTGTTCTATTCTTATTTGGCACACCACAAACTAACTGGGACACGGCAAAAAGATGACATGATTTAAACATCATATACAATTTGTATTTAAGAACTGTAAATCTGTTGAATTAGGACTATGTCCAAATCAGGAGTCAAGACATGTGGATATATTATATACTCGCTGCTCTTCAAAAATGTTCAGGTTGCCTTGGCACCTTCAAGCGTATTGATCTTCTTCCTCATCTTCCTTGGATGCGATTTCAACTGCCTCCTGAATTTCCCTTTTCTTCTCTTCTGATTCTGGAGGTAGCACAGCCATCAGCCCACTCTCGATTTTCTCCAGCCTTTGCATGGTCTTCCTTTCAAAGTTATCTTTATTTTTCATCACAAGATTTCTTATTCCTTTTTCAGCTACCTCACAGGAATCTGCAAATTGTAATCGCTCACTGTTGAACTCTGTGTTTCCGACCTCCAAACACATGAGTTTGCTCAATCTGCTCACTGGATCCATCAGATACTTGTCAGACACCTCAGTGTATGTCCCTGCGATCATATTAACCAGGCTGGCAATGTTGGACGCATAGAAAGCCTGGTTGTAGATCATGTCTTTCAAAAACATTTTTGAAGAGTATTTCAATGTTGTGTTGGATGCCTTCTCACCTGTTTTAGCGAAATCTTCCAGGGACTTGGTCAGGCTGGTTTTCATGAGGTTGGAAACCATCTGGAAGAAGCGCACCAGCTTCTGCCACTGCTCCTTCACCTTTCCCATCGCTCGAAGACCCTCAGACAGAATTCTTATGGTTGTGGTGAAGTCTATCTCTTTGACTTCACAGTTTCTCATGGTGACAAGAATTTCAGTCATCTCTTTCCTGTTTTTCTCCATGTTCTCAGCATTCTTCTCATATATGTCCCTCACTTTGTCAAGCTGGGCTCTGCTCTGCTCTATTCGAAAGCGGGCATTATCTGAGGCCATCTGGCCTGCAGACTTGGAGCCTGAACTATTCTCTCGAGTTTGAGATATTTGTGGTAGTGTTACAGGGAATGCTGAGGTATTCGTCGCAGATTTGCTCTTGGTATCAAAAACCATCGCATCTTTCCTCAGAGTTTTCATCAGCCCTATAATCTCTGCTGTTTGGGCATCATTGCGCTCTGCTTTAGGTGCTTGTTTTTCCAGTTTACAGCAGATAGTGATGGCCGAGGTGCACAATGCCAAAGCCTTTTTTTTTGCGCCGCATTGCCTTTCCTCTTTTATTGATTTTTTGATTTCCAGAAATTGGTCCTTTACCCAATTGGTATTTGGTACCTTAGTTTTGTCATCAACTATTTCAGACCAATTGATTTTGCCTTCATCAAAACAACCATCAAGCCTGTCCACTAAGGACATGATATAATTTGATTTGGAAGAAATATTGTTTTCTGAGATTTGATCATTTTCTGTTTGCGAAGATATTGTCTTCCCAATATCATTATATATCTTTTTAGGAAGTGCCACTGGCGCAGTAATTATGGATGCAATCCCGGAAAAAACTGATGTGACATTGTCAGCCATTGCTTCTACAAAATTCATTCCCATAATTTCCCAGCCACTGGGCATTGAGGCCATTGATGTTTTGAAGCTCTCCTGTGCCTCCTCCAGCTGCTTGCTCATGTTATTGAAGGCCAGCTCAGCACGTTTGTTGGCCTCCTCTGAAGCTGCTTGCCTTAGTTTTGATTCGTCAATCTT
Organism: Conger conger; assembly: GCF_963514075.1. Classification (NCBI taxonomy): domain Eukaryota; kingdom Metazoa; phylum Chordata; class Actinopteri; order Anguilliformes; family Congridae; genus Conger; species Conger conger. The sequence continues at coordinate 63,292,262 of NC_083767.1, read as the reverse complement.
CTTTCTGACTTCCTCCAATTCAGCCCCATACACCTGTTTTGCACTGGTGCAACTTTCAAGGAGCTCATGGATGAGTTCAATGACCTCAGTGAACTTGTTCTCTGTTGACTCAGCCAGTTGCAGGCAGTCATCAGCGATGTTCTTAATGTTATCCAGCTGGTCTGGGAGCATGGCCTGCACAAGGTTGTCATCATCCTGGAGAAGTATCTTCACTGCCGTCTTGATGTAGTTTGGTACACTGTTGGTGTAGAGACGAATCTGGTCCATATTCTTGTGTGCCTCATTGAATGCACGCCACCCAGAATTGCACACTTGCATGAGGCAAGCACGGAATGAGTCAGGGTATTTGGCATATTTGAAACCACCTTCTGGGCCCCCTTTACGAATAGAAAAATCTGTATTTGAGGAGATGAAGACCAGCTCTCCCAAAATGGCTATGGACATTGGTGCTGGTGTCAGGTACTCCTCCCAGTTGGCATACGGCTGCATCAGGAGTTTGGTGTCCTCTCGGCAGTCTGCTGCTCTAGTGAGACCTTTTGTCACTTTAACAATTGAGGTTTCCATAGTTTTTTCCTTCCTAGAGAAACATAAAACAGTTTGTTACCGACCTGTTAATACAATGCTTGTGCATGTGTGGCCACCACATTGTGACTTAACCAGAGGTTGTATGTATAAAGCTTGTTTGTGAAAAAAATTTAGTTTATGAAATGGGGTTGCTGGGTGCATGGCCAACTATACAGCTTTATAGCTGTATCTGTCATGGTTTTCACTGTCTACTGCTGGAAATGTCAGTATTTACCGCTCTAGATGTCTAGAGGGCTTGGCAGCTCAGTTCAGCAGGAGAGATTACCTCCCGCATGTGGGATGCGGGTGTAATCATAGCCGATTGCAGTCAGCTGCTTGGAGAGCTATTTAAGTCTCTTCCTGGCACTGCTCTGAGCTTTGGTGTTTCAGTTTGACACGTACACAGAGCTGGTATAGAGGTATTAAGGTAGACAGAGAGACAGAGAGACAGAGAGAGAAGCATCTTGAGAAGCATTCATTTAGAAATGAGAAATTAGAAATAGAGAAGTTTAGGGACCTAGTTTGTTTTCCTTTGGGTTGGTGAGTTCCTGAGAACCTTCCCTATTTTTGTTTCTGGGTTCTGCTTCTGTTTTGAATAGCGAGTGGCAGAGTTCGGCGCATAAAGTTTAGCCCGTTTGAGACTGGCAGTAAAATATCTTGTTTTGTTTTTTTTCTGGACCAGTATAGCTCAGGTCAGTTTTTCTGTTGGCGGATCGCCGGGGAGTTTGGTTCCCTTTTTCTGTTTTCTCACCTATTTTAGAGGTTATCCAACTTATCGTTGGTAACTTTGTGATCCCTTCCCGGTCGCTCTTGGTCTCCCGCCCCTGCTCCCTTCCAGTGTTTAGTAAAGTAGCAACCGAGTCTATTATTACAGTAGAATTAGACTAGATGTTTGTCTTGTCATTAAATTGTGCCTATAGTTCCCACTGTAATCACCAGAGATGATGGCAAATCATCAGGTGGCAAATGTGAGCACTCTACTGCACAGCTGTTGTGAGCCCACCCTTGCCATCGTGATGGACTTAATTTGCCTAGGCCTACAATTTCTACTTTTTTCTTGAAATATTTGAAATATCTTGTTTTCAGTTAAATTATTATGAATGTACGCATGGTAGCATGGTAGCTAACCTACAATGTGACTAGGGTGTTAAGCATGTGTTTTACACACAGATTTGCCAAATCGTAAAAAAAAAAGAAAATAAATTACACAAGAGACCTACGCCTCTTTCACAATTGTAGGTCAGAATTTTTTAGTTAAAAGAACTTCCGACCTCCAAGCATTCCAGGTTCACGTGCAGCAGGTTAGCTCTGTGCTCACATCTAAGAATATAGTTCTAGCCAAATCAGTAGCTAATCGGCAAAAGTGTGGTCAGCTGTATTTCCAAATGCTTTCACTTTTTCTTTTGGTATTTTTTACATTCCCAAATAACTTATGTGCAGCGAAGATATCTTTTGGAGATAATTTACCCTAACCAGCTAGCCAACAACATTGCTTACATGTTTTGCCATCCATTTACATGCAGAACAGATTTTACTTTATGATAGGTCCCTGTATCATTTCCAGTGTAACTTAATTTATGTTACACTGGAAAAACAAACGAATAAACAAACACATTTCTTTCATTTTCCCTGTTGCAGTGGATAATCTGGTAACCAGAAAACAATGATAATGTTCGTTTTGGCTGTGGGTTTACTGTCTTGGGAACTTGTGAAAATCTATCACATGATTGGCCTGCTTTCAACTGGGCTTGATCTATCGTGTTCAGTTTTGTGGTTGCCTTACTTTCAGCAGAAGATAGCTTTGCACAAAATAACTATTTCACCTGAAAGAGTACAGTCGGCTATATCTACCTTGCTATCTTATCTGCAAAGTTTTGCCGTCGCCAGGTGCAATGATTGCGACGATTATTTATTTTTAAATCCATCCAGGTAGCGTTGCTACCTTTTCCTCCCGGTCTTTTAATCTTTTTTGTGACCCACTTTTGTGCTTTAAGGGCATTTTTACACCACGCAGCTGAATGGAAAGAAATAGACCAGACCAGTGAATCCGGGTACTTCTACGTACACGCCCTTCTTGGGGGCAAGTATAACACAGCGGGAATAGGGTATTTCACTTAAATGAGTTATATATTTTGACAACGATGTCCGATATATTGTAAATTATATTTCCGACAAGCTGAAAGTCTTTTGAGCATTTCCGTTCTAAGTTGACATTTTTACGATCAGTAGTTTTTGAGAACAAGAGCTTTGTTTGACACCAGCCATTTAATAGGCTACAAGACACTGAGCTAGCTAGCCGGCTAACGTTAGTTGACACTGGTGCTGAGGCAATCTGTCGATATATCTATCTATACAAATTATAGGCTATACAACACACGGAGATAGCTAGCTGTCAATCGATCAAAAACTACTCATCGTCTACTTAGAATGCAATACTCAAAAGTCTTTCAGCTTGTCAGAAATATAATTTAAAATATAATGGATATTGTTGTCAAAATATATTGAATGAAACTCTTATGGTTCCCTTTGCCCGCTGTTATACTTGCCCCCGAGAAGGGGCGTGTACGTCAAAGTACCCGCATTCGCTGGTCTTGTCAATTTCCTTCTTTATTGAATAGTCACATATGAATGTAGAACACAGATCTCTGCATTCGGTGAACCTTCAAAATATGAAAATAATGTAGGCTACATGAGCGAGCATATTTCGCGTTATGGTTCATAATAAACTCACTGACATCACAGACTGCAATGTTGGCCTTCCAATATAAACTTTAAAATAACAAATAAAAATGTATCAATATATTTCTTACAATATTGGAGATTGGGGTTGTGTAATTGTTTGCTCATAAGAAGATACGCGATGATGAAGTTTCCTCTATGAGAATAGAGGCTGTTTCTAGTCCTAAAACACGCCGCCCATTTTCATATCCCCTGTCATTCAGTTTGCAGCTGAACAGTGGATCAGACACATTCGCACTTGAGCTAATGGTGGGGGTGTTTCTCATCTCGCGCAAACACTAGACTTGTTAATTAGGCTAGCATAAGACTCGGCTCCCGTAGCGTAGTTGATGTCTACTCACTTGCAAATGATCTAAATCAGAAAAATGAAGAAAATTATGTGATTGCAAACCAAGATGGTTTCCAAGGAAAACGGAAACTTGCACATCCATAGCCTGTAGGGCCACATTGTCTCACAGTTAAATGTCGAGGAACAACATGTCTTCCTCAGAAGTTGATCAGACTACTCGATGATCAGTGGAAACCAGGGAACAACATAACCCTTTTTGTTTTTTGCTGAACCTAAAAATATATACACATATAACAGAAAATATTCTCACGATGCATGTCTTTGATATGACTATAGACCAGGCGACAGTTCTAGGACATTCCTGACAAAAGTAGTGAGAGTGATTAATTCGTACAATTTCAAACCAAACTGTCTGGGAATGCCATGACTGAGAGAGGAGGCATAGATGTACAACATATTGTAGTCCCGTACTAAAGACTAAATCCCAATGGGGAAATTCATTTAGGAAATTTTCTTCCGGCACAGAACTCAGCAGAAGTGATGTCACTCTTCAGCTCTCTTTGTTGTGTTCTTATTCAAAGTCGCTTCCTCCTGCATTTTGACTAGTTTCATAAACATAGGCTACATACGTGATATTCCGTGAAAATATCTCAAAACATATTTACTGCACACACATGGTTGAAGACTTAGATTAAAGAAGAAACTTGTACCATTCAGACACTTGAGACAGAACAAATTTATGTCAGAGCATGTACATACAGCGTACACAAAGGTTACACTAAAATACAAATAAAAGGTGTTTTTATCGTTTAGCAATTCATATCTCAAAGTGTGATGCATGATAACGGCGTAAAAAGCGGGTTTCTTTCCCCAAAACGCCGCCTTTAACGCCGTGTTCATGCATCACACAACGCCCAATAATTCCCCAAAAACCACTCTGCGAGATCCAGGTGGGACTGTTTAGCCTTTGATATTGAGAAAGAGCTCACCTGTGTCCAAAATGTAGCAGCGAAGACTATTTCTTCGTAAGTCTTCACCCTGGAAGGATATCAGTGGACCTTGAGCGGGTGGATTTATACTGGGGTCTGTACTCGTGGTGGGAGGGGCTGTCTGCATGGGAAGGGGAGGGGGCGCAACGGGTGTTCTATAGATCACGTGATTTCTCGGAAAGTCTTACATAATATGTTGGTTGGTTGATGGTTATGATCAAAAATTTTTATTTTAATTGCCATTTGGCAGACGCTCTTATCAAGCCACCATGTCTGGCACCAACAATCATTTCACGGTCAAAGTCACTTAGATTACATTTCCCTCCATTCTGATGGTTGATGTTATTATTAACTGAAGCTCCTGACCGGTATCTACATGATTGTATGCATTGCACTGCTACGTGTAAATAGGTGATTAGATACAGGTGTTCCTAATAAAGTGCTCAGTGAGTGGGTGTATATATATATCCCACAAAGGATCAAATATGGAATTATATTTGCATGCATCCTGCACTTTACACAGAGAAAGATGCAGCACTTGTGCCTGCCACAGCTGACATAGCAACAAGGCTAAGTCTTTCAGAGAAATCACATGGTCTGTAGGAAGCTGGGGCATTACACTACAGCACATCATTGGTATGTGGCAGACGCTCTTATTCGGAGCCATGCACAGCAAAGTGCACACCCAAAGTGGGCTGAAAGACCCTACAGGGAAGTACAATTTCAAGGGCTAACAATACATTCCCCTGCAGACAACCGCAGCCTCTCACACCACGAGTACAGATCCCAGCATACAGAGCCACCCACAGGTCCACTGCTCCAGTGGTGCGCTTCCAGGGAGAAGACGAACGAACAAATTATCCCACACTTCGATATTACGGACCTAGGTGAGCTCTCTCATTATTAAACAGTAATATCTTCAGTCAAAGTTGTAGTGATCAAGTGCCACCTACAGTGCACTGCGTAAGTTTTTCTAACTTACTTATTTCACATTTACCCTTCTGGTGTATATTGTGGTGAACAGACTTAATTTGGCCATTATACTAATGAAATGGTATAATATTGCCTTTATTGTGGTGGATACATTGCCACAGAAATACATCTTTTCAGTCAAGTACATGTAATGGCTTTTTGAAAGTGATCAGTGAACTGTTTTTCGCTCACATGAAACTGAGAGGTACTTAACAATTTAATTTAAATTACTATATTTTTGAAAGTTACGGGCGTGACCGTTAAGGAAGCTTCATGAAATAAGACATAAAAGAACGTCTGTCTATTGCAAAGGCGCGTCCCATTGTTTGAGTCCTTTTGGGTAAAATTCGGCGACAGTTTAGACCATTTAATTTCAGCATTTTGAGTTTAATGCTTGCTAAAGTACCTACCGTCAATGCAGCTAGTGTACTGTCCTGTCCTGCAATCGAGAAGGCGACATTTGGACTGAAATAACGTGTTCTTAGTATTTCTATTCGGGAAACTGCGCAGTTTTCCCTTTACACTGAACAAATCCCGTGAAAATCTAACATCCAATATCGTTCAAGAGTAATTTAAAAAACAAAACAAAAACAAAAAAACAAAGCCATGCACGTTAGCCTGCAAAGGAGCATGTGTGCTCAGTAATAATTCATATACACGGCTTTACGCGAATATAATTGTCTGATTACAAATCTATTATTGTGTAGCACAGGAAAAAAAAGGAGCTCACGGCATTTATAAAGGGTGCTGTAATTTCTCATTTGAATGTGCTTTTCATCCACAGAGACAATGCAGGATGCACAACAGCAAGAGCAGAATTTCATCAGGGCTGTTATCCCACAGCTCAAAAATGGAATTGAGCATTTCAAAACCGTTGCAACCATTCTGCTGGCCTATGATGAGTCAAAGACACTAGCGCTGCAGCACGCTATTGTTCAGGCCAAACGGAGCCTAGAATGGGCTGAATCTGCTGCGTCCAGTCAGCTGTCGCAGGTGGATGCACTCACAGAGAGTCTGACCGCCAGGAAAGGAGAGCTGGACCGTGAGCAGATAAATAAAGTGAAAGAACTGGAAAACTTGGAAACAGAAAGCCAATGCATAGCTGACTGCATGGAGACGTTCAGAAAGTCTCTAGATGATGCTCGGAGAGCCCGGGATTCTGCTCAGGGAACTCTCAGACACCTTGAGAATAAACGGAAGGAATCTCAGGCTGTGCGGGATGCTGGAATCGGAATAATGTTCATCCCCATCATCGGAACCATCATTGGTAAGATACTGTAGGCAAATTAAGTGCATTTTTACAATGCCAGTTTCAGTTACTGTGGAATTTCCCTCTTTAACACCACAAATGCAACCAATTAGATTTCCGTCTCATTAAGCATGTGCACCATTGTTGTGTGAGGGCCAGAGAGATGTGTAATTACAGACACTACTACAGAACGGTGGAAGTATTTATTATAAAATGAAATGTATTTCTGATAACACACTTGCATTGCATGCATACATTTGGCTGGGAGCCATCTTCAGGGGCAGTATTACTGCGATTACTGCCCTGAAGAAGCTGAAATTGAGACGGGTGCGTGGGGGTTGGACCCAAAATGCACGACTCAGAAACAATGGTAATATAAAGACCCCTCAGGGCTTTATTCGGGACGAATCCCAGGAGAGTAGTCAACACAAGCAAAGTCCATACACGTAGATCCAGCCAAACAAAAAGTAAACAAACAAAAAGCACGGTGCCGAGGGAAGAGGCAATCTCGTAGTCGGTAGACGTGCAGGGAGGTCCGGTAGCAGGAGAGCAGTCAGCGGGGCAGATGAACAGGCGGACGGCAGGCAGAGGCGTAGTCGTGGGCGAAGCGGGAGTCGAAACCATGAAACAATCAGCGGGGCAAAAGTACAAAAACGGTAGGCGAGGACGTAGTCAAAAAACAAACAGTGGTCAACAAAACAGAAATCAATGGACGATGGTCGATAACAGGCTTGGATCGTAACGTGTAAACAAACAGTAGTAATGCTCAAGAGTTGCGTAGTTAGACTAGAGGCAGCCAATTTCGCAGTGAACAGTAGCGCGACTGGGCTATAAATGCGGGTGTAGACAGGTGCAGACAATTAGTTAGAGCGTAGCAAGGAAATGGAAAACAGGTGTGGTGGATGACAAGTTTAACAAGGAGATTAGTAATCGTTAGTAATAAACCTATCCTGCCCTAGCATTAGTAAATTAGTAAATGACATGCACGAGAAACGTAAGGTAACATGAACACATGATTAGTTTGTTAGTCTCTACCCAATCCTGATCTAGCGTTAGTAGTTTTAGTAAATAGACAAATGGAAACACTTAGGGAGTGAATGACAGAAAGAGAGAGAGAGAGAGAGAGAGAGAGAAAAGGCGGAACGCAAGGTTTGCGGAAAAACATGTAAAAGTGTATGCATAACAACGACCAGTTAACGTAACAATGAACATGCAACAAAACGTAACACAAAGCGAAACTAAGACGAAAATCACTCAACATAACCAGGTAATAAATCGTACGAAAACATAACTAGACATGACAAGAAAATAAATCGTAACGAGACATAACTAAACATGACAAGAAAATAAATCGTAACGAAACATAACTAAACAACATGACGAACCTAGACAACATAATACATGATAAGACACTACGTGACTAAGACAACATAAATAAACATAAATAAACATAAAATATGGCGAGACAGACCTGAAACGTGCCAGAAATGCACTGGTATTTTAAAGTGTTTTATACTAAAATTAATTTGTAACCCTTTATGGTACACATTATACATGTCTTATAAGGGGTAACTTATTGTCTTATAAGGGGTAACTTTTTCTAAAAGGCCCCAATACATAAGGAAAGTAAATGGATTGAATCACCTATTAACTAGTCTGAATGTAATCAGAATGTTTCTTGATTTCATTTTCAACTCCAAAAAAAATGTAATTTTTATCACAAACATGAATGTTATCAAGCCCAGTAGAACAATGAGCGGTCATGAAAATGACTTGTCCCTTTCTTGCAGAGCCCCTCTGCCACTGAGATCTTGTACCTACACCTACAATTTCTGTCATGAAAGTCTATTGTAGGAACTACAACTTCCACAATCTCACAGGACAATTCCACGACGTCCACCCCGCATGACGTCTAGCTTGGTTCAGCCGTAATGGGGGGAGCAATAAACTTTCCCGTCTAAGAGCTAGACACGTTCTTGGGATCTTTCTTCTGCTTCTTCTCTTCTCTTTCTTCTCTTCTTCCACCTTCCTCAACGCACCCTTTTTGGCTATTCGCTTCAGCTCATCTGCTCCGAGACTCGGACAGAGGCTGGATGCTGCACAGCGCACTACCAGGCCTACGGACGCCCAGTTACCTCGCGGTAACTTCGTGGCCTATAGCGAGTGGAAACTGGTGTACGCAGAACGCTACATCAGTTTACCCCTACAAAGCTCATCAAAGAACAACAGCAACAAACTTTTCCACCCAGCACGTCCTTTGGATGCAGCAATGCGTATGCACTCAGTAAGACTAAACAAGCATTTGCAGGCATAGCCAGTGTTAGCTTAGTCTTAACTGTTATTTTGAATCTGTGTTTCTATATTTGCCGTCTTACCATTTTAATGTATTCTGTTAGCCGTGTATGTACGTGAATTGATTCCTCGTCTTTCGCGCATATATAGAGTGAACTACACAAGTAGTCGCTCTTCTCACAGCTAACACTGATACTCATTAACACACCCAGAACTCTAGCTTACCCAAGCTAGCTACTCCCACTTTTACCTTTCCTTTGTTCAAGCGACACGCGCGCTTGCGCGCGCCCACATACACGCACACACACACACCCACACCCTAACTTCCCCTACTAATTCCCATTAGTTTATCTGTTCTGTGTTTGTACGTTGTTTAATAAATATATTTTATTAAAACCCGGTGTCCGTTTTGGAATCACATAGACATGAGAGCCGAGTTAAAGCAGTCTTCCAACCTTCAGGTTATCGGTATGTTCAATCATTAATATTGGTTATTTAAATTATTAATTGAAATACTAAATTTGTGGTTGGATATTTCTGATAACAGTAATTTTATGAGACTGATTACTTTTTACATAACATTAACTGGCGCCCCGGTTTCGTAGAGAGTAAAATCCCTACGTTATTTGGAGCCCCGTGCGAGGACCCCTACACTATCATCAACCTATCCAGTGTTGAGGATGGTGGCACACTTCTAACACCCCATTTCAGAGGTGTTCAAAGAATGGCGGAAATACTTAGTCAGTTCTCCCCCCCTGTCAAGTAAATATAATATTATATACCGTATTTATTAGATGGCAGTTGAGTCTTAAACATCGATCTGAGACATAGGGCGGCCCGCAAGGTCGATGGTTCTAATCCCGGTAGCCACAATAAGATCTGCACAGCCATTGGGCCCTTGAGCAAGGCCCTTAACCCTGCATTGTTCCAGGGGAGGATTGTCTCCAGCTTAGTTTAATCAACTGTGCATCGCTCTGGATAAGATGTCAATAATGTAATGTAATGTAACATAACATTGATAGTACCATGGACCATGGAGCATGAACTGGCCAGAACTGCAGGGATAGAGCTGTCAAACCCTGCCCACCTGTGGTGGTTAAAAACAAACTTGTGTTTGCAGGTGCCGTCATGGTTGGCATCTCTCAGCAGGAACTGGATGATGCGCAGTCGTCCCTGAAGACAGCAGAGCAAGAGTTACAGAAGAGTGAGGCCTCAGTTCAGAATTATGACAGAATGTTAGAGGAAAAAAAGAGGCAAAGGACGCAAAAGAAGGATGAGATTGCACAGTGCAGCAGCACCATAGAGCAGATTAAGCAGAGCCTAGCGCAGGTTTATACACAGCGCACCAACATCGCCCGAGCGCAGGAGAAACTCAGGAACGCCGTCAACATGTTAAGCACCCTGGCTGGTAGAGCGAGCGTCGCTACGACCCTCACTCAGCAAGTCATCTGCCTGCCCCCTGTGGTGAACATACTGGGAGAGATCATTGAACTCATGCTTCAAATGCAGGGAGATAGAAGATATGAGCTCCTCAGTGATCCACAAGTCAAAGCTGCCATCCTTAGCCTGCAGGAACTCCACCAGAAAGTTTCAGCCATCGATGACGAGCAGACATTAAATGAAATTCAGTTTTATTGATGGAGATGCAGACCCATGACACATTCCCCAGGGTACACATTGTGAGCTCCAGATTTATCACATGCAGTGGGGTCTAAAAGTCTGAGACCACCAGTGAAAATGCTTCTATTTTGCATTATTTTCTAATTTAATACAAACATTTTCCTTACAACTTATATTACCAGCATAACAATTGGAGTGAAAAGTTGAAGCTTTGAAAAATGTACATGAATGTACATGATTTAGTGATCACTTATTTTCTGAAAACCAGTTTTGTGCCAAAATTGCTTTTTATTATTTTTTAATTTCATTTTATTTTATTATTTTCCCAGGATATATTGCAGCTCTTATGTGATGTTTAAATGTAAAAAAAAATAATAATCTCAAAATAAAAGTTTTATATGGACGTGCGCTTCTTCTGAATCATTTTGTGAATTGTTCCCAGTTTTATCCCAAGATCTTGTGATCTTAAGAGTGGTCAGCAGGCAAGCAAACAACTGAGTCCATATAGTGGTATGCTATATTTATATTGTGGTACAACATAAATTGTCCACCTACTCCCTACTTGGTGTAAAGTCATTCCTGAAATAGCCGTTGACATAGCGCATCGATTTGAAAGACGGAGAAACTTGTTAAAGTTCCGTATAAACTAGGAGCATGATACTTAGCTAAGATAGCTATGAGTATGAGTTGTAACAAGCAACTAGTTCCAATGTAACATTCAGTGTGGACTTTACACCCTAACTTGCAATCCAACTTACGTTATGCTGGTGCAACAGGCTGCAGAACTCCTCTAGTGTTATCAGGCACTGTCCTCCACAATAGTAACTCCATAATATAATAGCTCCATAATTTGTGTGTCATTTACATTTTGCGAACGTCCATCTATACCCTCTTGTTCTACATAATTGAACTTTAGCACATACATTATAGTACAATATTCTACTTTATTTCTCTTGGTAGTGCCATCAAGAAAAGGGAGCCACATAAATCTTTACCCATCTTCCCTATACCAGATAATGTACACAGATGTTGAACATCCAAATAAATGTACTTCCATCTGCTAGCATTTCGTACTGACAGGCTTCCAGAGAAGAGCACCATGGATGTTCTGCTAATCCCACAAATGCGTCCTACCAAACCTTAAACCTGCCCTTACATACTGTATGTCATTGGCTCCAACATAGACCATGGCCACTGGATCAATCCCCAACCCCAGGAGCTTACTGTATGTCATTGGCTCCAACATAGACCATGGCCACTGGATCAATCCCCAACCCCAGGAGCTTACTGTATGTCATTGGCTCCAACATAGACCATGGCCACTGGATCAATCCCCAACCCCAGGAGCTTACTGTATGTCATTGGCTCCAACAGACCGTGGCCATCAATGCCAAAAAGGTTTAATTCAACCAAAGTCAGGTAACAGAGGTACAATACCCATGGAGTGTGAACAAATTAAACATCAGTTGTATAATGCCATGCCATTGTCTCCTGCTTAGTCTAATCAACTGTAAGTCACTCTGGATAAGAGCATCTGCCAAATGGCATTAATGTAATGTAATATAATGGCAGCTCAGTTGAGGGGCAGTGAGCAAAATACAGGACTGTGCATGAAGTTCAAATGAAATTAAACATTTATTTTTTATGTGATAATATCATTTATACAAGTAATAAATGGCAAATGTGTCCGTTTGTTCATTTGTCAGTTCTATTTCCTTGTGTAAAGTTGTATCTGTTCAGTTCTAGCCTCTGGTTTCCTGACCCATTTCTATTCTGTTTCTTTTCTGCCGTTTTTGGATTTCCAGATGTTTTAACTCTGCCTGGCTTTTGGATTATGTGTTTGTGCTTTGTATACTTGTGTCGATGGCCTGCCCGCTACTGAACTCTGCCGGCTTTATTAGGATGCTGCTTATTGGACTCTGTCTTGTACCGCTGCCCTGCTATTGGACTGACTACTGATTTTTGGACTTTGCCTATTCTTGGATTATGTTCTTGATCTGCCTGTTCTGAATAAACCTGCCATATTCACCTTATCCCTGAATCTGCGTTGGGTTGCTCTGTCCCACATCCTGACAAAAAACGTCACACAATTACAGCACACACTACCAAACATCACACAGATACAGCACAAACTACCAAACATCACAGTTACAGCACACACTACCAAACATCACGCAGTAACAGCACACACTACCAAACATCAAACAGTTACAGCACAAACTACCAAACATCACAGTTACAGCACAAACTACCAAACATTACAGTTACAGCACAAACTACCAAACACCACACATTTACAGCGCACACTACCAAACATCACGCAGTAACAGCACACACTACCAAACATCAAACAGTTACAGCACAAACTACCAAACATCACATTTACAGCACAAACTACCAAACATCACATTTACAGCACACACTACCAAACATCACATTTACAGCACACACTACCAAACACCACACATTTACAGCGCACACTACCAAACATCACATTTTTACAGCACACACTACCAAACCTCACACATTTACAGCACAAACTACCAAACATCACATTTACAGCACACACTACCAAACGTCACACACTTACAGCACACACTACCAAACACCACACAGTTACAGCACAAACTACCAAACATCATAGTTACATCACAAACTACCATAACATTACATTTACAGCACACACTACCAAACATCAGTTACAGCACAAACTACCAAACATCACAGTTACAGCACAAACTACCAAACATCACACAGATACAGCACACACTACCAAACATCACACAGTTACAGCACAAACTACCAAACACCACACAGTTACAGTTACAGCACCAACTACCAAACATCACACAGTTACAGCACAAACTATTAAAACAACACACAATTACAGCACAAACTACCGAACATCACAGTTGCAACACACACTACCAAACATCACAGTTGCAACACACACTACCGAACATCACAGTTGCAACACACACTACCGAGTTGTAACACTAAGAACCAAAGCACCTTGTCCGAAATGTGAAGGTGTTAGGGGCAGGGGATGGACTTTGTATTTTTCTGAAGATTAAATCTAAATCAATGAGGTACAAAAGTGATTCATGCATCGCTCATTGGACTAAAATACACTATTTGTCAGGATACTTTAATTGTCTTGTATTTCTGTGAATAAATGATGGGCATTTTAGTATGACTCATTGGAGTTGATCAATTCTGCTGATGGATAAGTCAGCTTATCCCACTTGTCACAGATATGCAATGAGACTTGTAATGCTGATTTGGCTAAACTAATGAGTGTGACTTCATGACCTTGACCTGCCCTATTTCCATAGAGAAAACATAGATAGATAAATGGTTCTCATATCACTGTAGGCTCTCACCAACTCTGTCTTCTATGTATATATTATGTTCATCAACATAAAAAAAAATATATATTTTAAAATATAGGCTTGTTTTTGAATTTCTTTCAGATTTCAAGATTATAATCATTGAAATCAAATTCATGGAGTTACGTGAATTTGTACAAACTTTGTTACCCCATATCTCGCAGATTCATAATCCGACTGTGATTTCCAGGGGTTTCTAATCAGGCCAAATCAGCATGTAAATCTCATTAAAATCTGTGACGATGCAGTCCAAAAGTGTGTTATGCTGACATAGAATTAGTCTTATCAGCAGCCATACTATCATGCACCTGGAAGGGAGGAGTGTAGGTCTGGTTAGTACTTGGATGAGAGACCTCCTGGAAAAACTAACTTGCTGCTGGTAATGGTGTTGATAGACCAGTAGTGTCGATCTTCCTTCTGGCCGAAATACAGTTTTTTACAATTGCTAAACAAAACAAAACCTTTTTTTTTGTAGTCACATTTCCAAAACTCTTAACACAGTTAGCACAACATCAGTCTGTGTTAACATCAGTCCCAATTAATTCATACCTGTAATGCATTTTTCTCTTTATTATACACAAGAGCTCCTTGAATAATTTCCATTTTCAATATTGTATATTTGCATAGATTTCATTTCTTAAATGTTGATTATCTTAATACAACAATTTGAAAAATACAACAGAAAATGTAAATATTCCAGCTAAATTTTGCAACACAGTCAATTTCCACACACAACTGCACTTCCTCTCTCCTTGAATGTATTACTGTGGATAATACTACAGTAACTGACAAAGCAAAAATGGTACATTATTTTAATAAGCATTTTATTTCATCTGGTCTTTTATTCCAAAATGAAGATGTTTCAAATACTTCTGATCCTCCTCCCATTCCAAAATATAACTTTCAGCTCACTCCTTCTACAGGACAAGAGGTAGTAGATGCTCTTAAAGCAATACATTCCTAAAGGTCAGCTGGCCCTGATTGTCTTAATCCAAATCTGGTGAAGAAGCAGCTGAAGTCATTGCAAAACCAGTGACATGTATTTTAAATGTATCTTTACAGACATGCACCATCCCTAAAATTTGGAATACAGCGTTTGTACTTCCTCTTCTGAAAAGCGGTGATCGTACACAATTAAACAACTATAGGCCCATTTCCAAGCTTTCTATTCTGACTAAAGTACTTGAAGGTCTTGTCTGTAAACAGTTAAAAGAGTGTTTATCTGAAAACAACATTTTAAGCAAATATCAGTCCGGCTTCAGAAAAAAACACAGTACAACTGCAGTCTTAAAGGTTTTAAATGACATAACTCAAAGCTTGGATAAGAAACAGCATTGCACAGCCTTGTTCTTAGACTTATCCAAGGCCTTTGATATGGTGCATCATGCTCCCAATATAACCTCCCCAATAATTTGAGAGAAGAGAGAGATTTAAAAAAAACAATAAATATATTTATTTTATTTTTTTATTTTAACAAAAAACATATTTTTTATTTTTTATATTCATATTATTTTAGTTTTGTTCATAAATCTAAATTTTCCCATGGCTAAAACCCAATATTGCAATTGTAAAGCAACAGGCCAGATTTCCCTATCAGTTTGTATTAAGGGAGGCCAGGCCAGGCCAGGCCTCCCCTAGGAAATGAGATTCTCATAGAAGTCAATGTAATGCATTTTTTTTCATGCCAATATGTGATTGGCCAGATCACTGAAAATGGGTGGGCAACGGAGGCCTGGCCTCACCATGCATTGTGTCCAGGGCAAAGATTGACATTTTGTTCGTCCAATCACATGCTACTGGTTCATTTGGAATCAACTATCCTTTCCTTTCTATTCAACACAGAAGCCATTTTGAGAATTCGCTAGTCACTTCAGTCAAACAAACACTCGCCATAGTGGCTACGAGTGTCCTATCAACTTGTGCTTTTCAGGAAATTTAGAGAACACCCCTGGCTATCATCCCTTATAGCTCATTTGGCCAAACACTTTTGCTTAAAACTACCTCGGAAGTCGGCGAGATTCTAGCGCAATTTGAGATCTTGGGCTGGAGATATGCAGATTCCAGATACTAGGGAGTGAGAATGACATTCAATAGGTCATGTTAGACACCATTTGGGATTTATTGAACAGTTTTATTTTTAATGTAGTCCATTTCGTTTTATTACAAGTCAATTTAATAATCTTCCATATCAAATTACCGAATTGTTGCTCTGTGAGGAAATTCACTCTAAATACGAATAGAGTGCTGCCCTCTAGTGGATAACGTTAACGTTAGATAAAGCCAACTGGAACCATATTTTTACATATTTTATATTAAATATATTGAATAAAACTACATATGATAAAGAAAGTGTTATCTTATCTTTTTTATATGCTAAACTTGATTAAATTGGTGATTACATGTTGAAGCTGTAGAAGAATGAAAAATGTAAGCTAAACAAAATTGTTTTTAACTACATAATTAAAATTCCTGCCTTTTACACATGTTCACTTGGCATTTATATTACATCCAAATGTCATTTCTCAGCTTAATTATCAGGCAGGCTCATAGACTTACAGCAATGTCATTTCTTCAGGAAGGCACAAGGCTAAGCTCTGCACAATGAATTTCATCAGCCAGAACTTTCTGACTGTAGCTTACACTCCAAATAGTATGCCTTTGGCCAGCACAAAGACAGATAAGAGAACAGGGAACATTCCATCGCGAGTGAAGTGAGCAAGCGGAAAAAAATGGCCTCCTCAATTCTGGAAGTCACCAGCCTCCACTGGTAGAGAGGTGTGTTATAGAGCAGAGCACAGGGTAGAGAGGTGTGTTATAGAGCACAGGGTAGAGAGGTGTGTTATAGAGCACAGCACAGGGTAGAGAGGTGTGTTATAGAGCCCAGGGTAGAGAGGCGTGTTATAGAGCAGAGCACAGGGTAGAGAGGTGTGTTATAGAGCACAGGGTAGAGAGGTGTGTTATAGAGCACAGGGTAGAGAGGTGTGCAATAGAACACAGGGTAGAGAGGTGTGTTATAGAGCCCAGGGTAGAGAGGTGTGTTATAGAGCACAGGGTAGAGAGGTGTGTTATAGAGCCCAGGGTAGAGAGGTGTGTTATAGAGCACAGGGTAGAGAGGTGTGTTATAGAGCACAGGGAAGAGAGGTGTGTTATAGAGCCCAGGGTAGAGAGGTGTGTTATAGAGCACAGGGTAGAGAGGTGTGCTGTAATCATTGAGAGTCTGATGTTTCTGTGATCCGAGGAGATTCTTCTGAGGAGGAAACTGTTGAGGAAGACTAACTGAAAACTGGTTTAAAATGAGTCCCAATTAATTCATACCGGTAATGCATTTTTCTCTTTATTATACACAAGAGCTCCTTGAATAATTTCCATTTTCAATATTGTATATTTGCATAGATTTCATTTCTTAAATGTTGATTATCTTAATACAACAATTTGAAAAATACAACAGAAAATGTCTGCACTTCCCCTCTCCTTGAATGTATTACTGTGGATAATACTACAGTAACTGACAAAGCAAAAATGGTACATTATTTTAATAAGCATTTTATTTCATCTGGTCTTTTATTCCAAAATGAAGATGTTTCAAATACTTCTGATCCTCCTCCCATTCCAAAATATAATTTTCAGCTCACTCCTTCTACAGGACTAGAGGTAGTAGATGCTCTTAAAGCAATAAATTCCTAAAGGTCAGCTGGCCCTGATTGTCTTAATCCAAATCTGGTGAAGAAGCAGCTGAAGTCATTGCAAACCCAGTGACATGTATTTTAAATGTATCTTTACAGACATGCACCATCCCTAAAATTTGGAAAACAGCGTTTGTACTTCCTCTTCTGAAAGGCGGTGATCCTATACAATTAAACAACTATAGGCCCATTTCCAAGTTTTCTGTTCTTATCTGAAAACAACATTTTAAGCAAATATCAGTCCGGCTTCAAAAGAAAACACAGTCTTAAAGGTTTTAAATGACATAACTCAAGCTTGGATAAGAAACAGCATTGCACAGCCTTGTTCTTAGACTTATCCAAGGCCTTTGATATGGTGGATTATGCTGTATTGAAAGATAGAGTGATCAATATAGGTCTATCGATGCAATTAGTCAGCTGGCTTGAAAATGATCTTTTTCACAGGAGTCAATGAGTCGAAATGGATAATTATACATCAGATTGTACTGTCACACGTAATGGGGTGCCCCAGGGTTAGATTCTCGGCCCTATCCTGTTTACTATTTATGTAAATGAACTGGGTCAAAAAGTGACAAATACCCATCTTCATTTTTATGCAGATGACACAGTATTGTTTACTTTTGCGGCTTCTGTTGATGAGGCCTTGGAAGTCCTTCAAACTGCTTTTAATAGCATTCAGGATGACTTGCGCAATTTGAAACTGGTTTTGAATGCAGGTAAGACTAAGTTAATGATCTTTTCAGGACTCATTGTAGCCCAACAAAATAATAGAGCTAGTAAATACCAACAAGTACTTAGGATTCATTTGGACTGTCAACTTTCTTTCACGCGTCATGTAGAAAAACTCTTTCAGAAACTGAAAATCAAATTGGGTTTTTTATGGAAACAAAGCATGTTTTTCATTTCAGGCTAGAAAACAACTTGTAATGGCAACATTCTTGTCAGTGATGGATTATGGAGATGTTGTATACATGCGTAAGTAAATCCTGTTTGAGCTCATTGGACAGTGTCTATCATGCAGCATTAAGGCTCATGACTGACTCCACTTATTGCACACATCACTGTACCCTGTATCTGAAAGCTGGTCTGCCCTCACTCTCAGACCGTAGGCAATACCATTGGTTAATTCTGATTTATAAAGCTGTCCTTGGTCAGCTCCCACCATATTTAAGTTCTGTGATAGAGTCGACAAATACAAATCCATATGCTTTGAGATCACATGACATCATTTTGTTTAATGTTCCAAAAGTGCATAGTTTTTGGTGAAAAAGCTTTCAGCTATGCTGCTGCCTCAACATGGAAGAAGCTACAAGAGAAAATCATTCTTAATACACTGATACCTTTAGGATACCTCCAAATGATTTGTATAGTGTCTTATGTTCTTCTGTGTCTTGCGGTGTGTAATACAACATCTATTTTAAGCCATTTTGGCCAGGACTCCCTTGTCATGTAAATCTCAATGGGACTATTTCCTGATAAAATAAAAATGTCAACCTTAATAATTCTCAGCCAAAGCCAAAGCCTTGGGATTTGGGTCGGGCCACTGAAACTGAAAGGATTAATGTAGCACAAAACAAATCATAATTATTATTCAGAAATATACAATTAACAATGTGCCATCTACAATTTTACGTATGGAAAAAAAATCTGCAAAGAAAGATTCCAGACTGACTTGGTCTAATTGTGTAAAAAAGAAGGATTATGAACTGAGGGCCTGAATGGGAGTCATAGCTGGGTAATGTTGATTAATGACTTCATATTATGACACAGTGCCATCCCACCCAATATGTGCACCATGCAATGTCCATCTACAGAGAAATCTGACCAGAAAAACAGAATAAAACAGGTTTCCTTATTAATATTTAATCATATCAGCATTTTTTCAGGATAATGTAAACAAACAATTACATTTAATATGATGAAGGTTTCATCATACAAAATTAATATTACAGAGATGACAAGTCCTAGTTTAGTGAGTGATTAATGCTCAAATAACTGGGGCATGCTGGACTTAGCATGGAGGACATTTTGGACAGTCTGCGGTACATATTTTGAAGACAATAGTTTTTGGCACACCCACACTCAGCGAAACCCTGGTAAATCATCAACACCAAATTTAGAGAAACGTTTTACCTCAAAACAACTTCCTTGCAGTGTACTCAGTGTTGTCGTGTCTAGGAAACGACAGAATTCTAAATCCAATCTCTAATTTGTAGCAAAGCCACAGGGAAAAGACACCACGGCAGCAAGCTCTTCAAGAAAATCTGACTTTATTAGCACGAGTGCACAAAGCCGGATCAGTTCTGCAGAAGTGGACCTCGATTGTTGGTTTCACACACATTTTATACACTTCTTTCAACATAACTCCTCCTCAGAAATACCAGCTGCTCTTTGTCCTGCCCCAATGATTCATCATTGTGGCAATCACTCAAATTATAATTTCGCTTCGTATGCTATTCTCTAAAAATAAATGTTTTCTTTAATCATGACGTTTGGTTCGTCAGCTTGATCTCAAGAAAGCAATTGCTCTTACCTCATCGTACAGGCATACAAAACTGCCCTTGACAAATTAGTTCT
Source organism: Conger conger (assembly GCF_963514075.1). Classification (NCBI taxonomy): domain Eukaryota; kingdom Metazoa; phylum Chordata; class Actinopteri; order Anguilliformes; family Congridae; genus Conger; species Conger conger. The sequence goes on along the minus strand of NC_083767.1, from coordinate 63,271,899 downwards.
CATCAAAAATAATTGACATGACATGTTACATCAAACGTTCAAAAATAAATGACATTTTGCATCACAGGCTATATTTAAAAATAATGTTCTTATCGCATTGTACAGGCATACAGCTGCTCTGCTAACTGTCTTTGCCAAAGTTAGCCCACCCCGACCACACAAGACTTCCTGCCCTCCACGGTTCATATGTGAACTGTCCTTGACAACGATAGCCCACCCCCACAACGCCAGGCATCCTGCCCTGTAAGTTGTCTAACAAAGAGGAATCATAAAAAGATGAATTATGCAAAACATGGTCTTATTCGGTACTTTTCCAACTTTCCTTTCAAGCATACACATTATTTTATTCAATTCAGGTTACATATGGGTCACTATACTTCCAGCACACATTAGCAGTTAATCAGTTTGAAAATATATAGGCATACTTAATCGTACTTTAACATTTGATTAATGGTGGTTTCTTGCATTTCCATAAACTCATCTGTAATGAATGACATAGGTTCATTGAATTACATTTTCTACAGTTGACACTGTGGTTTCTTGCATTTCCATAAGCTTATCTGTAATTAATGATACAGGTTCATTGGATTATATATTGATTATATGAGTAAATAGGCAGCATACATGTGATACATTGATTAGAGGCCGCATACATATTGGTGCACTTGGCCTGAAGCTTTAAGAGTTTTGGAGGAACCAGCTTGCTCAATTCTAATGGTTTGGCGGTTTAGTCTGATTTTGAATTGTGATTGATTTGTCATAAAACAGAGGAAGAACACCTTGTTCTGTGAATTTTCTCCTACATTGTATGTATGCAATAGTAGGAAAGTATGCCATTTCAGATGAGGTCCAGGAAGAAGTGAGTCAGATCATGGATGGATGGATGGATGGATAGATTGGTACTGGTACACGTGGCATTTTTGGAGTTACTGTCTGTATCCTTCAATGGGCTGAATCCTTGCTGGTCTGAACTTGGATTCATATTCAGACACCCAGTTCTTTCACCACAGCAGCTTTGTCCTGACTGATTTTTTCCCAGTCATCTGGAATTTTACCTCTGCCCTCAAACTTCAATCCAAATTTCTCCTGCAGCTTATTCCTGAAGACACACACAAACCACTTCCAGTACTTTTTTTCACAAGAATCTGGCTTGATTGACCATTTGTCATAAGGGGGGCCTGCTTTTCTGTACTCCTTATGAGGTCTAAATTTACCTTCAGCGTTTGAGAAACTTAAATTACTACTGACTGATGTGGTGCAAAATTCAACTGAAAACTGAGTGGTATGCTGATACTTCCAGCCAGCGACAGCTTCACAGCGATGGAATCTCACACTGTGGTCAGTGTCATGGCCAGCCATGGTGTTTGTACAGATGGCTTTACAGAAGGGACACTGCTCCCAGCACCCACTGAGCTGCTCAATTAGAATGTCATCTGGTCTCCAACATAAGATCTCAAACATGTCAAAGTCAAGGCTTGAGGTTTTTATTTCTTCCTTTGCCTTTTCCTGCATGTCTGAAAGTGACTGGGCCATCATGTCCTGGAGGAATGACAGATCACCAGTGCCTTCGCATTCAACGTTTCTGTAACTGTCTCTTGAGATGGGGAAAACACCCCCAAGTTTAGAGCAGAATTCGTCAAGCCACATTGAGATAGTGCCATCTTTCTCTTTCAGTTCTGAAGTCACGATGGAACTTTCGGTCAAAGTCTTGTCAACCAAAATGTTCAAGTTCCTATTGAGGAGCTCTGATGTTAAACTGTGGTCTCCACAGTACTCCTCTACCCTTCGTCTGATGAACTTTTCAAAGTGTTCCTTGGGATGCTCCAGGTACTCCACATACAGGTCAAAGTTCTCCCTCTCAGCAAGCTCTTTCAGTATGTGGTCCTCCAGGTTAGCTCGGTTTCCACTGAAAGCTGGGTAATTACTTTTCATTTTGTCCACAATCTGAAGGCTGACTTTGCTGTACATTGCTTGTTTTATAGCTGATCCAAGGTGGTTACCCAGGAAATTGGCCAAAATCTTCACAGAAGTTGCTCCATCACAGGAGTCTTTAAAATACTTGAAATATTGCTTCTTTTTCTCACTGAGGCAGGTCAGCAGATCATTTTTCCTCTTGAAATCTGTGTGCATTTTGTTGAACGTTGTGACTGCCTTTGTGCACATGTAAATGGAGATGTCAACTTTATACTCCTCTAAGAGCTTTATTTGGCTCTCTTTTTTTTCATATGTGTCCAAAGTCTGTGATATGCTCTCTAGTATTTCATGAACAAACATTGCACTGAAGTCCACATTTTCTCTTGACTTCCTGTCAATGTACATTTGTACATTAGTAGTTATTTCTTCTGTAAGTCGCTGACCATCTTTCTCAATATTTGCAGTGTCTGAAAAATTTATCATTTTCAAAAACCTATTTAACCATTTACCCGAAACATGTTTGTCTACCTGGAACTGAAAAGAGACCATTGCCTTGCGATTTAGAATTTTTTGGGCAATGTCTTTTTCCTTTTTAAATCGATTGTTCAGGATGTCTTCCACAACTGCTTGGATGTCGACTTGATTTTCCGGACCTTTCTCAGAGGATATTTTTGTCGACCATTTGGTCCACAGTTCATCAAAGTGTGGAATCATTTGATCACTGGTCAGTTTTTCGTCCTTTAGTTTTGAGGCTAAAGACCTACTCATCCTGAGCAATTCTCCCTCGTAGCCAATCTTCATCCCCTCTAGTTCTGAGCCGCACTTTCTGATGTTGAGCAAATCCCTGCACTTCCTCTGTGTGTCTTCAATGAGCTGGTCTTTCAGGGTTTCAAATCTTCTATCAACATCACCTTTCCACTTAACCAGGATCTCTGGGTGTTCCTCACATGTAAAATATGTTTCAATCTCATCTTTCAGTTGTCTGTAGATCTCACCAAATTCCTTTATAAGATCTGACATGTAAACTTCATCCACCTGTTTGCTGTTTATTTTGTTGCACCAGGTTTGCTGTTTCTCTAGAGCATGCTTTCTCATGCTCCATGACCATTGCCCATAAGACTTTTCTAGCTTACTGTACGCAGAAATCTCCAAGGTGTTCCTGAAACTGAAAACAAAGTTCTCTCGCAGCAGAGCATCCCATAAGTCTTGGATTCGTACTTTGACCTCAGACAGTGAGGGCAGCCGACAGTCTGGCTGCCATTCAGCAATAGAGAGCAGCTTGTCCTTCAGCTTCTGAACGTTCTGGCTGTAGGAGGGGTTAGGAGCCGCCATGGGGGGGTCTCCCTCCAAGAGATTTTTGAAGTAGAACACCTGTGAGTCCACATTAAAATGAATTATATCACAAAAACTTTTAATGTCCAAGTTCTCCTCTTTTGCTGCAATGCAAGCCATTTCATCAAGTCTATTTTGAAGACGTCTTCTCCCTTCCTTATTTTTGTCATTAGCTGTCGTCTCTGCAACATTCTGGTGCACAAATATGCAGCTTGTTTTTATTTTGACCGATGTCATTCTCATGAATGCCTGAACACAGATCTGCAGAATATCCTGCATTTCAGAAGGATTCTCCCCCATGATGTTGATGAGAGTCATGTTTCCCACACCAATGATGAAGGTGGCCAGCTGGTTGTCATGGGCCAGGGTGGTTTCAGAGCTGATCTCCGGTGATCGCAGGCCTTCAGTGTCCACCACCAGGATGAAGTCAAACTGCAGCTGTTCCCTCATCTCTGCATCAACGGTCAGCAGCTGCATGAATGCACCTCTGGTGCATCTTCCTGCACTCACTGGAAACTGCAGGCCAAACATGGTGTTCAGCAGAGTGGACTTGCCAGAACTGTGAACACCCAGGACAGAGAGGACAAATACCCCTTTGTCTCCAAGTTTGTGTACAACTGTGTCAAAAACAGCCCTGATCCAGTCAAGAGGCATGTGAGCCACATCTCCGTCCATGAGCTCCAGAGGGCATCCTGCCATCAGCAGCTCTGCTCCAATTCTGGGAAGAGTGTCAACCCACTGTACATTGGTGAAGTCTTCACTTACAGCTACAGACTGCACTGCCTCATACAGCTGACCCAGTTCTCTCATAAGATGCTGTAGCCCCACTGACATTCCTATGATCTCGTCAGACACCGTTTCAAGTTTATTTACAAGTTCCTTGTGTTCGCTTTTCGGTTTAGCTTGGATTTCTGTCCATATTGAGTGGTACTTCTCCTGGAGTTTGGCATGTGTGCCAGTGGTGTATTCTTCCAGAAATGTATGAAGCCACTGTAACATATAGAGGGACTTATTTTCTTCTGGCTGGTGCAAGCACTGCAGAAATGACTTCATGAAACCACTGAGCTGGAAAGCCTTATTCAGTTGTTCCACACGAATGGCTTGTTTCCCAGATCTTATGTCACTCAATACCATCTCGTTGCTTCTCTCACTGGTGCTGTGCAGATGGTATTGCTGCTTGTCCTTCCTGCACCAATTCTCCCACAGTTCACCTTGCAAAGGCAAATGCCTCCCTTTTAAGTTCATCAATTCCTCTTCCTCCTTTCTGCCTTCTCTCTTCTCTCCCTTAAGCAAACTCATCATATGCTGAGCCAGCTCTTTTCCCTCCTTACATTGTTCATTGTCCTCATCAATTCTGAACTGGTTCTTTCTGGCAACCTCCAAGCAAGCTGCTAAGCTAGGCCGCTCTAATTTAGTTGAAAGGCACTGTTTGACACTGGAGATGATTTCTTCAGTTAGTTCAGCTTCACTTCTGTTCTTTGCTGCAATTTTAACATTGGTCTGACTTCGTCCAATTTTTTTTTTAGCAGAGAGGAGCGTAATTAGCGTTGGAGAGCTTTCTAGCTCTTTGAAAGTCTTACTTGCTTCCTCCTCCAGGGGGCTCTCTGACAGAAGTAGTACAGTGGAAGCACTCACTTCCTGCAGAAATCGGAGCTGTCTGGGGTGATGGCTGGCATCGCCATGGAGATTCACAAAAGCTACACAGTTGTCAAAAATGTCTCCCTCATTGGATCCTGGACAGTACCAAGTGATTTCCACAACCCCATCCATAAGGAGACAGTGCCTCACGCTTCCTTTACATTGTCTGTTGAAAAACACTGGGTGTTTGCGTTGGCTGATGATGTTGCTCAGGATGTGAGATTTTGAGTTTGAGGATTTCCCCAGCCTCACAAAGGACACAATAGGTACCTGTGCACTGAAGATAGGCTGCTGTTTATTCTGCCAGGTCTTTTTGATTTGTCGAAGTGCCCACACAGGGAACTCTATTTCACCCGTGAAGGGGTTTGGTACCAGGAGAGGTAAAGCAAACTGACATGTGGAGAGTTTGGAAAAAATGTACTGCCTCACAAAATCATCTGAACAATGGAAAACTGCCATATGAATATCCATGGGGTGGACAGTTGAATCAATATCACTATCACCATCACTATCACTATCACTATCACTGCTACATGCATCTTCAGCAGTGTGTGGTTGAGACCCTGACGATTCAGTCGCTTTCAAACACAAATATCTGGCGCTGCAGTCCAGCATCATGAGCTTGTAAATATACTGTTGATACAAGCTTTTTCCCAGTGTGTTCTGATTTGCACTTGATATGTTACTTACGAGGAGGACATCTTCCATTTTTATCTTCCTGAGGTATGACTCCCATAGTCCCAGTCTCTGGAGTAAACCCTTACATTTATCGACCTTCCAGTCATCTACAGGACGGGGTTCTTCTGTTCTCATTTTACCTGAGACATCCTGTTGGCCAGGATGAGGTTTCCTTTCCAAAGGTTTCATGAACTTACCCACGGCCTGAATCTTCCTCAGCCGTATATGTTCCTCTTCTGATTGGCGTGTCTCATTGATAATCATGTTGAGTTCCCGCTCTAGTTTTGTCCAGTCCTTGTGTTTATGTGCATCATCAATCAGTTTAGAAACATATGAAATGTTCCCAGCTTTTGATGTAAAGAATTTCAGCCGTCTTTCTTTGTCTTCTGGGGAAATTCCCTGTTTGTTCCTGGACACAGTCAGTGCTGTCAGGAGCAAGTATGCCTCAGCCCTGTCTTCACTCTGCTCCTTGAGAGAAGAGTATTTTTCATAGCACTGATGCAGAGTGCTCAGTAAAAAGTCTATCTCCTCTACACCTAGTGGTGGACAAAATGTATCCTCCCTGTATCCTAGAACATTGACTAAGGAAAGAATCAACAGCTCAATGTCTGTTTCACTTTTCGTTTTCAGAGTCTTACACAGTGAATTGATGGCACTGCCTATTTTGCAAGTAGCGTTTTCCTCAGGAGACATGCCAGACTCACATTGTTGATTGCAGAAATTATCTTTGACATCCTTCAGGATTCTCTCCAGGTCAGAAAATTCTGAGGCAGATGTAACTTTTAGTAAGTCCTTCTCGGTGTGTTCTGTCCACTTTAGAATTTTTGCACGATTTGGGAAGTCATCAACAGCATGCGACTGATCCATTACCGACTTCATCATCACCCTCAAGCTGATATCAGTGTTTTGATTAGTGATCTCTGTCAAAAAGTCTTGAAGGTCTCGACTAGAGAGACACTCTCGAACCCATGCTTTAGTGGCGTCTGTGTCTTCGAGTGTTCTCTTGATTTCCAGTAATCTACTCAAATGCTTTTGACTTTTTGATACAGACCACAACTTCACTGACCGGATCATTTCCTGAGCTTCCATCACTGCTGATAGCACATTCTGTCCCCACATAGATTTTGCATCCTGTTTCGTGATCCCTGTATATGCTTCCTGGATGAATTTGCTGAGTTTGTGCGCATTCTCAAATTCGTCTCTGTGGGAAGACAGGATGATGTCCCAAACTGGAACCAGGGTATCTCCCCTGTCAATCACACACCAACTTTTGTTGGAAGTCACCAGACCTGTTTTCCATTCCAGGGGATTATCGGTTTGGGCTGGTCCTCCGGACTTGCTGACAGAAAGCTGAACTTTACTGAGAAGACTGGCACTATATTCCCCTTCAAAGGAGGCTTTGCAGTAAGAGAGAGAAGTGCTCATCCCACCCGAACCTGCAAGAATGGACCCAAATCCAGCATATGCACTCAAAGCAGTAGATATTAGACTCTTCACTTCTGACAGCTCACTGTTGCTAAAGCCCTCTGCTGAGGCTGTCCACCAGAATATCCCCCCAAAGTGAAGAGGACCTTGATTTACATGTGAACCAAAAGTCTGAAAGAAACTAACAACCTCCTTTTGCAACTGAGGGTTCTTCTCATTTACATTCAGCAAAACTGATTCAATTTTTTTCAGCTCATTCAAGGCAAAGTGGCACAACTTCAGTTTATCTTTCTCAATGAAGCAGGAGGCCAGTGGTACATAGTTATATTGTGTGTTTAAAATGTATGTGTGTTCAGAAGAAGATTTGTTTCTCTTTTCTTCAGAATGTTCATATTCAGTTTTGACCTCAAATTCTAAACCTAAAACCTTAAGACTTTTCCTTGAAAGGCTGAAACTTACACCCAGTTTTTCTATGACCTTCTGAAACGTTGTTTGAGATTCCCGGGAATTGAATTCCTTTTTCTCATAAAAATACCTGTGCCCAGGACCATGAAGCCTGAATGAATCTGGCACTTCAAGCAGTTGATGCCTTTTCTGCAGCAGGTCGTCCAGCTTTCCAGTTTTGTACATTCCTTCTAGGGCCAGGCCACCGGACGCTGATCTCAGAACCTGTTCATCAGGGATCATTTCTGCTGGTGAGTTTAAACCCTTTTCAACAGAGCACAGCCTTTCGTACAAAGGTTGTAAGATATCTTGTAAAGGTGTACCTGATGGCAACCAGCTGCCTTCAGGCACATCAAAAGCTGAGCAAATTTCATCAAGCTTTAGCTTAACTTTGGTGTCATTTTGGTCTCTGAATTCCTGGTGAAATTTTTTTAACTCTTCAAGATTATTCTTAATGCGGTTAATTCTCTGTTTTTCTTGTCTCTGTTTCTCATTCTGTTCGACCTGGTTTTCCTCATTCTGTGAAGCTGGATTTTCTTCAGGTTGCAGATGGTTCTCCTCAATCCCAAGCATTTTTTGAAGAGCTCTGCTTTCCCATTCATGGTGCACATGCTTCTTTAGGATTTGGTAATCAGTAACATTTAAATACTGCAGCTGCTCTGAATGCTCAACACCCCGTTCTTCCTTGAAGACCTTGGTCCAGTATCTCCAGTCAAGACCTGCTTTCTGTAGCACTTCACCAAGATCTGTCTGCTGCTTTTCTTCTACAGCCTCACTTTCTCTTGACTCTGTTTCCTGCAGAATAATTAAATGCATTATACCATGTAATAAAATCCACACGTGGCAAATACGTTGTTGTTATTTCAGGGTTTCAAAGGTTGAATGAAATCTTGGGGCATTGAAACAAAGAACTTTTGGCCTGTCAGAAGGAATGGGTCATTTTAATAATATTGGTCGATGGGGCAAAGGCAAAGGAAGTTAGTTAGTAAGTTAGTTTGGCTCCGCAGATTATCGTATCCTTGAGGCCTGATATGCTTTTATACATGAAGGAGCAAATAACTTAATTTATTGAGTTAAAAGTGGCAGGTGAGGATGCTATTGAGGAAGTGTTTGAGAAGAAGCTAAAATATACAGACAAATATACAGGTTGCAGAGGTGAGGGAATGCGGGTGGAAAGCATATACAAGACTTCTAGACACTAGGAGCGTTCGAGGCAACATCGCTCCTTCTTGGAATTTGGTGTTTGTGGTTTGCTAAGGTCTGCGTGGGACTGGCGGTCTGAACATGGTGTATACTATTGTGTGGTAGCATGGATGCTCAATGCAGTAGTGGTATGGATGATTAGTGTGCTGGCGGTGTATTGTTCTGGAGATGGTTGGCAGGTAAGGCTAGTGGTTAGTTAGAAATTCACATGGGTCTGGTGGCAGTGCCATTGCGGTTAGTTACAATGTTCATGACCGGGGAAGTCCATGTGGTACTGGCGTTCTTACACACTGCCTACTTATATCAGTAAGCAATGAGCTCCCGAATGCAGACCATGAGTACACTGCATGAGAAAGTTGTTGACTAGGCAACATTTTCACTCAATGTAGTGTACGTAAAAGCCCAGATTATATACACATTCCTGTGTTTTTGCAGAGTGTATTCAGGAGACATCTTTGGGTCCAATAGCTCATAGAGGAAGAGGGGGAGGGGGGTTTACTATAAGGGTAGAGGTCTTAAGACACTTCCACCATACTGTCGGAAAATACTGTGGAGGATGTCGGACCATCTGCAGTAAGTTCAGTAGATACATATTTTGAGGACCCAGTAGTCAACACTCAGTGAAAATACAAATTATCATCAAGGGAGTTTAAGCACACTACATTTAGATAAACCTTTAATCTACTTAATGACTTTCTCATCCAGTGTCACCACTTTTAGCAACAAAAACTGAAATTGAACACTTCCAATAATTTGATATTAGTCTTTCACATCTGAAATACTGGTGAAAAGTGTGAACTTGACACCAAAACAAGTTTCACTTTTCAATGTCACTAAGGTATCAAAGCAGTTTTCAGTAGCAATTTAATTTATTGCATACATTGTAAAATAACAATTATATTACAACATACCTCCATTTGTGCTCCCCTCTGGACCCCCTCTCTCTCAGGGCCCTCACCACTGCAATAAACGAATAAACAAACAAATCAGCAACTAGAATAATACAAAACCATTTAAATTTCTGTCAACTGTAATGAAGAGACTTCAAGCAGATAGTCACTTAGACCTACGGTATAGTATAATTCTGACATTTAACAGCCACATTTATGGAATCAAAATGTTTATTTTACTCAAAATACAGTGTATGGATACTGCATGGTAGTATTGGTTGTGAATACCAATTTTGTTAATAAATATTTGTGTTATTAATAATAATTATTATTATTATTTGATCCCTTGCTGATTTTGTAGGTTTGCCCACTTACAAAGAATGGAACTGTGTAGAATTTTAAGCATAGGTACATTTTAACATTGAGAGACAGAATATCACAAAATAATCCACAATAACAACATCATATACATTTTATAAATTTATTATCGTATTTTTGCATGAAATAAGTATTTGATCCCCTACCAATCAGCAATAATTCTGCCTCCCACAGACCAGTTAGTTTTCCATTAAGAAGCACTCCTAACCCCAACTCATTATCCAAAACACCTGTGTCAACTCGTTACATCAAAGATACCTGTCCACACAATCAATCAGATTCCAACATTTCCACCATGGCCAAGACAAAGGAGCTGTCTAAGGACATCAGGGACAAAATTGTAGACCTGCACAAGGCTGGGATTGGCTACAAGAAAATAAGCGAGCAGCTTGGTGAGAAGTTAACAACTGTTGGAGCAATTATTAGAGAATGGAAGAAACACAAAGTCACTGCCAATCTCCCTTGGTCTGGAGCTCTACACAAGACCTCGCCTCGTGGGATATCAATGATCATGAGAAAGGTCAGGGATCAGCCCAGTACTACACAGGAGGAGCTTGTTAATGACCTGAAGGCAGTTACATTATTACATTATTGGCATTTGGCAGACACTCTTATCCAGAGCGACGTACAACAAAGTGCATACCTATAACCAGGGATAAGTGCACTAAAAGACCCTAGAGGGAAGTACAATTTCAACTGCTACCTGTACAACAAAGATAAGGACGAGGGCCCTTTTTTTTTTTTTTTTTAGAACAAAGAAACAAACAAACAGAGCAAAAGTGACCAAAGTTAACTATCCAAACACTGCTTGGGACCACAGTCACGAAGAGAACCATCAGTAACACACTACACCGTGAAGGATTAAAATCCTGCTGCGCGCACAAGGTCCCTCTGCTGAAGAAGGCACATGTACAGGCACGTCTGAAGTTTGCCAAAGAACACCGGGATGATCCAGAGGAGGCTTGGGAGAAGGTGATGTGGTCAGATGAGACCAAAATACAACTATTTGGCATCAACTCGACTCGCCGTGTTTGGGGGAAGAGAAATGATGAATACAACCCCAAGAACACCATCCCCACTATGAAGCATGGAGGTGGAAACCTTGTGCTTTGGGGGTGTTTTTCAGCTCAGGGGACAGGACGACTTCACCGTATTGAGGGGAGGATGAATGGGGCCATGTATCAGGAAATTTTGGGTGACAACCTCCCTCCCTCAGTGAGAGCACTGAAAATGGGTCGTGGATGGGTCTTCCAACATGACAATGACCCAAAACATACGGCCAAGGCAACAAAGGAGTGGCTCAAAAAGAAGCATATTAAGGTCCTGGAGTGGCCTAGCCAGTCTCCAGACCTAAATCCCATCGACAATCTGTGGAGGGAGCTGAAGCTTCGTGCCAAGCGACAGCCTTAGAACCTTAAGGATTTGGAGAGGATGTGCAAAGAGGAGTGGACCAAAATCCCTCTCAAGATCTGTGCAAACCTGGTGAAAAACTACAACGTCTGACCTCTGTGCTTGCCAACAAGGGTTTCTCCACCAAGTATTAAGTCCTATTGTTCTATGGATCAAATACTTCATATTCCATGTGAAAATATGATATTAAATTATGGGTCAAACATAACACAGTCCCAAGGGGTCACTGTGAAGGCCGTGGCTGTCTATGCAATTCCCTGCGGCTTGGGGTCTCAGTCCCGACAGTGTTGGCATCTGCAGGGGCTGAGCACCAAAGCAGCATGGGTAAAGGAGCTTAAGGGGAGGATGATAGTGTTGGTGATGACGGACCCTCAGAACACCCAGTCCCACCATGTGTAGGAATCCTGAGCAGAGCTGGTAGAGGAACCAGCCCTGGACGACCTGTTGCACCAGGTCCATTAGGTCAGTCAGAGACCGCACACACTGTCCAAAAATAGTGTCCTTCCACCACAGAAGGACGTCCACCTCCAGTGGAATTCTCCTCAGTACGCAGATCTGACCCATTGTGAAGTCCCAAATCACTTCCAGTTGGTGAAGTGACTTGCTGGACAGGTCAGACCTCTACCTGTGAAGGAACTCATCTCGCTGGTGACGTACTACTGTGGGTGAGACACCTGGATGATCTCAGCGTGGCTATACAAAAACTGAACACTAATACATCTGGTGTCATATATGGTTACGCATATAGATCATAGCAGGATGTTTCATGACAATCAGTGCGAGTGACTATTAGGTGAAATGGTGAAAATAGGGTCTTTCAGCGAACTTATCCCTGGTTATGGGTATGCACTTTGTTGCACGTCGCTCTGGATAAGAGTGTCTGCCAAATGCCAATAATGTAATGTAATGTAATGTAATATGGCTTCTATGCCCCTTATAGTGATATCCACCAATATGGTGATCTAATTTATATACCTGATTCTGAACTACTACACGGGTTGAGTGTATGGTAGTGGAATTTGGATAGACCAGTTTGGGTAAATCAAAAGAAAGAAAACCAAGAATCCGATATGTTAGATTTTGGTGTTTTCAAGATGTAACTGAGCTAAAAAGTTGACACGCAAGTTCTGCTCCTATTCAAATGTATATCCCCACAATCACCCTGTTTTCCCCCACTCTATTTACATTTCCTTTCCTGGTGTTGATTTGAGGTCTAGGTGCCGACAACCATTTGTCCGCACAACCATTTGGCCTAACCAGGAAACCTGTCCATAGACATTATCATATCTAAAGGAGTGTTTTGTCACAATGGATGAAGCACTTCCTTTCAGATACTGATATAAACTGTGTCATTCCCAGTAAGGATTGTGTAAGATTGGAGAAAGCTCAGGAGAACGTGCACACTACCTGGAACCACGAATAAAGAGCTGACCTTGTTGCACAGACAACAAGCAAGGAGACAAGGAGACAACAAGCAAGGAGACAACAGTGAAAAGCTATGAGGGAATGACCTATAAGCCAGTCTTTGCCAAAAAATAACCCCCCTTATGAAGTTTTAATGCCAAGGGAATAAAACAAGAGAAGAAATTGCTTCTACTCATTATTTTTGGTCGTAAACGTCTCCCCCAGCAGTGACAGATGATGCTGGCCACTGTTAGGTCAGTAAACTTGAAGGGTTAATTTTTGTCATTGACTGGTTTATCTGTGGTCTAGGGAATATTCTAATATATATACTTTGTGTTAGTTGGAGAAACCACACAAACATAGAATTAGATTTAGGTACACACATGCCTCAGTTAATCTAACTGGCACCCAAGTAAGTATGTTAGTGTTACCTAACAGCTCCTAAATGGCATGCAAAGACATGCAGTATACCGTATTATAATAATATAAATCCTCTGCATTCACAGTGATGCAACTAGAGCACACAAAGTAAAACAGAGGAACCAATATGGTGCACCAAGATGCACCTATGCCTATATAATTAAATTTATCCGATAGGACAAATGATAATCAGGGATTTCACCCTGTTTTGCTACAGATGTATCCCCACTAGGGCAAAGCCTATGTGACATCTATTATAGAACATTTGGTAGATTTAAGTTTACACATGTCTATAACAAATATTTCACAAACTATAGCCTATGTATTTAATTACAAGTATACAACTGTTACTGATACAGGTAGCACAGGCCAGAGGACTCAGTCACCAGCAGCTCAGAAAGACAGACATTCAGTGAGGCGACACCCGACCCCAGTCTCAGAGGTCTCAGCATAGGCCCCACATGCAGCTGATTCCCCAGCCTTGTAGCAGCGCATCAGAGGGGTGGAGACTTGTATCTGCTGTGGCACCCAGCGGCCCTGCGACATAACACCGAGCCCAGTACACAGAGGTATAGTGACCACTGGTACAGGCCTCCCAAACTCGGTTTCTAGGGCTGGAACTTAAAACCTAGGCTATGCTCCTGACTCACTTATAATTATATACTTAAATAAGATGGAGAAGCTTGCCACCTTTAACAGAGCTCAAACTCCAAAAGTAATATTATATATGTGCATGTTGTGGCTGTGTACGGACAGCCATCAAAAATACTACTCGTATACCTTCAACTGCGACATGCTTGTTGCTGTTTAAGCTAATAGTCACAGTAACACAGCACAGTTACAAAAACATGCATGCCAACATTTCTCTCTTTCTGCCCTCTACAATGACCGCGCTACGTACCCTGAGGGGTAGTAACCTGCAAATATGGCTGGTTTCTACGGTCCCAGCCCTGTCCGGGATATGTCGATCCCCTAAACAGTACTCATGCAGCAAAATAACACAACTCTCCCTAACATTACTGATAGAAAGAAACCATGCTACTCACCACACCAAGGATCGCAAAACCAGATGGAAGGAAAACCACACACCCGGGGTAACGGGTATCATGCCGGGTTGCACAACACCACCAGAAGGAACAAACTTCAGACACCTCACCCCTTGTAAGGCTCAATCTTACACGGATGAAAGCAGATCACGTCGGCAGACGAATCTGACATGAATGGAATTAGATCACGTCGGGGTCACCAACTGTAAAACCCCACGCTAACCCAACGACGGAATTTAGCGAGGGCTGAAGGTATCAGCGTGTCTTTCTGGTGTTGCTGAAAGAATACTAATAGGGTTAAAAATTAGTGGCCCCTATGCGGAGAGTCTAGATCAGCCAATAAATAAACCACGATACAAAGACAGTAGTACCACTGTCTTCCACTCTTTACTGGTCCGGGCTGACCAAGAATCTCCACAATAGGGCCAATACATTCACCTTTGTTTATCTTAATCCATTTGAATAATAATTTAGATTAGTTGTCCACATTTGGTGGATGTCTTATTGATAATTTTGACTTGATCGCTATAGGAATCCTGTACTGAGATTTACTCTCCGAACAGTCCTCTGCTGGTACCACCGCATGTCACATCGCACGTTATGTGCATGTCTCACGAACTGACTAGCTATCTGTAGTCATCACAGGGGTCGCAGGAATAGATACTCTCGGGAATATCTGTTTACAGCCTAGGGACCCAAGCAGACCAACATAGCTACGGCTGTGCTCGACATGAATGAACTACCATGCGGAGGCGAGGGATTTACCATCATAGGTCTACGGGTGCTATACGCCGTGATACATTAAGCGTAAATATTCATCCTCCCTAGACCAGTTCGAGGGGGTAAGCCAAGCATTCCCTGTATAACAGAGTGTCAGTAAGCGAAACCACACAGATCAAGTTTTAACAATTTATTTTACCAAGCAGGTTACATACGTAATTACACACTAGTTCCAAATACAATATAAAAGCATTAGAAAGGAAACCAAATTACGGAGTCTGAAAAGTCATACCTGGTAAGAAAAGCTACCTACTGGAGTCTGGCTACAGACACCCTGTACATAGAAATTACGTGCACGGTGTGCAACGGGAGTCTGATTGCATTCTCCCAGATTGCTTAGTTTACTGTCCTTAAGTCCAAAATCTGGCCTTTGATGTTAACCCTAAAATGGGTCACCCATCTGGAATTTGGAGCCACGCCTCCCCAGGAAACGCAGGGGGGTTGAGGCACATGGCTTTCACTGGGGAAGAGCTCCACACAATTTCTCCCTGGTTCCTGGTTGGTTATGATGTCCAGGGTTTGCTGTTGCAGAAATGAAACCATTGCACCAGTCGCACTGAAACAATGAGAATAATACCAAACATGAATATTATCTAAACTGACTTTGTCATGAAACATCCAGTGCTGTACACATAATTTAGTGACTGAGCAAGAGGGAGATCTGAGAGGGAGGGAGTAAGAAAGGGGGGTCGAAGGGAATAATGGGCCCAACAGGCCGTGCCCTCTGAAACCTTCCCGTGCCGTAAAGGATGTTTCCCCTGTCGTAACAAGTTTTACGGCTGGAGCCCTGAGTAAACCCTGGGACAAGAGAGCTTCTCATGAAAACAGATGCCTGAGTCTTCTCCCACAGGCTCCTGCCCGTATGGGTGCGGAGATGGTGGGGGTTAATGGTGTATGCTCCTGGGTTAAATTACTTCACAGCCACAAATGACCACAATACCAGAGGAAGCCAGCAAGCTGACCAGCGCCCTGAGTGACAATGCCAGATTTTAATCATTTCCGCCTTACAAATTTATAAAATGTATATATAACAACATATTGTGGATCAATGTTAAAATGTACCTATGATTAAAATTCTGCACAGTTCCATTCTTTGTAAGTGAAGCAAACCTACAAAATCAGCAAAGGATCAAATAATTGTTGCTCCCACTGTATATAATCAGGAACTGCATACAGGCTACTGCCAACAGTGCATCAGTGCATGTTCCTCCTTTTCCCACTAGAGGGAGCCCTACGCCCAGTGTTTTTGCTTATTTTTTCTCGTTATATGCGTGTTATATGAAATAATCTCTCCCCATATGACAGCTTTTAATGTTTCCCATAACAGTGAGGGGGAGGTTGACTCAGTCCTGTTAATCTCAAGAAAGATGCTGATTTTTTGACGAGAACCTCGCAAAATGAGCTAGTAGGCCTGTATTTTACCTCCATTGACCCGGAGTATTAGGTGAGAGTGTTAAGTCTAAAAAGTGCAGGGCGTGATCAGAAATAACAATTGAGCACTATTCTGTAGATTTCACAGAGGGTAAAAGAGCCCTGTAAATTAAAAAAATATTTGATGCGCGAGTAAGCTTGGTGCGCCTTAAAGAAGTAGGAAAAGCCGGGTTGAGAAAGCGCCAGGGATCTACATCGCCCAACTGACCACTTCATGTGTATTTCACTAGTTATGGATGTGATGCTTTAACTTGTAGAAGAACCTACGCACTTGTAAATCGCTTTGGATTAAAAACCAAATGACAAAAATGTAAATGTAAAAATGAGGGAAGACCATGTCTTCGGGTGTGAGGATTTTGGGGTGCGAGCAATCAAGTTTTGGGTCTATCACTAAATTCAGGGTTGTCCCAATTAGGGGCATAAACAATCACCAGTACAACTGATGTCTGAAATAGAGTGCCACTTACTATGACGTTCCGACTCACAAGCCTAATAGAAGACCCCTCTGTTCCTTTCTGGAATATATTTGTATGAGCCATCGATCACGTATGCGACAGAGAAAATACGAATGACTAAAACAGACCTATAAGTGAGACAGGCACCCAAAAAATACTAACATAAGAAAAAAAAAAACCTCCCAGTTCCCGGTAATAATCAACACGTTCCCCCCAAAATAGAAACAATAGTTTAACTCAAGACCAACCGTTAGATCGTTTCCTAAACTTGCCATCACAGAACAAGACGAGTTGCAGGATTGACTGTGCACAACCGATTTCCTATGCAGTGGATTTCGCCTCTCGAGGGTCAAAACAAACGTCATATAAATAAACCGAGATCACTTACCAACAGGCATACAATAGTGTAAAATAGGAATACTATATATATATATATATATATATATATAATTTCTAACCAAACGGTCTCGGAATGCCATGATTGAGAGAGGAGGCATAGATGTACAACATATTGTAGTCCCGTACTAAAGACAGACTCCGTATAACCGCAGGTTGTGTAAATCCCAATGGGGAAATTCATTCAGGAAATTTTCTTTCGGCACTGAACTCAGCAGAAGTGATGTCACTCTTCGGCTTGTTAATTGTGTTCTTATTCAAATTCGCTTCCTCCTGCATTTTGACTAGTTTCCTAAACATAGGCTACATACGTGAGATTCCGTGTAAATATCTCAAAACCTATTTACTGCACACACATGGTTGTGAAGACTTAGATTAAAGAAGAAACTTGTACCATTCAGACACTTGAGACAGAACAAATTTATGTCAGAGCATGTACAAACAGCGTACACAAAAGTTACACTTAAATACAAATAAAAAGTATGTTTATAGTTTAGCAATTCATATATCAAAGTGTGATGCATGATAACGGCGTAAAAAGCAGCTTTCTTTCCCCCAAAACGCCGCCTTTAACGCCGTGTTCATGCATCACACAACGCCCAATAGTTCCCCAAAAAACACTCTGCGAGATCCTGGTGATATTGAGAAAGAGCTCACCTGTGTCCAAAATGTAGAAGCGCAGACTAATTCTTCGTTAAGTCTTCACCCTGGAAGCATATCAGTGGAGCAGTGGACTTGAGCGGGTGGCTTTATACTGGGGTCTGTACTCGTGGTGGGAGGGGCTGTCTGCATGAGAAGGGGAGGGGGCGCAACGGGTGTCCTATAGATCACGTGATTTCTCGGAAAGTCTTGTTGACTTACATATGTTGGTTGGTCGATGGTTATGATCAAAAAATTTAATTTAAATTTTTTTATTTTTCATTTTATTTGCATTTGGCAGACACTCTTATCAAGCCACCATGTCAAGCCACCCTGTCTGGCACCAACAATCATTCCACGGTCAAAGTCACTTAGATTACATTTCCCCCCATTCTGATGGTTGATGTTATTATTAACTGAAGCTCCTGACTGGTATCTACATGATTGTATGCATTGCACTGCTACGTGTAATAGGTTCGAAGTACGCTTCAAAATTATGGACCTAGGTGAGCTCTCTCATTATTAAACAGTAATATCTTCAGTCAAAGGTGTAGTGATCAAGTGTCACCTACAGTGCACTGCATACATTTTTCTAACTTACTTATATTCACAGAACAAGTTATTCTATCTTAAAGCTTCATGCCAAAAAGTATACCAATATGTACACAGCCTATAATCAATGTATATCACATGTATGCTGCCTATTGTGGCGCCCCGTGGGGAGAGAGAGACAGAGAGAGCAAGAGTAGATCAAAAAATAAGGTTTTAATTATTTCCCACGTGCCTTCAGGGCACTTTCACAAAGTTCCAACAAAACAGTTCTCAAAAAACGGGGAAAAAAATAACCGGTCAAAAAATTAGGTACACCGGTCCGTCGGTGACTGTGGGTGGTCCGTTCCGCCTTCGCCTTTCGGTAGGGCCTCCGAAGACCCGCGGTTCCACCGTGGTGTCGTTGCTTGTTTCTAATTGCTGTTTTTTCCAACTCACTGGGCTTTGCCTCCGTCTCCCTCCGTACTCAGCCCCGCTCTGTGGTTGCGCCCCGTCTTTTGTACGGCCTCTCGTTCCTCCTTCGAGTCAGTCCGGCTGCGGCTGTCCAATTAGAAATGTTAATTCATTCCTAGCTCGCATTCCTCACGCGTCTTTTCTCCGTGTCGCTGGCCATGGTGCTGATTCTCCCCGCCGGCTCTCTCTCCTCGGTGCGGCTCTGCTAGATACGAACAGGGGAAATACACGTGATTAAAGACCTTTCCCAGTGCTTGGCGCCGGCGCACGGGCCGTTCCACTCCAGTGGTGTACCGATTCCTGATCGGGCCACCACATTTCCTCCCCCTCAGCTCCACGCCCTCGGCGGGAGCGTCACCAAAGAACCCCTCGTTCATTCGGGACAGGGCGTCTGCGTTCCCTTGGAGTCTCCCAGCTCGGTGTTCCACCGTGAATTTAAAACTTTGGAGTTCTAAAAACCATCGGGTCACCCGGGCGTTAGTGTCCTTACACCGGTACATCCATTGTAGTGGGGCATGGTCGGTTATAAGGATAAACTCCCTCCCCACAAGATAGTACTTAAGTTTCCCCACCGCCCACCTTATAGCCAGGCACTCCTTCTCCACCGTGCTATAGTTCCTCTCATGTTTCAACAATTTCCTGCTGATGTAGGTAATTGGGTGCTCTGTTGCGTCCTGGATTTGGGAGAGGACGGCACCGAGTCCGGTCTCGGAGGCGTCGGTCTGTAAAACAAATTTTTGTGAGAAGTTAGGGGTGGTTAATACGGGTTCATTCCCCAAGGCGGCTCTCAGGTCTAGGAAGGCGCGGTCGGCGTCCTCGGTCCATGTTATCGTGTGCCGGTGGTCTTTCCTTGTCAGCTCGTGAAGGGGGGCCGCTCTGGTGGCAAAGTCAGGTATGAACTGCCTATAGTACCCCACTAGGCCCAGGAATGTGCGCACTTGCCTTTTTGTGATGGGTCGGGGCCAGTTTGTTATTCCGTTCACCTTTTGGCTCTGGGGTCGGACGCACCCTCGTCCCACAGTGTGGCCCAGGTAGTCGGCCTCCTCCAGGCCCAGGCGACACTTCGCCGGGTTAGCTGTCAGGCCGGCCTCCCGGAGCGCTCCGAGCACTGCCTTCAGCCTCCTGAGGTGGCTCTCCCAATCAGCGCTGTGGATCACAATATCATCCAGGTAGGCGGCAGCATACTCCCTGTGGGGCCTCAGTAGGTTGTCCATTAGCCTCTGGAAGGTGGCGGGGGCTCCATGTACTCCGAAGGGCAAGACCCGATACTGGAACAGGCCATCCGGGGTGGCGAAGGCCGTCTTCTCTCTCGCCTGTGGGGTCAGCGGTACCTGCCAGTACCCCCGGGTGAGGTCCAGGGTGCTGATGTAGCGAGCGGGTCCCAGCCGCTCGATCAGTTCGTCCACCCGGGGCATGGGGTAGGCGTCGTACCGGGAGATTTCATTTAACCTCCGGAAGTCGTTGCAGAACCGCCAGCTTCCGTCCGGTTTGGGGACCAACACTATCGGGCTGGACCAGGCGCTTTGTGATTCCTCTATGACCCCCAGGTCTAGCATCCTCGCCACCTCCTCCCGGATGGTCTGCCTTCGTGCCTCCGGGATCCGGTAGGGCCGCAGTCGAATCCTCCTCCCTGGCTCCGTGACGATGTCGTGGTGGACCTTTGTAGTCCGGCCCGGGAGGTGGGAGAGCACATCCCGGTGTTGGCTCACCAGCTCGCGGAGGTCTTGTCGTTGTCGGTCCGTCAGCAGGTCTCCAGTGGCCACTTCTGGGGTTCCAGTGACGCCACCTGTGGTTAAGCAGAGGGGAGCAGGGTCGTGCACGGGTTCGTGCCACCTCTTTAGCAGGTTGATGTGGTAATTTTGGAGCTGGTGTCTCCGGCCCACCTGTCTTACCGTGTAATTTACGGGGCCGACCTTGGCTACGACCTCGTAGGGGCCATGCCATTTGGCCAGAAACTTGCACTCGTTAGTGGGGATCAGCACCATGACCTTATCCCCCGGTTGGAATTCCCTCACCTGGGCTTTCCTGTTGTACAGTCGAGCCTGCTCCTTTTGAGCCTGTTGCATGTGTTCCCGGACCATGGGCCAGATCCTTGCCATCCGCTGGTCCATAGCCTCCACATGCTCCAGGAGGGATGGCTGCTGCTCCCAGGCCTCCTTGGCGAGGTCCAGTAGCCCTCGGGGACGTCTCCCATACAGCAACTCGAAGGGTGCGTACCCCGTGGACGCCTGCGGAACCTCACGGATGGAGAATAACAGGTAAGGTAATAAACGGTCCCAGTCCTTACCGTCCGTTGTGATCATCTTTCTTAGCATCGACTTGAGGGTTTTGTTAAACCTTTCCACCAGCCCGTCGGTCTGGGGGTGGTAGACGGATGTCTTCACTTGCCGGACCCGGAGCAGGCGGCACATCTCCCTCATCACGCCCGACATGAAGCACGTCCCCTGGTCCGTCAGGACCTCTTCCGCGATCCCCACTCGGCTGAAGAGGAGGAACAGCTCCCTCGCGATGCTCTTCCCCGTCGCGGCCCGTAAGGGTACGGCCTCCGGGTACCGGGTGGCGTAGTCGACGATCACCAATATGTACCGGTGACCCCGGCTGGACTTGGGTAGGGGCCCCACTATGTCCATCGCAATTCGGCGGAAGGGCACATCTATAATGGGGAGAGGGATTAGTGGATTGCGATACGTCACCCGGGGGCTGTGAAGTTGACACTCCGCGCACTGTCGGCAGTAGTCCTCCACGGCCCGTTTGATGCCCGGCCAGTAAAAGCGAGATAGGATTTGCTCATAGGTCTTCTCCCTTCCCAGGTGGGCCCCCAACAAGTGGGTGTGGGCGAGGTAGAGCACCTTGGAGGTGTGGGTCTGAGGTACTAGAAGCTGGTCCAGCTCTCCCGGGTCACTGTTGCAGGTTCGATATAACAAGTTATTTTTTACTTTAAAATATGGGTAGGCCGGTCTACTCACCCCTCCTTGTGGGACGCCCTCAATGTATGTGGCGGCTCTCCAGGCCTGGGCGAGGAGGGGGTCTTGCAGCTGGGCGGAGCCGAAGTCCGTTGGGGCCCTCTCGAGTTCGGGCTGGAACTCCGAAAACCCCCCCGTGCTACCCCCTTCCCCCTCCCGGGGTGGTGGTGGGTCCGGTCGCTCCGGGGCTGTATCTGTGCTCTCCGAAGGGGGTTGCGTTGTCGGTCTCCTCCCTCCTTGGGGTGGGGTCTCCTCCTCCTCACTCTCCCTGGCGGGGGCTACCCAAACCGGGTGTGGTTCCTTGTGGCCCTTCCGGCGGGGTCGGGGGTTGGGGCCGGGCCTCTCAGGGGTCGCCCTCTCATTCCAATAGCTGAGAAAGAGGGGGCAGTCTCTTCCCAGCAGCACCTCCACTGGGAGGCTCTCGACCACTGCCACCTTTCCCGTGAACTTGCCTCTAGGGGTGATGATGGTCACCTCGGCGGTGGGGTAGCTCCGTACATCGCCGTGGATACAGGTGACGGCGATGTCTTCTCCCCTTCTCCCCCCTGCTAGGGTTGGCCTCACCAAGGTAATCGCGCTCCCCGAGTCTAGTAAGGCCTCCGCGTCCTGACCCGCGATCCGGACGGGTAGCCTAGGGGCGGCAGTGCCCTTGTGGGCCCAGCAGGTGGTGAGGTAGTGGCAGGGTCGGCCCGTCTCAGGAGCAGTGGCCATGGACTCCTCCCTCCCTGGGCAATCCCGGCTCAGGTGGCCCTCCCGGCCACAGGCAAAGCACCGCCTGGTCTCCCTCCGTCTGAGGCCCTCCTCCCTGTCGTCCGCTCTCCACCGTGGCCTGGTTTGTGGTTCTGGTCGGACAGCGATTGGGGTTCTTCGTGGGCTTTCCGTTTTTGTCCCCCTGGTCATCTCTTGTGCCACCTGGTGGTTCTCCAGGAGGTTGACCAGGGCATCGATGGAGCGGGGCCCCTGCTGGGCCACATATTTCCTGACGTCCGGGGCCAGGGCTCGGACGCAGCGGTCCAACACCACCCGGTCGAGCAGGGGCGGCCCGTCGCCCTCGACTAGCCAACTTTTGGTTAGCCTCCCCAGGCTCATCACCTGTCCTCGCGCCGGGAGGGCGGGGTCATAGGCCCATTGGTGGAACCGCTGTGCCCTGGCGGGGAGGCTGTAGCCATACTGGGCTAAGATGGTGGCTTTTAGGGTGGGGTAGTCGTGGGCTTCGGCTGGAGGCAGCCCCCGGTAAGCCTTCTGGGCCTCCCCGCTGAGGAATGGAGCCAGGAGGGAGCCCCAGGCGCCTTGAGGCCATTTCTCCAGGTACGCCGCCCGCTCGAAGGTTTCGAGGTAGGCCTCAATTTCGTCATCAGGGGTCTGCTTCAACAATACGTCTTTGGGCGTCCGGTGGGTTGTCGCCGTGCTGGACTTTTGGCACAGTTCTGCCACGGCCTTCTGTAGGGCGCCTTGTGATCGGAGCAAGGCGTTGATGGCGTCCTCCATTTTTTTTTTTTTTTTTTAGTTGCTCTCTCTTTTTATAGCTGGGGTCTCTATGCCCACATTCTCCACCATATGTGGCGCCCCGTGGGGAGAGAGAGACAGAGAGAGCAAGAGTAGATCAAAAAATAAGGTTTTAATTATTTCCCACGTGCCTTCAGGGCACTTTCACAAAGTTCCAACAAAACAGTTTTCTCAAAAAACGGGGAAAAAAATAACCGGCCAAAAAATTAGGTACACCGGTCCGTCGGTGACTGTGGGTGGTCCGTTCCGCCTTCGCCTTTCGGTAGGGCCTCCGAAGACCCGCGGTTCCACCGTGGTGTCGTTGCTTGTTTCTAATTGCTGTTTTTTCCAACTCACTGGGCTTTGCCTCCGTCTCCCTCCGTACTCAGCCCCGCTCTGTGGTTGCGCCCCGTCTTTTGTACGGCCTCTCGTTCCTCCTTGGAGTCAGTCCGGCTGCGCCTGTCCAATTAGAAATGTTAATTCATTCCTAGCTCGCATTCCTCACGCGTCTTTTCTCCGTGTCGCTGGCCATGGTGCTGATTCTCCCCGCCGGCTCTCTCTCCTCGGTGCGGCTCTGCTAGATACGAACAGGGGAAATACACGTGATTAAAGACCTTTCCCAGTGCTTGGCGCCGGCGCACGGGCCGTTCCACTCCAGTGGTGTACCGATTCCTGATCGGGCCACCACACTATATACTCATATAATCAATATATAATCCAATTAACCTACATCATTAATTACAGATAAGCTTATGGAAATGCAAGAAACCACCATTAATCAAATGTTAAAGTACGATTAAGTATGCTTATATATTTTCAAACTGATTAACTGCTTATTTGTGCTGGAAGTATAGTGACCCATCTGTAACCTGAATTGAATAAAATAATGGGTATGCTTGAAAGAAAAGTTGGAAAAGTACAGAATAAGACCATGTTTCGCATAATTCATCTTTTTATGATTCCTCTTTGTTAGACAACTTACAGGGCAGGATGTTTTGTGTTGTGGGGGTGGGCTATCGTTGTCAAGGATAGTTTGCGTATGAGCCATGCAGGACAAGAAGTCTTAAGTGGTGGGGGGGGCTAACTTTGGCAAAGACAGTTTTCAGAACAGCTGTATGCCTGAACAATGCGATAAGAACATTATTTTTAAGAAAAGCCTATGATGCAAAATATAATTTCTGCAGAATTGATCCGGCTTTGTGCATTTGTGCTAAGATTTTCCATCCATACAAACCACAAAAAAAAACCCACAAAAAAAAAACAAAGCCATGCACGTTGCCTGCAAAGGAGCATGTGTGCTCCATAATAATTAATATACACGGCTTTACGTGAATATAATTGCCTGATTACAAATCTATAATTGTGTAGGACATGAAAGAAAAAATATGGAGCTCACTGCATGTATAAAAGGTGCTGTAATTTCTCATTTGAATATGCTTTTCATCCACAGAGACAATGCAGGATGCACAACAGCAAGAGCAGAATTTCATCAGGGCTGTTATCCCACAGCTCAAAAATGGAATTGAGCATTTCAAAACCGTTGCAACCATTCTGCTGGCCTATGATGAGTCAAAGACACTAGCGCTGCAGCACGCTATTGTTCAGGCCAAACAGAGCCTAGAATGGGCAGAATCTGCTGCGTCCAGTCAGCTGTTGCAGGTGGATGCACTCACAGAGAGTCTGACCGCCAGGAAAGGAGAGCTGGACCGTGAGCAGATAAATAAAGTGCAAGTGAACTGGAAAACCTGGAAACAGAAAGCCAATGCATAGCTGACTGCATAGAGACGTTCGCTACAGCTTTAAATAATGCTCGGAGAGCCCGGGATTCTGCTCAGGGAACTCTCAGACACCTTGAAAATAAACAGAGGGAATCTCAGGCTGTGCGGGATGCTGGAATCGGAATAATGGTCATCCCCATCATCGGAACCATCGCTGGTGAGATACTGTAGGCAAATTATGAAAATGTGCGTTTTTACAATTGTGCATTTTTACAATGCCAGTTTCAGTTACTGTGGAATTTCCCTTTTTTTAAATACATTTATTTAAAAATTTTCCCCTTTTCTACCAATTTGGTTGCCCTATCTGATCCAATGAGTGTTAGCTGGGGGATACACCGCCCACACCCCGTCCCTATGGCGATCCGAGAAGAACACGGGTCTCTTCAAGCCGTCTCGTCTCGTGCTCGTGACCGTGATTCCGAGGCGGCCGGGGTGCTGTTGTGCACAGTGATCCGCTAACCCTGCCGAGTCGTCCCTCTGGAGCAGTGAGCCGGCCAAACTTTGGCATCTTAGTCTGTTGCACCACCGCGGCTCCAGAATTTCCCTCTTCAACACCACAAACTCGACCAATTATATTTCTATCTCGTTAAGCATGTGCACCATTGTTGTGTGAGGGAGATTTCTGATTAGAAATTTCAGACACTACTATAGAACGGTGGAAGTATTTATTATAAAATGGAATGTATTTCTGATAACACACCTGCCTAACATGCATACATTTTGCTGGGAGCCATCCTTAGGGCAGTATTACAGCGATTACTGCCCTGAAGAGGCAGTATTTGTCACGGCAGGGGGGGGGGCAGAGGAACCAGAAGCTGACTCAGGGGTGGTTTAATGAGCAGGTGGATAAGGGGCAGACAGAGTGTAGTCCAAACAGGCAAGAGTTCAAAACCAGGTAGGCAGTCCAGAAGCAGGGCAGAGGTACAGAGTCCACAAAACAAGGGAAGAGTCTGGGGAAGCAGGCAAGGGTCATACACAGGAATCCAGAAGCAAAAATCAACAAGACAGAATGCCACAACGGCAAAGGCTTTGGGAACAAGGGGGCTAGAACAAGGGGGCTAGAACAAAGGGGCTAGAATAGGGGGGCTAGAACAAGGGGGCTAGAACTGGGGTTAAGGGATAAAGGGCTCGGGACTCAGGAAACAATGAACGAGCACCATGCAACTGAAAAGGACAGGTATAAATACAGACAGACTAGGCGGGGCATGGGAGTGAGGGTGGTCTAACAAATAAACATCAGGTGAGACACATGAAAGGGTAATAGGACAATAACGAGGGGGAAACGAAAACGCAGACTGGATTCACAAAGACACACATATCATACAAACGGCACCGGATTAGGGAGTAGACAATTGCACAGAATCAGGAGATGTAGAGATACGGAGAGACAGGTGCGAATACTTTGCTGAAACTAAGCAAGTAATCAATGATAGCATAGAAAGACAGTTATAGAACTGCGTGGAAAACTAGGAGATAATGTTAGTCAGTTAGTTACGTGATTAAATTTAAACTACCCAAATTAAGTGACCATTAGTTTGTTAGTTAGACAGACAGTAAGTGTATTAGTACTGTACAATATCTAAATTAGTAGTTGTTAGAAAGAATAGAATTACAACATTAACTATCGAAAGAAGCCGGAAGTAAGGAACGTAATGTTGAACCCCAGAACTACTGTAGACACCCGAATAGTGACTGGGCTCGTATACATTCAGACTCAGACATCACAGGGGAGTGACTCGGGATCAGAAACATTCAGACACAGACATCACAGGGGAGTCACTGGGGCTAGTAAACATTCAGACTCAGACATCACAGGGGAGTGACTGGGCTGGTAAACATTCAGACCCAGACATCACAGGGGAGTGACTGGGCTCGTAAACATTCAGACTCAGACATCACAGGGGAGTGACTGGGCTAGTAAACATTCAGACACAGACATCACAGGGGAGTGACTGGGCTCGTAAACATTCAGACTCAGACATCACAGGGGAGTGACTGGGCTAGTGAACATTCAGACTCAGACATCACAGGGGAGTGACTGGGCTAGTAAACATTCAGACTCAGACATCACAGGGGAGTCACTGGGCTAGTAAACATTCAGACACAGACATCACAGGGGAGTGACTGGGCTAGTAAACATTCAGACTCAGACATCACAGGGGAGTGACTGGGCTCGTGAACATTCAGACACAGACATCACAGGGGAGTGACTGGGCTAGTGAACATTCAGACACAGACATCACAGGAGAAAAGGAGTGCAAAGACTAATTAATGTAAACAGAAAACCAGACATGAATAAGAAAAATAATACATTTACAAAAATACCAAATAAACTATCAGACAGAAATCAGGATCATGACAGTATTTCAGCGATTACTGCCCTGAAGAAGTTGAAACGCACAGCTATTTTACCGTTTTATACTAAAATGATTTTTTAACTCTTTATGGTACACATTATGAAATAGCACTTCAAAAAATCAATTTGTGTTGTTTTTTGTTTTGTTCTATTTGACCTTAACATCAATTCTACAATTATTTTTTCCAATTTAACCATTGACCTTCCTTTTAGGTAATTGTCATTTATAAATTACTTTCTCCTATAAAGGGTAACTTTCCCCAAAAGGCCCCAAAACACAAGAGAAAGTAAATGCATTTAATCACCTATTAACCAGTCTAAATGTAATCAGAATGATTAATTTTTCTCACAAACATGAATGTTATCAAGCCCAGTAGAACAATGAGCGGTCATGAAAATGACTTGTCCCTTGCTTGCAGAGCCCCTCTGCCACTGAGATCTGATACCTATACCTACAATTTCTGTCATGAAAGTCTATCATCAACCTATCCAATGTTGAGGATGGTGGCACACGTCTAATAATCCATTTTAGAGTGTCCATTTATACCTAAACTAACATAATTTCAGTGAAGTTGCAAATGCTTGAAAGGACAAGGGAAGAAAGTAAAGTTATGCGTAATGTTGTAATAGGACTAGCCTTCTTCCACATCACTGGTGTAGCATCACCCATCGCTGGTGAGTTATTGTAGACAAATAAACTGCCAGTTTCAGTTGCTGTAGAATTTCCTTTTCTCACAATTTGGTAGCCAATTGTGCCCCATCTATTCCAATTGAGACGGGTGCTTGGGGGTTGCACCCAAAATGCATGACTCAGACAGAGATGTAATAAAGTCCCATCAGGGCTTTATTCAGGGAATGTCCAGTGAGCGTAGTCAAAAAACAAGAAATCCGCTCTGCGGGGCAAAAGCAGTGGCAAGTGCTGTCTGCCATAGCAACCTACGGAGAACAGCCGTCCTAAGAACATTTTACTGTTGTGCTCTCATCCAATATAATGATCTACCATCTACCATGATTCATGTGTGAATGCAGCATTAGTCCTAGGTTTTTTATATTGATGGTATGTAACAAAGAGGATAATCGGAATGGAACTGCCTAGGTAGAATTGTAAAACCCTGTACACCTCTGGTGGTTAAAAACAACCTTGTCTTTGCAGGTGCCATCATTGCTCTGGTCTCTCAGGTAGAGTTGGACAATGCCAAATCAGCAATACGTACAGCAGAGGAAGAAGTGGAAAACTCTGAAAGAGAAGTTAATAATTATTATTATAAGTTGGAACAAAAAAAAGGCAATGTACAAAAAAGAAGGATGAGATTGCACAGTGCAGCAGGACCATAGAGCAGATTAAGCAGAGCCTAGCGCAGGTTTATACACAGCGCACCAACATCGCCCGAGCGCAGGAGAAACTCAGGAACGCCCTCTACATGTTAAGCACCCTGGCTGGTAGAGCGAGCGTCGCTACGACCCTCACTCAGCGCACCAACATCAACCCAATGCAGGAGATACTCTGGAGCGGCGCCAACATGTTAAGCACGCTGGCTGCAAGAGCGAGCGTGGCTAAGACCCTCACTCAGCGCATCAACATCAACCCAATGCAGGAGATACTCTGGAGCGGCGCCAACATGTTAAAGACTCTGGCCAGGAGAGCAAGCGTGGCTACAACCCACACTCAGCGCACCAACATCACCCGAGTGAAGGAGATATTCTGGAGCGGCATCAACATGTTAAGGACCCTGGCTGGTAGAGCGAGCGTCGCTACGACCCTCACTCAGCGCACCAACATCAACCCAATGCAGGAGATATTCTGGAGCGGCGCCAACATGTTAAACACTCTGGCTGCAAGAGTGAGCGTGGCTACAACCCACACTCAGCGCACCAACATCAACCCAATGCAGGAGATATTCTGGAGCGGCGCCAACATGTTAAGGACCTGGGCTGGAAGAGCAAGCGTGGCTACAACCCACACTCTGCGCACCAACATCAACCCAAGTGAAGGAGATACTCTGGAGCGGCATCAACATGTTAAGCACCCTGGCTGCAAGAGCGAGCGTGGCTACAACCTACACGCCGCAAGTCATCTGCCTGCCCCCTGTGGTGAACATACTGGGAGAGATCATTGAACTCATGCTTCAAATGCAGGGAGATAGAAGATATGAGCTCCTCAGTGATCCACAAGTCAAAGCTGCCATCCTTAGCCTGCAGGAACTCCACCAGAAAGTTTCAGCCATCGATGACGAGCAGACATTAAATGAAATTCAGTTTTATTGATTGAGATGTACACCCATGACACATTCCCACAGGGTACACATAGTGAGCTCCAGATTTATCACATGCAGTGGGGTCTAAAAGTCTGAACATTTTCCTTACAACTTATATTACCAGCATAACAATTGGAGTGAAAAGTTAAATCTTTGAAAAATGTACATGAATTTCAGAATTTCTTAGTATTTGGTATGCCCCCCTTTTGCTTTAATGGCAATGTGCTCTGGAGCTGGCACAGACTCATGTACAGGATCCATGTTATTCCAGCCTGACAATGTTCCAAAGAGCACCTTGTGTTGTTACTGAATGCTTGGCTTTTGTCAGTCTTGAAGTGCCCCCATAAATATTCACTGGGGTTGAGGTCAGGTGATTGTGGATTGTGCTGAACTCCTTTCTCTTCTCTTCTTTCGTATATAGTCAGATGGCCAACTCAGTGTCATGCAGCCACGCCCTCGTCTCCGGTCCTAAGTCGAAAAGGCCAGCTTCTGAGGGTGGGCTGTATAGGGGGCAGCCGGTGATTATGTGCTCGGCAGTCTGTTCAGGCTCGCCGCACTCACATGCCGCACTGTCCGATAGGCCCCACTTCTTCAGAGATGACTTGAAGCGTCCGACGCCAGAGCGCAGACGGTTCAGTGAGGTCCATAGATGGCGTGGCATGTCTTCTCCTTTTACACCGCCTCCTGGGTCCCGGATGTATCGTTGCATGCGGGAGGGCCCAGCCGTCTCCCACGTCTGTTTCCAGGATGCTGCCAGCCAGGCGTCTCTGGACAAGTCCTCAGGGATAGACTGTAGCATCTCCTGTGCTGCCTTGTTGTAGGGATGGCTTAAGCCTGCATGGTGGTGCCGGTGTTGTTGTGGCTTTGTGTAGGATGTGCCAGTCGTGCTTCTGGGCTTTTCTTG
This sequence comes from Conger conger, assembly GCF_963514075.1. Classification (NCBI taxonomy): domain Eukaryota; kingdom Metazoa; phylum Chordata; class Actinopteri; order Anguilliformes; family Congridae; genus Conger; species Conger conger. The sequence continues at coordinate 63,241,273 of NC_083767.1, read as the reverse complement.
CCAGGGCGAGGGTAGCCGCATCCCGTCGGAGACTGGCTGGGGCGATTCCAGCTAGGACTGGCAGGTAGGACACAGGGGTGGGTTTCAGACAACCAGTAACTATACGCTGTTGATGACTGTATCTACCTTGTTCACATGTGGACTTCTGCTCCAGGCTGGGGCACAGTATTCTGCTACGGGTAATACCAGGGCTTGCGTGGATATGCGTAGGGTCTGGGGGGAAGCTCCCCAAGTCGAACCCGCCAGGCGGCGGATGAGCGAGACCCTTGCTGTTGTCTTGGCCTTCACTTCATCCAGGTGTTGCTTGTAGGACAGTGTCCGGTCCAAGCATACGCCGAGGTACTTGGGGGCTTGCTGGAACTCCAGGCGGTTGTTGCCAACATGCACGTCCAGTTCCCTTCTTGCTTCCCGATTGTTAAGGTGGTAAGCTGCAGACACTGTCTCGCCCATGCTGAGCTGAAGGTGCCACTTCTGGAGGTAGTCTGCCAGGATGCCCATGTCTCGGTTGAGGCCATCTTCCATCGCCTTCCATGTTGGGCGGCGAAGCATGATGGCCAAGTCGTCCGCATAGCCATACTTGGTAGATGTTGTATCTGGCAGGTCGTGAATGTCTATGTTGAACAACATTGGTGAGAGGACGGAGCCTTGCGGGACACCGTTCTTCAACTTTCTGAGCCTGCTGGTCTGGCCATCGCTGGTCTGTAGGATGAAGCTACGGTTCGATAGCATCTCCATAATGAACCTCACCATGTGCCGGTCCGGGATTGTCCTCAACACTTTCAGATGTAGTCCACGGTGCCACACGGTGTCATAGGCGGCTGTCAGGTCCAGGAATACTACTCCAGCTTTTTCGTTATCCTGAAAGCTGTCCTCGATGTCCTGAGTGAGTAGCGTTACCTGATCCACTGTTGACCTGCCTCGGCGGAAGCCGGCTTGTTCCGGTGGGAGTTGTGGGTCCACCACTGGCTCGATGCGGCTGTGAATCAGCCTCTCCAGGATCTTATATGGGACACAGAGCAGAGAGATGGGCCTGTAGGACTTCGGGTCTTCGGCGGGTTTGTTCGGCTTTGGCAAGGCTATGACGGAAGCACGGCGCCAGGTCTTTGGGAGCTTGGACCTCCGGAAGCATGATGAGAAGAACGAGCATAGCCAGTAAGATGTTCTTTCACTTTGGTGTATGACAAACTCTGGGTGGATATTGTCTCGACCTGATGACTTGCCCGGCTTCAGTTTGTTGATTGCTGCACTTAGTTCGGCTACTGTGAAGTCTCCTGAGAGGTTAGCATCGACGCTGGCTGCCTTGGAGAGAGACGATACCTCACACGAGGTCAATCGTGTGACGTTTCTGTCAGCATCAGGGAAGCGACCATTTTTCAGGAGCTGGGAAGCAATGGCATCTGCTGTCACTGGACATCTGCGGGGGGTTGTTTTTCTCCCTGAGAGCAGGTTGATGGTCTGCCACGCCTTCCGGCTAGAGTGGGTGAAGTCGATAGCTTCCACTACTTCAGTCCACCTGGCCCTTCGGGTGTCGTCCAGCTTCTGCAATCGGGTTGTTGCTGTTGCGTCCATTTCTTCCCTGGAGCTTGCCTGCTGGTGTTGGCGCAGCAGGCAGCTGCACTCCTCATCCCAGCCCGGGATGTAGTTCTTATTGTAGCCACGTGGGATGTTGTGCTTTGCTGCCCTGAGGAGGACTTCACAGTAGGCGGCGTATGCAGCATCCACATCAGCTGCTTCTGGATCCAGGAGACCAGCAGTTCTTCTTTCCGTTTCCGCCATAAACTGCCGCCAGTTCGCCTTCCTGAAGTTCCATCTCCTGACCGGTTTGCCAGATACCGGCTGTACCAGTGATGGTACTTTGATGATGGATGGCCGGTGGTGTGAACGAGGGAACCTGTCCAAGACACGTCTCTCCGGTTTCAGGTCGTTACTGCGGCATACGGCAAAGGCCTGGGTTGGTGTGAGAGTTCCAGCGTGCAGAAAAGAAGCTTGGGGGCTCCTTTGGGTCGAAGAGCAGCAATGCCTCAGCGTTAGAAGCCCACTCACTCAGCGCTTCACCATCCTGTGATGTGTGGTTGTAACCCCAATCTGTATGTTGGCAATTGAAGTCACCTGCATAGATGGCGGGAGGAGTCACAGATGGTAGTGATGATACATTCAGCACAGTTGGTGGGGGCTTGTATACATTCACAACAGATGTTTCTTGGATTTTGGTGACCGGCCACTCAATATTGCAGCCGGGTGGAGATTGACTGGTGGCTGACCAGCTCAATCCTTCCCGGACAAAGGTTGCCATTCCATGCTTCTTGCTGTGGATGGATCCGGTGAGGAAGAACCCAGGCAGTTTGAGGTTGTCGTCAGAAACCCAGTGTGTCTCTTCTCTGAAGTAACATTGGTATTAAAATCCTAAAACTTTCTTTTCATTTTCGTTGTTGCAAGATCAGACACATTTTGACAGGCTTCACATATATCAGATACATTAGATATTACAGCTCTTGTAGGGAAAATTCACAGAGCAGGAGACCCCCCCCCAAAAAGTACAAATCAAAATCAGACTCTGCCCTAATGAACAAGCTGGTTCCTCCAACGCTTTCGAAAATGTAGGCTAAGAGTGTATCAATATATATGTATACACAACATATAATCCATATATCATATGTATAAAATAAATTTAAAAAAAAATTAAGACTAAGAGAGCAAGAATTTTAAAACATAATTTTTTACATATGCGATCATAAAAGAAAGGTGTAGAAAGTAATAAAAATAGAATAAGGTAAATAAATACAGTCCGAAATAAATCATAATAAATTAAATATATATATATATATAAATAACATAAAAGTGAATATACGCGTAAGAAAATAGATCATTATAAGAACCACATATAATAATGGATAAGGGAAAGAAAACAGCAGTTGAGATAATTGCGGGGATATATCCTAAATATAAACAAGAGATAGAAAATATTTCCAAAAAGTGGGAGAAGCGAACAAAAAAATTGGTGACAAAATGGCCTAAGGGTGGTACGGTTGATAGAGAAATATGCTATCTGATGGGGGGGGTAATAGCCAATTATAAACCGGGAGATAAAACCAAGGAAAGACAGCTGAAAAGGGAACAGGAAAAAGTGATCTTAGGGTGGTTCAGATCCTTTGCTAGAGAGCAGGGCATGGGGATATCAGGTGATTTCGGGGAGATGATGACCCCTCCCCCGTATGCCTTGCAACCGCAGGGGCAGGGGGGAGAGAAGGAGGGGGGTGTACACCAAGCAGGCCCAATTATGCCTGGCGCGCCGCCAGGAGAGAAGGTCATTTGTCCAGTAGTAAAAGGGCAAGTTGAAATAAGTGGGTGGGTGGAGCATGAGGAAGATGCAGAGCAGGTGAGGGAAACAAAAGAGCGTCTCCAGGGTAAGGAAAAGGAGGTGGAAGAGAGAGTACAAGAGCTTAAAAAGGATTATGAAGAGGCGGAAAATATGAACAAATTGATTTAAAAAAATGGGAAGAATACGATAGCTACCACAGTAAGATAGTGAAAACAGCAAATGAGATAAGGAGCACTGAGGGAAAAAAGAGAGCAGGCAAAGGTCGTAAATCAACTGAGCAGGGGCAGGAAAATTATGGGAGGGAAGATTGCGGAGAAGGGGGGTCAAAACAGGAAGTAAAATCAGCACACATACAGGGGGATATAGCTGGGCGATACACTAGTAGAACAAGAACAATACAGAAGCCCAGGCGGTATCGTGAGGAGGAGGAAAGCCCCACCATGGTGGGGCCATTATTGGTTAGAGATAATATACCCCGATACATTCCCTGGTCCACTCAGGACATGCAAAATGTAATAACAAATCTCCCTGAGTTGCAGAATGGAGCAAGCCACTGGATCAGGGTGCTGGAGGAGGAGACAACGGGCCGGATCCTGGCGGTGGGGGACCTGAAGGCACTCCTGGGGAAGGTCGTGGGGATGGAAACAATGCTGGACATATTCGAGCAGGCCGGCTTTGTCAGAGACCAAGTGCAGACCCCCGCAGTGGATGGGGGGCCATTTGATAACGTGCGGGGGACTGTCTGGACTGCACTACGAGCGCTGTATCCTGCACGACCTGACATCACAACCTTAACGGGGCCACCGTTAAAAAGTGATGAACTGCCAGCAACATACATTCACCTGCAGTTGCGGAGGTGGAGGCAGATAACTGAACGGAATATACAGCTGGACCCCATAATGACTACCCTCTTCCGTAAAGCCATACGGGAGGGGATGCCTTCAGAAGTGGGGCGCCGCCTCGATGAGGTGGTGGGACTGAACACCATGACCCACAGAGAGTTTGTGGAGCATGTAGTGCACGCTGTAGAGAGGCAGCGGAAAGAGGGGAAAAAGCTGGAGGATCAAGCTAAAGACATCCAAAGAAAACTGCTGCAGTTGCAGCTGGAGGAACTTAAAGCCAAAGAAAAAAAGACCAGAGAGGCAAAAGAGCTGGAAAAAGAGAAAGAGGCAAAAAAAGTGGCTTCTGTGAAAATACAGAACGCGGACAATGGTTTCTTTGACATTGAGGCACCCCTCACGCCTGAACCATGGAGTAGCCCGATGGCACCCCCGTCGACGGTGGTCTACAACTTCTCCGGCAACCCTCATCCGGTGGCCATGCAAGGTAATATGCAAGGGGGGGGGGCGCAAATGGGTGGGAACCAAATGAGGGGAGGGCCAGGGAATGATGGGCAGCTCAATCAGTGGAGAGGTCAGCAGAATCAGAACAGCCATATGTCGAATAGAAACTGGAACCAATCAGGTTTCCCTAACCAGCAGAGGCGAGGTCCCATAGTATGTTATGGATGTGGTCAGGAGGGCCACATAAGGAGGCAGTGCCCAAACACACAAAACACAAGCCCCGCTAATCAGGGGAACTGGGCCCCCAGTCAGCCCCAGCAACTGCAGGGCTATCCCAACCTGGCTCCACCCCCTCAGGTGCAAGCCCCCTATCCCAGTCAGCCCCAGCAACTGCAGGGCTATCCCAACTTGGCTCCGCCTCCTCAGGTGCAAACCCCATATCAGGCCAGAGGGCCTGTAAATTACCGAGGTTCCCACTAGGGGTGCCCAGAGAACCCAGGCAGAGTAGGACAACATGTACTGATAACAACGGGTTCAGAGCAAGAGCCTATAATAAATGTACAAATCGGAGGAAAAGTTGTCCCCATGATGATAGATACTGGTGCAACATGCACTTGCATTCAGAAAGAATATGCCTCACATCTGCCACTGTCGGGGGAAGTCATTCAAACAGTAGGGTTCTCAGGGAAAATAATGTTAAGCCCGACCACACAACCGGTAACAATAAAAATCGGTACAAAAGAAGCTAAATTAGGGGTGGTGGTATGTAAAAATTCCCCCGTAAGCCTTCTAGGACGAGATGCAATTTTTGCTTTAGGACTAAACTTAAATTGTGAGGGAGGGGGAATGGATTTAACAGGAATGTACTATATGGAAAACCACCCCATGACAAATGTATATGAGATAGGGGAGATTGAAACACAGGTAAACGACCGCATATGGAACACTTGGAAACCATACGTTGAAGCCCAGATCCCAGATGCAACGGAGCCAGAGGAGGGTTTACATTGTACAATGAGAGTCGATCCCACACAGAGCTTAGAGCTAGAAAAGGAGTGGAATGAAGAAAAAAAGAAGGGAGAATTTTTAGTGACAACTGCACTCTTGATAGGGCAGGAAGGAGCTGCGTTAAAAGTGTGCGAGACCCTGTGGACTGACAAATGGTTTCAAGAGCAAAATGCAGCCCCACACATAGCATTGAAAGTCAACCCAGGGTACCAGGCTAAGGACTTAGGTCCCATGGTTAAGAGAGCTGCATGCCTCGACTTTAGGCCGACAGAAAATCCCTTAATTTGGTGCACCGAAGATTGTGCAATGATCAAAATTATGGTGAGTACCACAATGTGGGGAAAGCCCCAATTGGTGAGGGTACCGGGGGAAGAGGGTACAACACGGGAAGAATCAGGGGGGGATCTGGATTTAGAGGAGCTTTTGGGCCAATTGCCAGCTCAGTTGTGGTCACAGCATGATACTGATGTGGGTAAAGTAAAATCAGCAAACCCGGTCGAAGTGCATTTAAAGCCAGGATGTATCGGTCCTTTTACAGCACAATATCCTCTAAAAGAGGACGCAGTGGAGGGAGTGAGGACAACAATAGCAGGCCTGCTAGAGGCCGGGGTACTCAGAACCACGCGCAGTCCGTGCAATACACCGATACTGCCAATGCGAAAAGCAGATGGGGAAAAATGGAGATTGGTACAGGACCTGAGAGCAGTTAATGATGTAGTGCAGGATATGACTGCAGTGGTACCTAACCCTCATACTTTACTAACCAACGTTCCTCGCACCGCAAAATGGTTTACCGTGATAGACCTGTGTTCTGCCTTTTTCAGCATACCATTGGCTGTACAAAGTCAAGAGCTATTTGCCTTCACATTTGAGAATCAGCAGTATACCTACAACAGAATGCCACAGGGGTACAAACATGCACCACATGTGTTTAATCAAGTGTTGAAAAATGATCTGCAAGGATTGAATATTGAAAGTGTGGTTTTGCAATATGTTGATGACTTGTTGTTATGTGCAGACACAAAGGAAAAATGCGCGACTGACAGCATGAAGCTGCTGGAGAAACTGGCCGAGGGGGGGCACAAAGTGTCCAGGAAAAAACTGCAGTTCTGCTCCCAGGAGGTGGAGTATTTGGGACGAGTAATCTCGGCGGCCGGTAAAGGAATGTCAAACAAACAGTTGGAAACAATAATGCGAATTCCTCAGCCTCAGACAGTGGGGCAAATGATGACATTTTTGGGAATGACGGGATTTAGCATGGAGTGGGTGGAAGCATACTCTGAAAAAACGCAACCATTGAGAAAAATAATGAAAGAGGCAGGCCAAGAAAAATTGTCAAACAGATTAACATGGGATGCAGAGGCAGAGACTGCCTTTACTTGTATTAAGCAAGAATTAATGCAAGCACCTGCACTGGCGACACCTGATTATAAAAACCCATTTGACCTATATGTAACAACAAAAAGGGGATATATGACAGCGGTACTAATGCAAACAACACATGTGGGTAAAAGAAAACAAGCAGTGGCCTATTACAGCGCGAAGTTGGATAGTGTTGCTTCTGCTTATCCTCCATGTTACCAGGATCTGGCAGGCATCTGGGAAGCCTACCAAAAAGCAGTTTCAGTCACCATGGGGTACCCGGTAAGAATATACACGTATCACAAAGTTGTAGAAATGCTAGACCAGGCGAAATTTGTGTTGACACCTGCCCGAATACACAAGTATCAAATGTTGTTAGCTTTTTCAGACATCACGTTTGTCAAGTGTGATACAGTAAATCCAGCAGAATATGTCCCACTCCCAGGTGATGGGATACCTCATGAGTGTGTCCCGGAGAGCAAAGAATTCATGAAATTACGCGAAGATCTAAAAACAGAACCACTGCAACAGGAGGGTAAAAGAATCGTGTTTGTGGACGGTTCAAGTTACTTAGATCACAGAGGAATACATTCGGGTTATGCAGTGGTTGAAAAGCGAGGTGCCAAGTGGGTGACCTTAGAAGCTGAAAAATGTCAACAACCCTGCTCAGCACAGCTGGCTGAGCTCAAGGCCCTAACCCGAGCATGCGAATTAATGGCAGGGCAAGACGCAGACATATATACTGATTCTGCATATGCTCATGGGGTGTGTCATTACTTTGGAGCAGTATGGAAAGCCCGAGGTTTTCAAAAAACAAATGGCACTGACATACAGCATAAGGAACAGATTTTGGAGTTAATATTGGCAATGTTGAAACCAAAGCAATTGGCAATAGTCAAGTGTCAAGCACATAAAGGGAAACAATTTTGTGATAAAGGGCAATAATAATGCTGATGAGGCAGCAAGACAAGCCTCGGGAAGTAAAGTTTCATTAGTTGCACCGACAATGATATTACATCCAAAACCATCACTAGTCGATATAAGGGAAGCACAACTGGAGGCGAATACTATGGAAAAAAACAGACTGGGCCAGGCGAGGGGCTATGCAAGGCACGGATGGGTTATGGCGAAATGTGGAGGGATTGCTTGTGGTTCCGGGACCACTACTAACCCAACTAATCAGTGAAGCGCATGGCCATGATCATTGTGCACGGGGACAGGTATTGAGGAATATTAAAAAGCAGGGATTGTGTTCACCTTACTTACAAAATCGAATCGATTATCAGTTGAGGTTGTGTGAAATATGTGCTCAAAATAACATACGGAAGCCATTAACAGCACCAATTGGCCACATGCCAACACCAGAAGGGCCCTTTAAGCACCTAATGATGGATTATGTAGACATGATACACAAGGTAAAAGGTAAGAGATACCTGTTGGTAGTCATAGATCGGTTTAGCCGCTGGGTGGAAGCCATTCCCACCAAGAACCAAGGGTCAGGAACTGTGGTAAAATTTCTGGTGAATGAAGTTATTCCAAGGTTTGGCATACCAGTGACCATTCATAGGACATGTATTGAGACAAGTTGCACAGACTTTAAAAATAAAGCAAAGGTATGGGTGCGTATACCACCCACAGTCACAGGGCATGGTGGAGAGAGTAAATGGGATTCTTAAAGCCAAGATTAGCAAAATATGTCACGATACTAACATGAATTGGGTAGATGCCCTACCTCTGGCGTTAATGTGTTACAGGAGCCAGGAAAGCAGAATTACCCACCTTAGCCCTCATGAGATGGTCACGGGTAGGAGAATGCCATCACCCCAATTAAGTGGGCAGTCAGAAGGCCCTCCGTTAGAAGAAATGGAGCTGAGCCTTCGACAGTATATGCATCAACTCTCTGCCATTCACCAAATTATATTTGAGCAGGAACAATCCAGAGATCCAGAACCAGCAGCAGAGGACCAGCCAGTGCGCCCCGGGGACTGGGTGTACATCCGACGATTTCGACGAAAGTGGAACGACGTGCGACGAGAAGGTCCCTATCGAGTGACTCGAACTTCCCCAACTGCTCTCTACTTAGAGTAGAAGAAGCGGAGGATAATCTCGAGGAAGAAGATGACCCGGGAGAGGGACCTAGTCAAGTACCTCCTTGTCGTGTTAGTCCTCCAGAACCACCTGGGGGGAGTGACACTGATTACTTTGGGGGACTTGAGTTTGGGGAGCCTGAATCTGGCGAGCCTGCACAAGATATGGCAGAAATGGGAGACATTGCTGATGACTTATTGGGCGGAGGTGGTACAGAGGAACGAGACGCTGAGAGGAGATATAGTGAGGACTACGGCGACATTGAAACAGTCGATTTCTCATGTTTGGACTGGGACTAATGAAACAAGCTGGCTGGGGGCTGACAATGAGGCGGTGACTAAATTAATACAGGAAACGTTGGAGGAAATTAGGGTAATGCATGTTGAAGAGGAAAGGGAGAAGGATAAGGATTACCATAATAGAGAAACTGAAATTTATGTAATGGCATCCCAAAACACACACCCAGAAGAAGGGGAAAACACTCAGTCTAAGACCATGGATGGTGCTGTTATTTTGGGGATAATATTGATAGTTTGCGCCATTATAGTAGTAGCACCCCTAGGAATAGCAGCAGGAATAAAATTTGCAAGACCAAAAGAGAAGGGAATTGAAATTTCCCTTTTTATAATGTTGATAGTAGTAACCTTAATGATAGCAGGCACTTATTTTATTTTAAGTGGAATGGGTACTCAAAATAAACTGAAAGGTGAAATTGGTAAACATAAGCATCATCCCTCTGAGATAACTGATAGAGCTAAACGCGAGGTAAAGATTAAAACAGCCAACACCCCATTGTGGGTACGTACGCAGTCGAATAGATGGTGGAAATGGGCTAACTACACTGCAAGAGTACACACCCCTGAATCATGCATGATTTGCGCAGAAGCAGAGCCAGTACTAACTCTAAGCCCAAACCCAAACAGCTATGTAAAATGTATGTATGACAAACAGGCCAAAAAGGGAAGAAATAAGAGCATGTCAAATTATAAGTGTCCCATCCAATGTATAGAAGAATTGGGATCAAGTATAAAACAGGTCGACGAAACTAGAGCGTGCAGAAAGTACAATTTAGTGCAAAGTTATGATTCGCGTATAGAGAAGAAAAAATTACAATTGACAGACGGGTCCTATGAATGTTATGAGGTCACCAATGGTAGAGTACAGGTAGGCACTTTCCCAGGTGACTGTCAGATTAGATGGACATGTAATGGGACCAAAGAGCAGGGCCGCCCTCAGTTAAATTACACTAATTTGCCATGGTTACTACAAGATACTGAACATGCCATCATAAATTATACACAAAATATAAACTCCACAGGGATAACGACCCCCAAATGCCAGAATATAATTACTGCAGATAAAAGGGTGGCTGATATGTTCTGGATGTGTGGGGAGGATATATATAGTCGTTTACCAATAGGTTGGATGGGAACATGTGCTCGCGTAATGCTGGCTCATTCAGTTGCAATTGGATACCCAGCCCAAGAAGGTCCAACCTCTAGTGGGCGCCAGAGAAGAAGTGATGAGACTGAGTCCGAGATAACTATAGATGTAATTGGCCAACCAAGGGGGATCCCTAATGAATTTAAGGCCAGGAATGAGATATTAGCGGGATTTGAGTCTATCATTCCATGGATAACTGTAAACAAAAATGTGGAGTGGATAAACTACATATATTATAATCAGCAAAGGTTTATGAACCACACCGACGTGGCATTGTCAGCCCTAGGAGAACAGCTAGCGGCAACTAGCAAAATGGTTAGTCAAAATCGCTGGGTCTTGGACTGGATGCTGGCCGAAAAGGGAGGTGTCTGTGTAATGTTTGGAAAAGACTGCTGTACTTTTATCCCCAATAACACCTCCCCAGAAGGGACGTTTACACATGCAATGGACAGATTGAAGGCCCTGAGACATGAGGTGAATGAGAATGCTGGATATGGCCATGCTGTGGGGGACTGGCTGGAGCAGGCTATTGGACAGTGGGGAAGTTGGCTGGCCAAAATAGGTCTGATAGTGGGGATAGCACTGGTGGTGGTGCTGGTGGTGCTATCTTGTGTTCTCCCCCTTTTGAGATCTTCTTTCCACAGTGCTATAGGTATCCATCTGGTGTCATACAGGGGCAGTATTGCAGAGACCTGGCGCCAGACGGGAGAGTCCTGGTATCAGAGGCCGCAAGCACGAGCCAGGGAGACTGAGGGAGCAGAGAGGGTGCCAACAGCTCCAGAAGTGCCCCCGCGAAACCAGTACGAGAACACCAAGCCGGTGCACCTGACAGAGGGAGGAACGGCATCACCAACAGTGCCCCAGTTGAACCTGTACGAGATCTGCAAACCAGGATACCCGCAGCGTGTGCCGATTGCATCCTTCGGGCGGCAGACGTCCCCAGAGGCCACTGGATACTACGACGATTTTTACTGTTACGAATAACGTGTTAACCGATTTAGTAGAAGTTTGTGATAATTTTAGGAGTGGGTTAATTAGAGTAATACATGCTGCTTTTTGATATGGCCATGGCCAGTAAGATTGTGCGTGATGCACTGCGACAGAAAGCGTTGGAGGAGCCTTGGGAGCAGCGTTACATTGAGGAGTCAAATGCATTTGGATGTTGCTATGGTAGCAAGGGATGTGCAGGGACCCAATTTAGTATACATGGGGTGGGACATACCCGGCGCTGCCTATCACTGCGAATGACGGCAGCCAAGGCCAAGGTGGCAACTGCCTTACCCTTCCCAGGTCAAACAGGTCAATGGATGATGCCAACCTTGTGGTTACTGTCATACTATGATGGGCCCAATAATATACAACCAAGCTGGGTTCATGTGAAAAAGCTTACTATACCCTGGTACACGGTAAAGAATGAACCGACAACGCAAATTGACATCACAATGTCAAGAATTCACTTCATCTGCGAAGCTGAACTTGACATTCAGAAAGCACTGGCCCCACACGCTAGCTTTTTTGCAACAATCAGAGAAGAAATATTGGTAATGTGGAAGGGGAGTAAAGTCCTCTGGTCCAGTAACCCCCTGGCATATCAAGTGTATTTAGACACACTGGGCCAACTGAATAACTCCTGTCCAAGGCCCCCTCCCTGTGCACTGGGCCCTGAGTGTCCAATTTGTCTGAGTCCTGCTGAAAGCATGGAGAGCATCCCGATGCCACCTGACCCGGTGCAGAGACAGGCTACAGCTGCAACAGAGGGCAGGCAAGAGAGCCCGGTAGTCCCTATGCAGGTGGTGCATCCTCTGCCTGCCCTGTCGGTAGAAAGTGAAGCACCAGGGAACCCTCCGGACTCCACTGAGACTCCTGCCCCAAACCCCTACCCCTTCTCCCCTCAATCCCCTGATTCACTCTCAGTGCTCCTGAGTCCTCCCCAAAACCCCTACCCTTTCTCCCCTCAATCCCCTGATTCACTCGCAGCGCTCCTGAATCATCCTCCCTCAAACCCCTATCTCTTCTCCCCCCAATCCCCTGAACCAATTGAGTCAGACAATGATTACACACCCACAGTGCCCCGGCGTCCTTCCCCAGGCTCTTCCCCTGCCTCTACCTATTCTGACTCAGATGCGGTCAGCTCACCGGATAGGCCCAGAACCCTGGATATACCCAGGCGGCATAATGGCCTGATATTTACCAGGGTACCGAGAAGGTCATACAGATTGCAGAACCTGGAGCCGTTCGGGGCCATAAATCATGACCCCGAAAGGGGGGATATGTAGGGAAAATTCACAGAGCAGGAGACCCCCCCCCAAAAAGTACAAATCAAAATCAGACTCTGCCCTAATGAACAAGCTGGTTCCTCCAACGCTTTCGAAAATGTAGGCTAAGAGTGTATCAATATATATGTATACACAACATATAATCCATATATCATATGTATGCTGTTTTTATTAAATTGAATGAACCTAGAACCTGTTTATAACCAAGCTTATGAAAACGCAAGAAACCACAGTGTACACTGTCGATAGGAGAGCAAAGACTGCAAGATTAAAGAATTATGTTTAGTCACTTAGAATAAAGTAGTGAGTAGATGTGTAGTAATATATATTCCATAATTTCTTTGATGATTAATGTATATCTTCTATGATGTCACTGCTGTTCAGTTTACCTATACTTTCTATGACTTACTTTTATTTTCATTTGATGTCTATCATATAATTTCTATGATTTTGATTTGACTGATGCTCAGTACATCTGTGTACTCCTTTATGACTTTTTACTGATGAATATTGTTATTAGAAATGCATAGGTGGCCCACATGTAATAATCCAAAGCTAAGTGAAATGATGAATATGAGGTGGAAATCACCAAAACTGATCTATAGGTCGTAGAAAGTTCTGGAAAACACTATATAGTGAATAGCACCGTGTTTCATATGTTTTTCTTGTTAAAAACTTAAGTTTATTAGACGACACAGCCTATAGCACAAAATGTATGGAAAATGATCTTTCTTTGTTTTGAGAATCAAGGGGAAAACTCGCCACAGTGGTTTCAGGACTGAAAAGTAAACATCTGCAACGTAGCCAGGTCATATGATGGTTTTTAAGAAAGCTATTGGTTGTACTGAGATAAGGATTGTGCATAAAAAGAAGGTTTTGTCTATTATTCAAGGTTGGAAATCTGAGGATTTGAACTGGCTTTTGTGCACGTGTGCTACAATAAAGTCAAATTTTCTGCAGACTTTGCTTTCGTGGGATCTTTTCACTTCCTGGAATTGTTTTACAACTGATTGGAGATCGGACCTTGAGAGCTTCTGTTTCCTAGCAACGACATTTGGGGGCTCGTCCGGGATACGAAAGAGGATTTGCTGAAACTTCCGGTGCCTGGAGGACTGGGGAGGAGGATACTCGCTCCTTGAACGCCGTACAACCAATCAGAAGGTAAGAGTATTTAACTATTCATATTCCGAACTAGGGGATGCCCTTCTGACCTCTTTTCCCTGGCGCTGGAAGCGAAAAATCTTCTCGTATAACTAACCTGGCAACTAATACCGGAAATTGAAGGGGGAGATAACGGCAAACGATCTCTGCAGAAAATGCGCGCAGCGATCTGTGAGTGAATTCAGTGTGATATGGTGTTATAAAATTGTGTCGGATATATGTTTGAAGCAGAACTTGTATTTAGTCTAAAGGTGCATTGACATTGGCGTATCGTGAACAGTGGTTGAATTCATAAAGTGTGTTGGAGAAATGTTTGTTTAAGCAGAACTTGTATTAAGTCAAAACAAAATTATATCGATACGGTGGATTGAAGTTGTATTTGTTGCTACTAACGGTGTTAAGTTGTTAAATGTCATAGAGTGTCAGAGACTTGGAAGGAAAGAAGCCCACAAAGGGCCTCCTGCAAGAATCTCTGATAAAAAGTGTGTCGTCTAAAGGTATGATGCCTAGAATGCCTGTGCTTTGAGCGGATTGTGTAAGAGAAAATACTGGAATGCTATGCTGAGGCCTAGACTGTTGGTACTGTACTTTGAGCAAATATAACGGTGTATTCAGAGAACTGAGTTAGAGAAATTTTTTTTAATTTTTTTTTTTTAAATAAAAAATAAAAAATAATTTTTTTAAAAAATTAAGACTAAGAGAGCAAGAATTTTAAAACATAATTTTTTACATATGCGATCATAAAAGAAAGGTGTAGAAAGTAATAAAAATAGAATAAGGTAAATAAATACAGTCCGAAATAAATCATAATAAATTAAATATATATATATATATAAATAACATAAAAGTGAATATACGCGTAAGAAAATAGATCATTATAAGAACCACATATAATAATGGATAAGGGAAAGAAAACAGCAGTTGAGATAATTGCGGGGATATATCCTAAATATAAACAAGAGATAGAAAATATTTCCAAAAAGTGGGAGAAGCGAACAAAAAAATTGGTGACAAAATGGCCTAAGGGTGGTACGGTTGATAGAGAAATATGCTATCTGATGGGGGGGGTAATAGCCAATTATAAACCGGGAGATAAAACCAAGGAAAGACAGCTGAAAAGGGAACAGGAAAAAGTGATCTTAGGGTGGTTCAGATCCTTTGCTAGAGAGCAGGGCATGGGGATATCAGGTGATTTCGGGGAGATGATGACCCCTCCCCCGTATGCCTTGCAACCGCAGGGGCAGGGGGGAGAGAAGGAGGGGGGTGTACACCAAGCAGGCCCAATTATGCCTGGCGCGCCGCCAGGAGAGAAGGTCATTTGTCCAGTAGTAAAAGGGCAAGTTGAAATAAGTGGGTGGGTGGAGCATGAGGAAGATGCAGAGCAGGTGAGGGAAACAAAAGAGCGTCTCCAGGGTAAGGAAAAGGAGGTGGAAGAGAGAGTACAAGAGCTTAAAAAGGATTATGAAGAGGCGGAAAATATGAACAAATTGATTTAAAAAAATGGGAAGAATACGATAGCTACCACAGTAAGATAGTGAAAACAGCAAATGAGATAAGGAGCACTGAGGGAAAAAAGAGAGCAGGCAAAGGTCGTAAATCAACTGAGCAGGGGCAGGAAAATTATGGGAGGGAAGATTGCGGAGAAGGGGGGTCAAAACAGGAAGTAAAATCAGCACACATACAGGGGGATATAGCTGGGCGATACACTAGTAGAACAAGAACAATACAGAAGCCCAGGCGGTATCGTGAGGAGGAGGAAAGCCCCACCATGGTGGGGCCATTATTGGTTAGAGATAATATACCCCGATACATTCCCTGGTCCACTCAGGACATGCAAAATGTAATAACAAATCTCCCTGAGTTGCAGAATGGAGCAAGCCACTGGATCAGGGTGCTGGAGGAGGAGACAACGGGCCGGATCCTGGCGGTGGGGGACCTGAAGGCACTCCTGGGGAAGGTCGTGGGGATGGAAACAATGCTGGACATATTCGAGCAGGCCGGCTTTGTCAGAGACCAAGTGCAGACCCCCGCAGTGGATGGGGGGCCATTTGATAACGTGCGGGGGACTGTCTGGACTGCACTACGAGCGCTGTATCCTGCACGACCTGACATCACAACCTTAACGGGGCCACCGTTAAAAAGTGATGAACTGCCAGCAACATACATTCACCTGCAGTTGCGGAGGTGGAGGCAGATAACTGAACGGAATATACAGCTGGACCCCATAATGACTACCCTCTTCCGTAAAGCCATACGGGAGGGGATGCCTTCAGAAGTGGGGCGCCGCCTCGATGAGGTGGTGGGACTGAACACCATGACCCACAGAGAGTTTGTGGAGCATGTAGTGCACGCTGTAGAGAGGCAGCGGAAAGAGGGGAAAAAGCTGGAGGATCAAGCTAAAGACATCCAAAGAAAACTGCTGCAGTTGCAGCTGGAGGAACTTAAAGCCAAAGAAAAAAAGACCAGAGAGGCAAAAGAGCTGGAAAAAGAGAAAGAGGCAAAAAAAGTGGCTTCTGTGAAAATACAGAACGCGGACAATGGTTTCTTTGACATTGAGGCACCCCTCACGCCTGAACCATGGAGTAGCCCGATGGCACCCCCGTCGACGGTGGTCTACAACTTCTCCGGCAACCCTCATCCAGCCATGCAAGGTAATATGCAAGGGGGGGGGGCGCAAATGGGTGGGAACCAAATGAGGGGAGGGCCAGGGAATGATGGGCAGCTCAATCAGTGGAGAGGTCAGCAGAATCAGAACAGCCATATGTCGAATAGAAACTGGAACCAATCAGGTTTCCCTAACCAGCAGAGGCGAGGTCCCATAGTATGTTATGGATGTGGTCAGGAGGGCCACATAAGGAGGCAGTGCCCAAACACACAAAACACAAGCCCCGCTAATCAGGGGAACTGGGCCCCCAGTCAGCCCCAGCAACTGCAGGGCTATCCCAACCTGGCTCCACCCCCTCAGGTGCAAGCCCCCTATCCCAGTCAGCCCCAGCAACTGCAGGGCTATCCCAACTTGGCTCCGCCTCCTCAGGTGCAAACCCCATATCAGGCCAGAGGGCCTGTAAATTACCGAGGTTCCCACTAGGGGTGCCCAGAGAACCCAGGCAGAGTAGGACAACATGTACTGATAACAACGGGTTCAGAGCAAGAGCCTATAATAAATGTACAAATCGGAGGAAAAGTTGTCCCCATGATGATAGATACTGGTGCAACATGCACTTGCATTCAGAAAGAATATGCCTCACATCTGCCACTGTCGGGGGAAGTCATTCAAACAGTAGGGTTCTCAGGGAAAATAATGTTAAGCCCGACCACACAACCGGTAACAATAAAAATCGGTACAAAAGAAGCTAAATTAGGGGTGGTGGTATGTAAAAATTCCCCCGTAAGCCTTCTAGGACGAGATGCAATTTTTGCTTTAGGACTAAACTTAAATTGTGAGGGAGGGGGAATGGATTTAACAGGAATGTACTATATGGAAAACCACCCCATGACAAATGTATATGAGATAGGGGAGATTGAAACACAGGTAAACGACCGCATATGGAACACTTGGAAACCATACGTTGAAGCCCAGATCCCAGATGCAACGGAGCCAGAGGAGGGTTTACATTGTACAATGAGAGTCGATCCCACACAGAGCTTAGAGCTAGAAAAGGAGTGGAATGAAGAAAAAAAGAAGGGAGAATTTTTAGTGACAACTGCACTCTTGATAGGGCAGGAAGGAGCTGCGTTAAAAGTGTGCGAGACCCTGTGGACTGACAAATGGTTTCAAGAGCAAAATGCAGCCCCACACATAGCATTGAAAGTCAACCCAGGGTACCAGGCTAAGGACTTAGGTCCCATGGTTAAGAGAGCTGCATGCCTCGACTTTAGGCCGACAGAAAATCCCTTAATTTGGTGCACCGAAGATTGTGCAATGATCAAAATTATGGTGAGTACCACAATGTGGGGAAAGCCCCAATTGGTGAGGGTACCGGGGGAAGAGGGTACAACACGGGAAGAATCAGGGGGGGATCTGGATTTAGAGGAGCTTTTGGGCCAATTGCCAGCTCAGTTGTGGTCACAGCATGATACTGATGTGGGTAAAGTAAAATCAGCAAACCCGGTCGAAGTGCATTTAAAGCCAGGATGTATCGGTCCTTTTACAGCACAATATCCTCTAAAAGAGGACGCAGTGGAGGGAGTGAGGACAACAATAGCAGGCCTGCTAGAGGCCGGGGTACTCAGAACCACGCGCAGTCCGTGCAATACACCGATACTGCCAATGCGAAAAGCAGATGGGGAAAAATGGAGATTGGTACAGGACCTGAGAGCAGTTAATGATGTAGTGCAGGATATGACTGCAGTGGTACCTAACCCTCATACTTTACTAACCAACGTTCCTCGCACCGCAAAATGGTTTACCGTGATAGACCTGTGTTCTGCCTTTTTCAGCATACCATTGGCTGTACAAAGTCAAGAGCTATTTGCCTTCACATTTGAGAATCAGCAGTATACCTACAACAGAATGCCACAGGGGTACAAACATGCACCACATGTGTTTAATCAAGTGTTGAAAAATGATCTGCAAGGATTGAATATTGAAAGTGTGGTTTTGCAATATGTTGATGACTTGTTGTTATGTGCAGACACAAAGGAAAAATGCGCGACTGACAGCATGAAGCTGCTGGAGAAACTGGCCGAGGGGGGGCACAAAGTGTCCAGGAAAAAACTGCAGTTCTGCTCCCAGGAGGTGGAGTATTTGGGACGAGTAATCTCGGCGGCCGGTAAAGGAATGTCAAACAAACAGTTGGAAACAATAATGCGAATTCCTCAGCCTCAGACAGTGGGGCAAATGATGACATTTTTGGGAATGACGGGATTTAGCATGGAGTGGGTGGAAGCATACTCTGAAAAAACGCAACCATTGAGAAAAATAATGAAAGAGGCAGGCCAAGAAAAATTGTCAAACAGATTAACATGGGATGCAGAGGCAGAGACTGCCTTTACTTGTATTAAGCAAGAATTAATGCAAGCACCTGCACTGGCGACACCTGATTATAAAAACCCATTTGACCTATATGTAACAACAAAAAGGGGATATATGACAGCGGTACTAATGCAAACAACACATGTGGGTAAAAGAAAACAAGCAGTGGCCTATTACAGCGCGAAGTTGGATAGTGTTGCTTCTGCTTATCCTCCATGTTACCAGGATCTGGCAGGCATCTGGGAAGCCTACCAAAAAGCAGTTTCAGTCACCATGGGGTACCCGGTAAGAATATACACGTATCACAAAGTTGTAGAAATGCTAGACCAGGCGAAATTTGTGTTGACACCTGCCCGAATACACAAGTATCAAATGTTGTTAGCTTTTTCAGACATCACGTTTGTCAAGTGTGATACAGTAAATCCAGCAGAATATGTCCCACTCCCAGGTGATGGGATACCTCATGAGTGTGTCCCGGAGAGCAAAGAATTCATGAAATTACGCGAAGATCTAAAAACAGAACCACTGCAACAGGAGGGTAAAAGAATCGTGTTTGTGGACGGTTCAAGTTACTTAGATCACAGAGGAATACATTCGGGTTATGCAGTGGTTGAAAAGCGAGGTGCCAAGTGGGTGACCTTAGAAGCTGAAAAATGTCAACAACCCTGCTCAGCACAGCTGGCTGAGCTCAAGGCCCTAACCCGAGCATGCGAATTAATGGCAGGGCAAGACGCAGACATATATACTGATTCTGCATATGCTCATGGGGTGTGTCATTACTTTGGAGCAGTATGGAAAGCCCGAGGTTTTCAAAAAACAAATGGCACTGACATACAGCATAAGGAACAGATTTTGGAGTTAATATTGGCAATGTTGAAACCAAAGCAATTGGCAATAGTCAAGTGTCAAGCACATAAAGGGAAACAATTTTGTGATAAAGGGCAATAATAATGCTGATGAGGCAGCAAGACAAGCCTCGGGAAGTAAAGTTTCATTAGTTGCACCGACAATGATATTACATCCAAAACCATCACTAGTCGATATAAGGGAAGCACAACTGGAGGCGAATACTATGGAAAAAAACAGACTGGGCCAGGCGAGGGGCTATGCAAGGCACGGATGGGTTATGGCGAAATGTGGAGGGATTGCTTGTGGTTCCGGGACCACTACTAACCCAACTAATCAGTGAAGCGCATGGCCATGATCATTGTGCACGGGGACAGGTATTGAGGAATATTAAAAAGCAGGGATTGTGTTCACCTTACTTACAAAATCGAATCGATTATCAGTTGAGGTTGTGTGAAATATGTGCTCAAAATAACATACGGAAGCCATTAACAGCACCAATTGGCCACATGCCAGCGCCAGAAGGGCCCTTTATGCACCTAATGATGGATTATGTAGACATGATACACAAGGTAAAAGGTAAGAGATACCTGTTGGTAGTCATAGATCGGTTTAGCCGCTGGGTGGAAGCCATTCCCACCAAGAACCAAGGGTCAGGAACTGTGGTAAAATTTCTGGTGAATGAAGTTATTCCAAGGTTTGGCATACCAGTGACCATTCATAGGACATGTATTGAGACAAGTTGCACAGACTTTAAAAATAAAGCAAAGGTATGGGTGCGTATACCACCCACAGTCACAGGGCATGGTGGAGAGAGTAAATGGGATTCTTAAAGCCAAGATTAGCAAAATATGTCACGATACTAACATGAATTGGGTAGATGCCCTACCTCTGGCGTTAATGTGTTACAGGAGCCAGGAAAGCAGAATTACCCACCTTAGCCCTCATGAGATGGTCACGGGTAGGAGAATGCCATCACCCCAATTAAGTGGGCAGTCAGAAGGCCCTCCGTTAGAAGAAATGGAGCTGAGCCTTCGACAGTATATGCATCAACTCTCTGCCATTCACCAAATTATATTTGAGCAGGAACAATCCAGAGATCCAGAACCAGCAGCAGAGGACCAGCCAGTGCGCCCCGGGGACTGGGTGTACATCCGACGATTTCGACGAAAGTGGAACGACGTGCGACGAGAAGGTCCCTATCGAGTGACTCGAACTTCCCCAACTGCTCTCTACTTAGAGTAGAAGAAGCGGAGGATAATCTCGAGGAAGAAGATGACCCGGGAGAGGGACCTAGTCAAGTACCTCCTTGTCGTGTTAGTCCTCCAGAACCACCTGGGGGGAGTGACACTGATTACTTTGGGGGACTTGAGTTTGGGGAGCCTGAATCTGGCGAGCCTGCACAAGATATGGCAGAAATGGGAGACATTGCTGATGACTTATTGGGCGGAGGTGGTACAGAGGAACGAGACGCTGAGAGGAGATATAGTGAGGACTACGGCGACATTGAAACAGTCGATTTCTCATGTTTGGACTGGGACTAATGAAACAAGCTGGCTGGGGGCTGACAATGAGGCGGTGACTAAATTAATACAGGAAACGTTGGAGGAAATTAGGGTAATGCATGTTGAAGAGGAAAGGGAGAAGGATAAGGATTACCATAATAGAGAAACTGAAATTTATGTAATGGCATCCCAAAACACACACCCAGAAGAAGGGGAAAACACTCAGTCTAAGACCATGGATGGTGCTGTTATTTTGGGGATAATATTGATAGTTCGCGCCATTATAGTAGTAGCACCCCTAGGAATAGCAGCAGGAATAAAATTTGCAAGACCAAAAGAGAAGGGAATTGAAATTTCCCTTTTTATAATGTTGATAGTAGTAACCTTAATGATAGCAGGCACTTATTTTATTTTAAGTGGAATGGGTACTCAAAATAAACTGAAAGGTGAAATTGGTAAACATAAGCATCATCCCTCTGAGATAACTGATAGAGCTAAACGCGAGGTAAAGATTAAAACAGCCAACACCCCATTGTGGGTACGTACGCAGTCGAATAGATGGTGGAAATAGGCTAACTACACTGCAAGAGTACACACCCCTGAATCATGCATGATTTGCGCAGAAGCAGAGCCAGTACTAACTCTAAGCCCAAACCCAAACAGCTATGTAAAATGTATGTATGACAAACAGGCCAAAAAGGGAAGAAATAAGAGCATGTCAAATTATAAGTGTCCCATCCAATGTATAGAAGAATTGGGATCAAGTATAAAACAGGTCAACGAAACTAGAGCGTGCAGAAAGTACAATTTAGTGCAAAGTTATGATTTGCGTATAGAGAAGAAAAAATTACAATTGACAGACGGGTCCTATGAATGTTATGAGGTCACCAATGGTAGAGTACAGGTAGGCACTTTCCCAGGTGACTGTCAGATTAGATGGACATGTAATGGGACCAAAGAGCAGGGCCGCCCTCAGTTAAATTACACTAATTTGCCATGGTTACTACAAGATACTGAACATGCCATCATAAATTATACACAAAATATAAACTCCACAGGGATAACGACCCCCAAATGCCAGAATATAATTACTGCAGATAAAAGGGTGGCTGATATGTTCTGGATGTGTGGGGAGGATATATATAGTCGTTTACCAATAGGTTGGATGGGAACATGTGCTCGCGTAATGCTGGCTCATTCAGTTGCAATTGGATACCCAGCCCAAGAAGGTCCAACCTCTAGTGGGCGCCAGAGAAGAAGTGATGAGACTGAGTCCGAGATAACTATAGATGTAATTGGCCAACCAAGGGGGATCCCTAATGAATTTAAGGCCAGGAATGAGATATTAGCGGGATTTGAGTCTATCATTCCATGGATAACTGTAAACAAAAATGTGGAGTGGATAAACTACATATATTATAATCAGCAAAGGTTTATGAACCACACCGACGTGGCATTGTCAGCCCTAGGAGAACAGCTAGCGGCAACTAGCAAAATGGTTAGTCAAAATCGCTGGGTCTTGGACTGGATGCTGGCCGAAAAGGGAGGTGTCTGTGTAATGTTTGGAAAAGACTGCTGTACTTTTATCCCCAATAACACCTCCCCAGAAGGGACGTTTACACATGCAATGGACAGATTGAAGGCCCTGAGACATGAGGTGAATGAGAATGCTGGATATAGCCATGCTGTGGGGGACTGGCTGGAGCAGGCTATTGGACAGTGGGGAAGTTGGCTGGCCAAAATAGGTCTGATAGTGGGGATAGCACTGGTGGTGGTGCTGGTGGTGCTATCTTGTGTTCTCCCCCTTTTGAGATCTTCTTTCCACAGTGCTATAGGTATCCATCTGGTGTCATACAGGGGCAGTATTGCAGAGACCTGGCGCCAGACGGGAGAGTCCTGGTATCAGAGGCCGCGAGCACGAGCCAGGGAGACTGAGGGAGCAGAGAGGGTGCCAACAGCTCCAGAAGTGCCCCCGCGAAACCAGTACGAGAACACCAAGCCGGTGCACCTGACAGAGGGAGGAACGGCATCACCAACAGTGCCCCAGTTGAACCTGTACGAGATCTGCAAACCAGGATACCCGCAGCGTGTGCCGATTGCATCCTTCGGGCGGCAGACGTCCCCAGAGGCCACTGGATACTACGACGATTTTTACTGTTACGAATAACGTGTTAACCGATTTAGTAGAAGTTTGTGATAATTTTAGGAGTGGGTTAATTAGAGTAATACATGCTGCTTTTTGATATGGCCATGGCCAGTAAGATTGTGCGTGATGCACTGCGACAGAAAGCGTTGGAGGAGCCTTGGGAGCAGCGTTACATTGAGGAGTCAAATGCATTTGGATGTTGCTATGGTAGCAAGGGATGTGCAGGGACCCAATTTAGTATACATGGGGTGGGACATATCTGGGCGCTGCCTATCACTGCGAATGACGGCAGCCAAGGCCAAGGTGGCAACTGCCTTACCCTTCCCAGGTCAAACAGGTCAATGGATGATGCCAACCTTGTGGTTACTGTCATACTATGATGGGCCCAATAATATACAACCAAGCTGGGTTCATGTGAAAAAGCTTACTATACCCTGGTACACGGTAAAGAATGAACCGACAACGCAAATTGACATCACAATGTCAAGAATTCACTTCATCTGCGAAGCTGAACTTGACATTCAGAAAGCACTGGCCCCACACGCTAGCTTTTTTGCAACAATCAGAGAAGAAATATTGGTAATGTGGAAGGGGAGTAAAGTCCTGTAACCCCCTGGCATATCAAGTGTATTTAGACACACTGGGCCAACTGAATAACTCCTGTCCAAGGCCCCCTCCCTGTGCACTGGGCCCTGAGTGTCCAATTTGTCTGAGTCCTGCTGAAAGCATGGAGAGCATCCCGATGCCACCTGACCCGGTGCAGAGACAGGCTACAGCTGCAACAGAGGGCAGGCAAGAGAGCCCGGTAGTCCCTATGCAGGTGGTGCATCCTCTGCCTGCCCTGTCGGTAGAAAGTGAAGCACCAGGGAACCCTCCGGACTCCACTGAGACTCCTGCCCCAAACCCCTACCCTTTCTCCCCTCAATCCCCTGATTCACTCGCAGCGCTCCTGAATCATCCTCCCTCAAACCCCTATCTCTTCTCCCCCCAATCCCCTGAACCAATTGAGTCAGACAATGATTACACACCCACAGTGCCCCGGCGTCCTTCCCCAGGCTCTTCCCCTGCCTCTACCTATTCTGACTCAGATGCGGTCAGCTCACCGGATAGGCCCAGAACCCTGGATATACCCAGGCGGCATAATGGCCTGATATTTACCAGGGTACCGAGAAGGTCATACAGATTGCAGAACCTGGAGCCGTTCGGGGCCATAAATCATGACCCCGAAAGGGGGGATATGTAGGGAAAATTCACAGAGCAGGAGACCCCCCCCCAAAAAGTACAAATCAAAATCAGACTCTGCCCTAATGAACAAGCTGGTTCCTCCAACGCTTTCGAAAATGTAGGCTAAGAGTGTATCAATATATATGTATACACAACATATAATCCATATATCATATGTATGCTGTTTTTATTAAATTGAATGAACCTAGAACCTGTTTATAACCAAGCTTATGAAAACGCAAGAAACCACAGTGTACACTGTCGATAGGAGAGCAAAGACTGCAAGATTAAGGAATTATGTTTAGTCACTTAGAATAAAGTAGTGAGTAGATGTGTAGTAATATATATTCCATAATTTCTTTGATGATTAATGTATATCTTCTATGATGTCACTGCTGTTCAGTTTACCTATACTTTCTATGACTTACTTTTATTTTCATTTGATGTCTATCATATCATTTCTATGATTTTGATTTGACTGATGCTCAGTACATCTGTGTACTCCTTTATGACTTTTTACTGATGAATATTGTTATTAGAAATGCATAGGTGGCCCACATGTAATAATCCAAAGCTAAGTGAAATGATGAATATGAGGTGGAAATCACCAAAACTGATCTATAGGTCGTAGAAAGTTCTGGAAAACACTATATAGTGAATAGCACCGTGTTTCATATGTTTTTCATGTTAAAAACTTAAGTTTATTAGACGACACAGCCTATAGCACAAAATGTATGGAAAATGATCTTTCTTTGTTTTGAGAATCAAGGGGAAAACTCGCCACAGTGGTTTCAGGACTGAAAAGTAAACATCTGCAACGTAGCCAGGTCATATGATGGTTTTTAAGAAAGCTATTGGTTGTACTGAGATAAGGATTGTGCATAAAAAGAAGGTTTTGTCTATTATTCAAGGTTGGAAATCTGAGGATTTGAACTGGCTTTTGTGCACGTGTGCTACAATAAAGTCACATTTTCTGCAGACTTTGCTTTCGTGGGATCTTTTCACTTCCTGGAATTGTTTTACAACTGATTGGAGATCGGACCTTGAGAGCTTCTGTTTCCTAGCAACGACACTCTTAGGTGATGTTTAAATGAAAAAATAAAAGAAGAAAAGAAGAATCTGAAAATAAAATTTTTTTTTTAAATTTTGGATACCGGTGGACTTGCGGTTCTTCTGAATCATTTTGTGAATTGTTCCCAGTTTATCTTGTGATATTAAGAGCGGCCAGCAGGGGGGCTGGACTCAAGCTTAACAAGCAACCGTAATAAGCAAGGGGACACCATCAATGCCAAAAAAGTTTAATTCAACCAAAGTTAGGTAACAGAAGTACAATACCCATGGAGTGTGAACAAATTAAACATCAGTTGTATAATGCCATGCCATTGTCTCCTGCTTAGTCTAATCAACTGTAAGTCACTCTGGATAAGAGCCTCTGCCAAATGCCATTAATGTAATGTAATGTAGTGGCAGCTCAGTTGAGGGGCAGTGAGCAAAATACAGGACTGTGCATGAAGTTCAAATGAAATTAAACATTTATTTTAATTTATTTTAAAGTAATAAATGGGAAATGTGTCCGTTTGTTCATTTGTCAGTTCTATTTCCTTGTGTAAAGTTGTATCTGTTCAGTTCTAGCCTCTGGTTTCCTGACCCATTTCTATTCTGTTTCTTTTCTGCCGTTTTTGGATTCCCAGATGTTTTAACTCTGCCTGGCTTTTGGATTATGTGTTTGTGCTTTGTACACTTGTGTCGATGGCCTGCCCGCTACTGAACTCTGCCGGCTTTATTAGGATGCTGCTTATTGGACTCTGTCTTGTACCGCTGCCCTGCTATTGGACTGACTACTGATTTTTGGACTTTGCCTATTCTTGGATTACGTTCTTGATCTGCCTGTTCTGAATAAACCTGCCATATTCACCTTATGCCTGAGTCTGGATTGGGTTGCTCTGTCCCACATCCTGACAAAAAGCGTCACACAGTTACAGCACACACTACCAAACATCACACAGTTACAGTACACACTACCAAACATCACACAGTTACAGCACAAACTACCAAACATCACACAGTTACAGTGCAAACTACCGAACATCACACAGTAACAGCACACACTAGCAAACATCACACAGTTACAGCACAAACTACCAAACATCACAGTTACAGCACAAACTACCAAACATGACACAGTTACAGCACAAACTACCAAACACCACACAGTTACAGCACACACTACCAAACATCACACAGTTACAGCACAAACTACCAAACATCACAGTTACAGTGCAAACTACCGAACATCACACAGTTACAGCACAAACTACCAAACATCACACAGTTACAGCACGAACTACCAAACACCACACAGTTACAGCACACACTACCAAACATCACAGTTACAGCACAAACTACCAAACATCACACAGTTACAGCACAAACTACCAAACACCACACAGTTACAGTTACAGCACAAACTACCGAACATCACACAGTTACAGCACAAACTACCAAACATCACACAGTTACAGCACAAACTACCAAACATCACACAGTTACAGCACAAACTACCAAACATCACACAGTTACAGTACACACTACCAAACATCACACAGTTACAGCACACACTACCAAACATCACAGTTACAGCACACACTACCAAACATCACAGTTACAGCACAAACTACCAAACATCACACAGTTACAGCACACACTACCAAACATCACACAGTTACAGCACAAACTACCAAACACCACACAGTTACAGTTACAGCACAAACTACCAAACATCACACA
The DNA here is from genome assembly GCF_963514075.1 of Conger conger. Classification (NCBI taxonomy): domain Eukaryota; kingdom Metazoa; phylum Chordata; class Actinopteri; order Anguilliformes; family Congridae; genus Conger; species Conger conger. Next base: position 63,213,850 of record NC_083767.1, on the reverse strand, counting down.
GTTACAGAACACACTACCAAACATCACACAGTTACAGCACAAACTACCAAACACCACACAGTTACAGTTACAGCACAAACTACCAAACATCACACAGTTACAGCACACACTACCAAACATCACACAGTTACAGCACACACTACCAAACATCACACAGTTACAGCACACACTACCAAACATCACAGTTACAGCACACACTACCAAACATCACAGTTACAGCACAAACTACCAAACATCACACAGTTACAGCACACACTACCAAACATCACACAGTTACAGCACACACTACCAAACATCACACAGTTACAGCACAAACTACCAAACATCACACAGTTACAGCACACACTACCAAACATCACAGTTACAGCACACACTACCAAACATCACACAGTTACAGCACACACTACCAAACATCACACAGTTACAGCACACACTACCAAACATCACACAGTTACAGCACACACTAGCAAACATCACACAGTTACAGCACAAACTAGCAAACACCACACAGTTACAGCACAAACTACCAAACACCACACAGTTACAGTTACAGCACCAACTACCAAACACCACACAGTTACAGCACAAACTACCAAACACCACACAGTTACAGCACAAACTACCAAACACCACACAGTTACAGCACACACTACCAAACATCACACAGTTACTACACAAACTATTAAAACAACACACAATTACAGCACAAAGTACCAAACATCACAGTTGCAACACTAAGAACCAAAGCATCTTGTACTAAATGTCAAGGTGTTAGGGGCAGGGGATGGACTTTGTATTTTTCTGAAGATTAAATCTAAATCAATGAGGTAGAAAAGTGATTTATGCATCACTCATTGGACTAAAATACGATATTTGTCAGGATACTTTAATTATCTTGTGAATAAATCATGGCCATTTTAGTATGACTCATTGGAGTTGACCAATTCTGCTGATGGATAATTCCAAGTCAGTTTATCCCACTTATCACAGATATATAATGAGACTTGTAATGCTGATTTGGCTAAACTAATGAGTGTGACTTCATGACTTTGACCTGCCCTATTTCCATAGAGAAATCATAGATAGATAAATGGTTCTTATATCACCGTAGGCTCTCACCAACTCTGTCTTCTATGTATATATTATGTTCATCAACATAATAAAAAAAATATATATATTTTTTAATATTGGCTTTTTTTGTATTTCTTTCAGATTTCAAGATTATAATCATTGAAATCAAATTCAGTTTGTGAATTTGTACAAACTTTGTTACCCCATATCTCCCAGATTCATAATCCAAGTGTGATTTCCAGGGGTTTCTAATCAGGCCAAATCAGCATGTAAATCTCATTAAAATCTGTGACGATGCAGTCCAAAAGTGTGTTATGCTGACATAGAATTAGTCTCATCAGCAGCCATACCATCATGCATGTGGAAGGGAGGAGTGTAGGTCTGGTTAGTACTTGGATGAGAGACCTCCTGGAAAAACGAACTTGCTGCTGGTAATTGTGTTGCTAGCACAACATCAGTCTGTGTGGGCTATACAATTAACACATTTCTTATTCCTTTGACACAAAATGCATACAGCTAACACATTTTAAAAATACTTGAACTTCTATTACACACAAGCTCAACCAAGACCAGAACAACAGATTTTTACTGCTAAATTTACAAATGCTTTCACACTGTATGTCAGAACAGATAACCTCATGTTCTAAATCTGATAGGCTAAAGTTGAACAGCAGTTTACATTGTAGATTGAAACACAAATATATGTCCTCCATCCATCCATTATCTTAACCTGCTTATCCTGAACAGGTTCGTAGGGGGGCTGGAGCCTATCCCAGCATACATTGGGCGAAAGGCAAGAATACACCCTGGACAGGTCGCCAGTCCATCGCAGGGCACACACACCATTCACTCACACACCATTCATATAGCCCACACAGACTGATATTGTGCTAACTGTGTTTTGAAAATGTGACTACAGAACTGAAAAAAGGTTTTGTTTTGTTTAGCAACGGTAAAAAACAGTTTCGACCAGAAGGAATATCGCCCCCTACTGGGTTAGCAACACCACTACCAGGAGAGCACGCCCCTGCAGAGGGCAGGACGGTTGGGCTGGAATAAGGGCACCATCTTCCCACAGAGGTGAGTCCCCTGTGGATGTGTCCCGTGCCGTTTTGTTTCTTCCTTTCTCCATTAGGCCCACAGCACACCATCTCTTGGTAAAGTAAGTCTTATTAGGAGCATTACGGCTCAGTCAGCACCTGATGCGCTTAGTTTGAGGTATAGTTCCCAGCAGCCAGAGGGGTTTGTAACATCTATACATAATGAGAAACCACCTGGTACTGACAACTTAGATGGAAAGCTACTGAGAATGGTGGCAGACCAGATTGCCACTCGCATTTGCCATATCTTCAATTTGAGCCTTGTGAGTAATGTTTGTCCCCAAAACTGGAGAGGAGCTAAAGTCATCCCACTGGAGAGGAGCTAAAGTCATCCCACTGGAGAGGAGCTAAAGTCATCGCACTGGAGAGAAGCTAAAGTCATCCCACTGGAGAGGAGCTAAAGTCATCCCACTGGAGAGGAGCTAACGTCATCCCACTGGAGAGGAGCTAAAGTCATCCCACTGGAGAGAAGCTAAAGTCATCCCACTGGAGAGGAGCTAACGTCATCTCACTGGAGAGGAGCTAAAGTCATCCCACTGGAGAGGAGCTAAAGTCATCCCACTGGAGAGGAGCTAAAGTCATCGCACTGGAGAGAAGCTAAAGTCATCCCACTGGAGAGGAGCTAAAGTCATCCCACTGGAGAGGAGCTAACGTCATCCCACTGGAGAGGAGCTAAAGTCATCCCACTGGAGAGGAGCTAAAGTCATCCCACTGGAGAGGAGCTAACGTCATCCCACTGGAGAGGAGCTAAAGTCATCCCACTGGAGAGGAGCTAAAGTCATCCCACTGGAGAGGAGCTAAAGTCATCCCACTGGAGAGGAGCTAAAGTCATCCCACTACCCAAGCATGCTAGGGCTGCTTTTACTGGCTCTAACAGCGGACCAATCAGCCTGTCACCTGTTCTCAGCAAACAGTAACACCAAAGCGTCGACCGATAGTCTGCGAGTGCTTTATATACAGCCTCAGGAGGTAAGGTACCATTGGCACTAATGAGGGCCAGGTGAAAATAATAAAGACCCCCCCCCTTGTGGCCACGACCGGTACTACCTCCCAACCCTGACATAATGAGAAACCACCTGGTATTGACAACTTAGATGGAAAGCTACTGAGAATGGTGGCAGACCAGATTGCCACTCCAATTTTCCATATCCTCAATTTGAGCCTTGCGAGTAATGTTTGTCCCCAAAACTGGAGAGGAGCTAAAGTCATCCCACTGGAGAGAAGCTAAAGTCATCCCACTGGAGAGAAGCTAAAGTCATCCCACTGGAGAGGAGCTAAAGTCATCCCACTGGAGAGAAGCTAAAGTCATCCCACTGTAGAGAAGCTAAAGTCATCCCACTGGAGAGGAGCTAAAGTCATCCCACTGGGGAGAAGCTAAAGTCATCCCACTGGAGAGGAGCTAATGTCATCCCACTGGAGAGGAGCTAAAGTCATCCCACTGGAGAGAAGGTAAAGTCATCCCACTGTTGAGGAGCTAACATCATCCCACTGGAGAGGAGCTAAAGTCATCCCACTGGAGAGGAGCTAAAGTCATCCCACTGGAGAGGAGCTAAAGTCATCCCACTGGAGAGGAGCTAACGTCATCCCACTGGAGAGGAGCTAAAGTCATCCCGCTGGAGAGGAGCTAAAGTCATCCCGCTGGAGAGGAGCTAAAGTCATCCCACTGGAGAGGAGCTAAAGTCATCCCACTGGAGAGGAGCTAAAGTCATCCCACTGGAGAGGAGCTAAAGTCATCCCACTGGATAGGAGCTAAAGTCATCCCACTGCAGAGGAGCTAAAGTCATCCCACTGGAGAGGAGCTAAAGTCATCCCACTGGAGAGAAGCTAAAGTCATCCCACTGGAGAGAAGCTAAAGTCATCCCACTGGAGAGAAGCTAAAGTCATCCCACTGGAGAGGAGCTAAAGTCATCCCACTGGAGAGAAGCTAAAGTCATCCCACTGTAGAGAAGCTAAAGTCATCCCACTGGAGAGGAGCTAAAGTCATCCCACTGGGGAGAAGCTAAAGTCATCCCACTGGAGAGGAGCTAATGTCATCCCACTGGAGAGGAGCTAAAGTCATCCCACTGGAGAGAAGCTAAAGTCATCCCACTGTTGAGGAGCTAACGTCATCCCACTGGAGAGAAGCTAAAGTCATCCCACTGTTGAGGAGCTAAAGTCATCCCACTGTTGAGGAGCTAACATCATCCCACTGGAGAGGAGCTAAAGTCATCCCACTGGAGAGGAGCTAAAGTCATCCCACTGGAGAGAAGCTAAAGTCAGCCCACTGGAGAGGAGCTAAAGTCATCCCACTGGAGAGGAGCTAAAGTCATCCCACTGTATAGAAGCTAAAGTCATCCCACTGGAGAGGGGCTAAAGTCATCCCACTGGAGGGAAGCTAAAGTCATCCCACTGGAGAGGAGCTAACATCATCCCACTGGAGAGGAGCTAAAGTCATCCCACTGGAGAGAAGCTAAAGTCATCCCACTGGAGAGGAGCTAACGTCATCCCACTGGAGAGGAGCTAAAGTCATCCCACTGGAGAGGAGCTAAAGTCATCCCACTGGAGAGAAGCTAAAGTCATCCCACTGGAGAGGAGCTAACGTCATCCCACTGGAGAGGAGCTAAAGTCATCCCACTGGAGAGGAGCTAAAGTCATCCCACTGGAGAGAAGCTAAAGTCATCAAGCATGCTAGGGCTGCTTTTACTGGCTCTAACTGCTGACCAATCAGTCTGTCACCTGTTCTCAGCAAACTTGTAAAACATTGTATTAGACCAGATACATGCTATTTCTCTGTTTACAATTTGACAAGTGACTACCAGCATGCTTATAGGGAAGGTCACTCAACATGCACAGCGCTTACACAAATGACAGGTGATCAAAAGAATATTGTGGGAGCAGTACTGCTAGATTTCAGTGCTGCCTTTGATGTGATTGATCATAAGTGATTATTTTGTAAAAAACGCATGTCTTATGGTTTTGCTCCATCTGCCTTATCAAGGATTGAAGGTTATCTATCTAATAGAACACAAAGTGTTTTCTTTAATGGAAGCTTTTCAGAGGCAAGACATGTTGAGTGTGGAATTCCACAATGAGGTTTGCTTGGCCCTTTGCTGTTTTCTGTTGTTACTAATGATCTTCCACTTGCTTTGGAAAAAGCCTGTGTGTCCACGTATGCAGATGATACAACAATATACAGGCCCTGGTTCAGTCGAGCTGAACAATTTACAACTCATAATGCTTAAGTTTTATTGCAACCTTCAGCGAGTCTTCTTTGATTCTGGTTTAAAAAATCATATACATTCTATAAAGTGCTTTTGCCTCCATCATGACCGATGACCATTTATCAATAAACACTGTCTCTGAATTAGCATGGCTGATCTTTGTACATTATTCCATTGCTGTGGTGCATAATCTGGCATGCTAAATTTACATTTTAACAGTTTGTTTTATGCTGAGAACTTCACCATATGGGCTGTTTGAAAGAGAATACTTTTTACAATATACAAACATGATGACTAACTTATCCATTTAGAAAGCTGAATTCAAACTTTGTTTTGCATCTCAGCACTTAGTCAAGCTGATGTATTTCACCAGAAATGGTCACACTAAAAATAAATGTTTAATTTGAACAGTCCTTTGTTTTGTTCACTGCCTTGAACTGAGCCCAAAGATAATGGTAGTGTCTTCATTCCACCACTAGATGGCAGTGAATCCTGTTAACATCATACCAGTTACTGCTGGCCTCACCTTCTGTCCCAGTTTGCTATAAATGCACAATTTACACATGAGTCAAATGTAATTACACTGGGAAAATTATTCATTCTTTATCAATGAAAGCTTGAATCTTTTAGTCTAACACTCACCCCTGATTTACATCATGATTTAAGGGCATTTTTACACCACGCATCTGAATGGAAAGAAATAGACCAGGCCACTGAATCCGGGTACTTCTACGTACACGCCCTTCTTGGGGGCAATAACACAGCGGGAATAGGGTATTTCACTTAAATTAGTTATATCTTTTGATAACAACATAATATATATTGTAAATTATATTTCCGACAAGCTGAAAGTCTTTTGAGCATTTCCGTTCTAGGTTGACATTTTTACGATCCGTAGTTTTTGAGAACAAGAGCTTTGTTTGACACCAGCCATTATATAGGCTACAAGACACGGAGCTAGCTAGCTGGCTAATGTTACGTGACACTGGTGTTGAGGCAATCTGTCGATATATCTACCTATCTATACAAATTATGGGCTATACAACACACGGAGATAGCTAGCTATCAATCGATCAAAGATCATCGTAAAAATGTCAACTTAGAATGGAAATACTCAAAAGACTTTCAGCTTGTGAGAAATATAATTTAAAATATAATGGATATTGTTGTCAAAAGATATAGCTAATTTAGGTAAAATACCCTATACCCGCTGTGTTATAATTGCCCCCGAGAAGGGGCGTGTACGTCAAAGTACCCGCATTCGCTGGTCTGGTCTATTTCCTTCTTTATTGAACAGTCACATATGAATGTAGAACACAGATCTTCGGTGAACCTTGAAAATCTGAAAATAATGTAGGCTACATCAGCGAGCATGTTTAGCTGATGTTTGATCACGTTATGAGCTGTTATGAGCTGTTGTAATCGTGTGCATGTCATTTGTAGAAACGGGTGCCACTGAGACGGGTGGTCTCCTTTACTGAGTTTATTTCATGTTTTGATCAGAGAGCAGGGGAGCTCTCTGATCATTATTTGGGCCCATAAGCCCCACCTGGGCAGGGATGGCCTCTCTTGGTTTTGTGGTTTCATCACCCTGTTCCTGTCCCCTGACTGAATGATTTATTCCCCAAGGGACAGGCTGGTTTCCCTGCTCCCGTCAGTAGCTCTGTGTGTGTTTGGAACCACACTGCTGGGTGTACAAGTGTGAGTTATGATACAGGTGTGTGTGGGTCTGAAATGTGTGAGGACTGTGGAAACTGCTGAGTGTTTTGGAACAGCATTTGATTTCCCCCCTCTGTTGGAGGAGATGTGTGATGCATCCTGGGTAAGTTTCTGCTTTGATAACATTTTTAAAATGGCTGACTCATCACTCTCCTGCCCCGGTGAGTCCTGGACTGGCACACTGTCTCTGACTCCACCATATGCACTGACTCCAGTCCACTGAGTCCTGATGTAAATCCTGGGTGAGTGTTAGACTAAAAGAGTCAAGCTTTTAGTGTAATGCCCCTTTAATTGATAAGTATGAATAACTTTCCCAGTGTAATTACATTTGGCTCATGTGTCAATTGTGCATTTATAGCAAACTGGGACAGAAGGTGAGGCCAGCAGTGACTGGTATGATGTTAACAGGATTCACTGCCATCTAGTGGTGGAATGAAGACACTGTCTTTGGGCTCAGTTCAAGGCAGTGAACAAAATAAAGGACTGTTCATTCCTGATTCAAATCAAATTAAACATTTATTATTAATGTGAACATGTCTGGTGAAATACATCAGCTTTACTAAGTGCAGAGATGCAAAACAAAATTTAAATTCAGCTTTCTAAATGGAAAAATTACAGTCATCATGTTTAGTTATTAAATGGTAAATGGCAGGCATTTATATAGTACCTTTATCCAAAGCGCTGCACAATTGATGCTTTTCCATTCACCCATTTATACACACACTTGATTGGCTGCCATGCAAGGCCCCGACCAGCTCGCCAGGGGCATTTGGGGGTTAGGTGTCTTGCTCAGGGACACTTCAACACAGCCCAGGTGGGGGATCGAACCGGCAACCCTCCGACTACCAGACGACTGCTCTTACTGCCTGAGCCATGTCACCCCCGACTAACATAAAACAGATCATCAAGGCAGCAAATAATTTATTTCTTCAGACACCCAAGCAAGCACTGATGAAGGTTATGTGCTTTATTGATACTGATGGGAAAGATTGATTTAACATCCCTGAGTATGCATGTCACAGACTGAGTGCTGATGCTTACGCAGTGCATAGCGAACAGGCAGCCATTTACCGGCATATTTAGAGAGCAAATGTTTGACCTTTATATTCCATTCAAAACGTTCATTCAAAACTCATTGTTATTTCCATATCTCATCTTTATTAACTTTATCTACTTTCAGGAAATGCAACTGTACTGGCTGTTAAAACATTCTCATTTATTGGTTAAAACTTTACAATTACATCACCGTATTCAGTTTACTCACCACCGTACCACCTCGCACTTTACTTCCTGTTTGGGAAACCGAGGGACTGTACCACTAGCGGTAAAAGTAGAAGGGTTTCCCGGGGTGATGTTGGGTCTGACTATTTTGACTGGGGTGTTTTGATATTCTTTGGTGAAATGGGGTTTGTATCTGTTTAGAAGCTATTTTGGTGAAAGAAAATGGTTTTGTGCTTTTGTTTATTTTGTGTTTGTTTCTTTTAATTATTTTTTTGTAGTAACAATATGATTATGGAGTTAATTGATTCATGCTAGACAGTGGGGTTGTCCAGTAGGTGGGGCTACAGCTATCTCTAGGCTGTATTAGGCCCCATGGCCTGGGTTTTGGGAGAGAGGTGGACAAGGTAACGTGTCTGTATGAAAATTGGCTGTTGTTGCACAGGGTCTAGAGAGATATAACCTGGTGAACTTATATGCCTGTTTATTTTGATCAGTTTTTGATTTTGCATTTTTGAGTGTTATTACTCTGTAAATATTTGCACATATTTCGGAAAAGACAAATAAAAAGGAAAATAAAAGAAATAACACTTTTGGAAATCATTTGGCCTCATCTGTCCACTCCGCCACCGTTCATCCTGCCACACATAAAACAAACTGTTAAAATGTCAATTTACCATCCCAGATTATGCACCACAGCAATGGAATAATGTACAAGCCATGCTAATTCAGAGACAGTGTGTACAGATAAATGGTCACCGGTCATGATGGAGGCAAAAGCACTTTATAGAATGCATATGATTTTTTTATGACTGGCTGATTGTATCTGTCATAGAACCAGAATCAGAAAAGACAGAAATGCAGGAGTGCCCATGTCAGTGAGGATTTAATTAAACATTTTAAAATGTTTTATTTGTAGTGCAGGAAACCGGCAGTCTTTCATGCCGATGGCCATGAGCTCTGTATGAGCTTAAGCATTATGAGTTGCACCTCTGAGGAGACTATACCTGTGAGTACTTAAGCATTATGAGTTACACCTGTGAGGAGACTATACCTGTGAGTACTTAAGCATTATGAGTTGCACCTGTGAGGAGACTATACCTGTGAGTACTAAAGCATTATGAGTTACACCTGTGAGGAGACTATACCTGTGAGTACTTAAGCATTATGAGTTACACCTGTGAGGAGACTATACCTGTGAGTACTTAAGCATTATGAGTTACACCTGTGAGGAGACTATACCTGTGAGTACTTAAGTATTATGAGTTGCACCTGTGAGGAGACTATTTACAGTTTTTTACAATCATTTTCACACTTGTCTCAATACCATGTCCACTTTTTTAAAACTCTTCACACAGTGTGCTTTTGAAACACACACCTGAGCACATCAGTTAACCTTTGGTGCAAAATGCACTTCAACCACCAAAACACTTAATATTTCACCCAAAAGTGACTCATGCTGCCATAACTATAGCATATGCTTTCTCCCATAAGACTATTTTGTCACAATGAACACAAAAAACAGTTCAATGAACTACAAAACACAAACAACTTGGAGCATTGCTAAAAACATATATTATGTGTTAACCTTTCCTCTATTTTTGCTTCCACAAATATTTCAAGCCAAGCAGCTAAAGAAACTTTTGATCTGTTGGTTTGCTCACAATAGATGTCATGACTGAGTGTGGTGAATTTACATTAAACTGTAAATTAATGAATGTTTTACTATATTGGAAACCCAGAATAACTATTTTTACTGTGTAATGTAAAACAATATATGATAAAGAAACAAATCACAAAGCAACAGTATTCTTCAGAGGGTTTACAATATTTTGACGTTTGTTCTCACAGTGCAATATACTGTAATTCAGAAAAGAAAAATACAATACAATCAATTACTCAAAATACTTTGCAATCAATAACAAATACATACCAAAAAGCAATATTTTCACTATATACAGTAATTTGCACATATATTGTCTGCCTATCAGTATCAGAAGTCTACTGTTGGCCTGGCCCATCCATCCTGTCCTCTGCATTTGGCCATAGATTTTCATCAACATCGCTCCAAATGTTGTCTCTTGCTATACACCGAGGAAAACATCTCTTTGCGTGCCTTTTCCAGCCCTGGATGTGTTCCACTGCTATGTCCATACACCCAGCAGCCATTGCATCTAGAAGTGACATCTGTTTATGTGGGTGGTGGTCCTAAACCTTCACATATACCTTCATAAACTTCATATTGGTACCTGAGTTCCTTGAACCCCCTCAGAGTTCCTGTCAAAGGGGACAGTGTACAACTGTTTCATCCTGATCTGATGTTTCTGTAGCACTCTTGAAATGGTTGTAGTGCTTACACTGTCAATGTTTGGAAATATGTTCTTGTCTGCGATTATGTTGTTGCGTATTTCTCTTAGCCTGATGCTGTTGTTGACAATGACCATCCCAACTATTTTATCCTCCTGTTGACGCGTAAACATTCTTCCCCTTCCCCCTGTGTTACTGTGTGAGGTAACTGCTGGGTCCTGTAGTGAGTCAAAGACAAATGTGCTCTGATACATCTGCTTTTTCTGGAGACTTCTCAAATCACAGTACTGCTGTAATATACACATCAATTGAACTCCTTCAGTCAGAATGCTGTAAATACTGTATAGTACCTGTTGGTTTGCCTCACTATTGAAGCCACTGTGGATCTTCCCTCAGGGACAGACCATAATTTACCACATGATCAAAAAGGTGGCCCCTTTTGTGTATGTGGTAACGGGGCACAAACAACAAACACCTGGGTAGGTTGTTCA